>NC_091977.1:274043071-274388071 GCF_044704955.1 Pristiophorus japonicus | reverse complement strand
ACATGAATACTTGACCATGGCCTGGTGGGCCAGGGCCATGGGTTGAGCGGGGCCTCCCTGGGGGCATTACCCAGCTGAGCACATGTCGTGCATCTGCGAACACAGTGTTCCAGGTCTGAATCAATTCCCGGCCACCAAACATGTGATCGGGCAATGGCCTTCATCAGAACGATGCCTGGATGCTCACTGTGGAGTTCCCTGATTAATGTCTCTCTGCCCCTCTGGGGTATGACTACCTGGCTGCCCCATAGTAGGCAGTCAGCTTGGATGGAGAGCTCATCCATCCACCTGTGAAACGGTCTGACCTCCTCAGGGCATGCTCCGTGTGTGGGCGCCCAATCCCCAGTCAGGACACATTTCTTAATCAGGGATGGGAGGGGATCTCTGTTTGTCCAGATTTTGATCTGGCGGGCTGTGATGGGGTGCCTGCGCTGTCAAAGGCATCATGACCATCTCGGCGCTTTGTTCCGCTGCGCCCTCGGTGGTGGCCAGTGGAAGCCTGCTGAGTGCGTTAGCGCAATTTTCGGTGCCAGGCCGGTGCCGGATGGAGTAGTCATAAGCAGCCAGCGTGAGAGCCCATCGCTGCATGTGGGCTGACGCGCTGGCATTGACAGCCTTGCTGTCTGACAACAGGGATGTTAACAGCTTGTGGTCCGTTTCTAATTTGAACCTCCTGCCAAAAAGGTACTGATGCATTTTTTTTACACCATAGACACACACGAGTGCCTCCTTCTCGACCATGCCATATCCCCGTTCTGCTTGAGAGCGCGACCTGAAAGCATAAGCCACAGGTTGTAGTTGGCCCTCAGCATTACTCTGCTGCAACACACACCCGACCCCGTAGGACGTTGCATCACATGTCAGAACCAATTTCTTACAGGGGTTGTACAGGGTCAATAACTTATTTGAACAAAGTAAGTTCCGCGCTCGATTGAAAGCCCGTTCTTGACAGACCGCCCAAAACCAATCACAACCCTTACGCAGGAGCATGTGAAGCGGCTCCAACAACGTGCTTAAGTTCGGCAGAAAGTTCCCAAAATAGTTCAAGAGTCCCAGAAATGAACGCAACTCCGATGTGTTGCCGGGCCTGGGCGCTCGTCGAATCGCCTCTGTTTTGGATTCGGTGGGTCAAATCTCATCTGCAGCAACCCTCCTGCCCAGGAACTCAACCTCAGGAGCCAAAAACACACATTTAGACTTCTTGAGTCGCAGGCCTACCTGGTCCAGTCGGCATAGCACCTCCTCCAGGTTGTGGAGATGTTCCTCGGTGTCACGACCCGTGATGCGGATGTCGTCCTGAAATACGATCGTTCCAGGAATGGATTTAAGCAGGCTTTCCATGTTTCTTTGAAAAATCGCAGCCGCTGAACGAATGCCAAACGGGCACCTGTTGTAAATGAACAGTCCCTTGTGCGTGGTGATGGTGGTCAGTAGTTTAGATTCATCGGCCAGTTCTTGGGTCATGTAGGCTGAAGTGAGGTCCAACTTGGTAAACAGCTTGCTGCCTGCCAGCGTGGCGAAAAGATCCTCCGCTCTCGGGAGCGGGTATTGGTCTTGTAGGGACACCCGATTGATAGTGGCCTTGTAGTTGCCACAGATCCTGACAGAACCATCCGCTTTAAGGACGGGAACAATGGGGCTCGCCCAGTCGCTGAATTCAACGGGAGGGATGATGCCCTCTCTCAGCAAACGGTCCAATTCGCTCTCAATTTTCTCGCGCATCACATACGGCACTGCTCTGGCTTTGTGGTGTACTGGTCTGGCGTCCGGGGTGATGCGTATCACTACTTCGGTACCTTTGAATGTCCTGACGCCAGGTTGGAATAGTGACTCAAATTGTTGTAGGACTTGTGAGCATGAACTTCGCTCCACAGATGACACTGCGTGCACATCCCCCCATTTCCAGTTCATCTCAGCTAACCAGCTCCTTCCCAACAATGCGGGACAATCCAGAGCGGCAGCCGGTTACTGATCCATTGTGTGTGACCGCCAACATTGCACTGCTTAGTACTGGAATGATTTCTTTGGTATACGTCCATAGTTGTGTCTCAATGCGTTCTAGTTTGGGTCTACTGGCTTTGTGTGGCCATAGCTTTTCGAATTGTTGAACACTCATGAGTGACTGGCTGGCCCCCGTGCCCAGCTCCATGCGTACAGGGATGCCGTTGAATAAAACCTTCATCATCATTGGTGGCGTTTTGATATATGAGCTGTGAATGTTTGCCACATGAACCCGCTGAACTTCAGCGTCCATTAATTTGCCCCAAGAGTCATCCTGCATCACAGACCCCTCTTCTCGTCCATCCACCTCGTAAATTAACCTGGTTACAGGCTTCTTGCACTTTCGAGCTAAATGGCCTCTGAGGTTGCAATTTCTGCAGACAAATTGTTGAAACCTCCAAGGCCTGGCAGAGTGTTTGCCCCCACACCTCCAGCATGAGCTGAAATTCCCATTGTTATGAACAAAGGAGCTATGACCTGGCATTCCTCGCTGATTGTCCCTTTGACTGCCCTTGAGTACCCTGTTAGTGGGTGTCAATGGCCCCATCCTGGACTGCATTGTCCACTGTGATGGCGTAAGTGTCCGTTCAGCCTGCCATTGTCTCTGTTGAAAACCTGCTCTGGGGTCTATTGCTGCCTGGGGTGTGTCTAACTGCCCTTGCCTGCCTGTGGGGCTCTGAGTCGCGTTTCTGATATTGACTCCCTGATCCCCCACCGCGTTGGAGGCAGAATTGCACGCGTATATTATTTTGGTTTCCTCCTCCCCCGCCGTGAAAGTCTGAGCCATCAACACCGCCACTTCCAAGGTCAAATCCTTGGTCTCAATTAACTTTCGGAAAATCCCCGCATGACTGATGCCCTTAATAAAGAAATCCCTTAACATCTCCCCCCTGCAGGCGTCTGTGAACTTACAGAGGCTGGCCAAATGCCGGCGGTCCGGAATGCTCTGTCCTTCACGACATCGGTGGGAATAGAATCTGTGTCAGGCCATGTGTATGCTGCTCGCGGTTTGAGGTGCTCACCAATTAGTCTGCTGAGCTCTTCAAAGGTTTTGTCCGCCGGCTTTTCGGGTGCTAGTAGATCCTTCATGAGCGCGTAAGTCTTAGGTCTACAGCTGGTCAGCAGATGTGCCCTTCGCTTGTCGACTGCTGCATCTCCCAGCCATTCTTTTGTGACAAAGCTTTGCTGGAGCCTCTCAATGAAATCGTCCCAGTCCTCACCAACACAGTACCGTTCCTCTGTGCTACCAGTGGCCATTCTCGTGGGTCGCTGATTCCCGGTCCTCGTCGCCAATGTAAAGTCCTTACACAATACCACAAATCTACACGAGGCACATTCTATGGACAAGGTCACTCTATGACCTGAACCTTTATTCACAGGACCAAGAAGTGATGACCCTGCGTGGGACCTCCCTTTATATACTTGGATGACCAGGTAAGGAGTGTCTCCCACAAGTTCACTCCCTGTGGTCAAGGTGTGCATTGCTTAAGTATATACAGTATTGCAGTGGTGTTACATAGAGGTTACATACATGACAGTCTCCACCTACGCATTACTCTGCCACCTCTTCGATTGATCCTTTCAGTAACCAGTGTGCGAGCTGTTGCAATTAAAGGCAGGGAAAGCATCACTATCAATAATTACTTTCACTAATATAATATAATCTCTCTACTCTATACTCTCTAATCACTGTACTCTGCACTCTCTACGCTGCACACCAGTTAGTTTAATAGGCCCCAACAATATCAGTAAATTATTTCACTATGTAAAACCTATTTCCAAAATAACTTGATAATACCTACTTTATATACCCTTTATATACCCTGTTCCAATATTCTGAGTAGAATTATCTTTAAATATAGCTCTCTAAATAACTCACATCTATGCCTCCACCCTTCCTCCGATCTTCAAAATGGCATCCGTAGTGCCCATTTCCTTCTCTTAAGCCCAGTAAAAGCAACTATTTCTCAGCACTCTTTTGGGCCTTGCATTGGCCCAGTGAAGTGCATGCTCGGTGCCGAAATTTGGGATGGACCTTGGGTGGGCGATCATTTGGGCGATCAGAGTGGAAACTTAGACACCTGTTTTTCCAGTGATGTTTTGGGCCTAGTTTCCACTTTTTAGTCAAAATGGGTGATAGAGGTCCGTTTTGGGCGATAGATGGGCCTTAGATGGGCGATGTGAAGTGAAAAATCTAGCCCAGTATTTTCCTGACTTTTTTTAAAGATTCCTTAAAATAAACTTACCATAGTGGGGAGGACTTTTAACAATAAAGTATCGTTTCATATGTGTTTATTTAATTTAATTTTAATGTTTTTATGTATTTTTAAACACCTGCACCAGTAAAAGTAGGCTATACGCCTGCTTTTTCAGGTGCAAGATTTTAAAGGACATTTGCTGGGCAAGATATTCGTAAATATCGGAAATCTTGCCCTGCAAGTGTCCTCGCTCCCGATATGCGCGAGATCTGTCAAGCCAAAAACTTGACAGATCGGAAAAGCCGGTTTTCAGCGCATGAGCATTGCGTGCTGAAACCCAGCTTTTCCGATGCATTCCCGGGTCCGTAGGAACTTCGTATGGACTCGGGACATTGGAATTTCAGGGTTATTAGTTAAACCCAAAGAAATATCGGAGCAGACCCGAAATTTGGATGTCAAATTTACAAGACAAAGATCAAATTTAGCTATGGATTCCTATTTTCTGTGTTTGAAATGCCTGAAGGTAATTTTCTTTGCTAAAATAAAATCATGCAAACAACTTAAGCATGAACTTTTGTGAGATATGTGAAAAAGTGATGTATGTGCAATTTATGTTTATTAAAGACGTCATGTGCCAATTTTCTGTTCTTTAGAGACACCTCCCAATCTCCATCCTGGATGACTGCCCACTAGGTTCTACTGCTGATCACTATCCGATGACCCCTGCTGGAAAATGCTCTTGTGTGGCATTGGGTGAGGACCAATGTACCCGTTAAGCTGTGCTAGGTATGCAGCTCTCTGGAGGTTCCGTGCAGCCGGCTCACTGGCTTTTAAATGGAAAAAACGCACATGCACAGAATTTTGAATGGGCTGTGCAGCCTGTTTAAAGGGGCTGCGCACCCCCCAAAAAATTAGAGGGAACAGTGGTGAGGACAGTATTCAGCTTGGTTGTGATGAACCCTCTCTCCTTGTACCGTCTGGCAATACTATTTATTCTTCTGATCATGCAATGAAGAATAGCATTTGGGCAAGACACCAGAGGCTGTTCATGGCTGTGAAACTGTACCCCAGCATGCGACAACTTCAGGAAGAGAAGAGAAAATTATAGGAGGTTCAATTGATATTAACTGGAAATGCACACCTTCTCCATTGAAGGCTTTAACAGCCTGTACTGCGCGACTGTGATTCAACATTTTTAACCTCTATCTCTTTTTGCCTGAGAAGTAGCATCAACTGAGCTTCGCTGAGTACAGAGACCACACAGTTAGCGACCATGCAAAGTCCCTGATAAGACTATTATGGGTCTCAGCACTGACCACTTGTCTCAACAATACAACTCAAACAAACCTGGTCTGTCAGCATTCCAACAAGGCTTATTTTATTTCAAAAGAGAGTACCACAAAGATGGATAATATCGCCCATTTATACAAAAGTGTTACAACCGGATTCATTTTTGCCAGTGTAAAGATAATAGTCACCTTAAATCAATGATTTAAAATAACCCATATCACTCAGTACTTATGAACATTCACAGTAAAAGAATGCAAAAATTGCAGTTTATTCTGTCTGTTGAGTCTTAACATGGATTTGGTATTAATTCTAGAACAGTAGGAGAAATATTAACCCCAAAAAATGGGTGGGTTGAGGTCGGGTGGGAGGTTAAAGAATTAAAAATCTGAATCCCGATCGCAACCAGCCTCCAACCCGCCCACTTCCAGTTTTAACGGAGGTGGGACAGGGGAATGGTGGGCAGTCAATCCGCTCCCAGAAGGTGGGTTGGCATTTTAAATATTATAATGAAGCTATGTACCTCATGGTGGTCTACCATTCCCAGGCCCCCGGGAACCCGCCAGCTATCATCATCATCATCATTGGCAGTCCGTCGGAATCGAGGAAGATTTGCTTCCACTCTTAACATGAGTTCTTCGATGGCTGAACAGTCCAATACGAGAACCACAGTCTCTGTCACAGATAGGACAAATAGTCGTTGAGGGAAGGGGTGGGTGAGACTGGTTTGCTGCACGCTCTTTCCGCTGCCTGCGCTTGATTTCTGCATGCTCTCGCCGACGAGACTGGAGGAGCACAGCGCCCTCCCGGATGCACTTCCTCCACTTAGGGGGGTCTTTGGCCAGGGACTCCCAGGTGTCAGTGGGGATCTCGCACTTTATCAGGGAGGCTTTTTGGGTATCCTTGTAACATTTCCGCTGCTGACCTTTGGCTCGTTTGCCGTGAAGGAATTCCGAGTAGAGCGCTTGCTTTGGGAGTCTTGTGTCTGGCATGTGGACTATGTGGCCTGCCCAGTGGCTATAGGAGGCGAGGACTGCTGGATCCAGGAGGTAAGTGCCTTTACACTTACTTGTTGGATCCAGCATTTCTGCTCGCCAGCCCCCGCAATCGGACACCCCCTCCTGCCCCTACTGATCTCCCCCGACTTCCTCCCAATGCCTCCGACCCCTATCCGTCCTCACCCCTCCAGCCTTCTAACCTCTCTCCTCCGGCCTTCCAACCACTCTCCGGCCTCACTACCTTCCCCCACCCCCCACACCTCACCCCCATCCCTCTTTCCCTTCTCTCTGTGGCCTGATTCCGCATGCCTAACCGCCTGACAGCCAGCCAGCCTCTCCATCTGATTGGTTGCGAGCGGGAAACAGAGATTCAAAATGCTAATTAGGCCTGACCGGTAAATTCGGCAAGGCCTGAGGAAAACCCGTTCTCCCGGGTTTCCCGACTGCATTGCAGCCTACAAGCCTCTAATTTAAAATTCCGGCCAATGTTTGGAAAACCAGTTGTCCATTTATAATTCATATGTATCTAATTATTTTTTCTGCTTTTTTCTGAATCATTATCAATTTGCAAGCAGTAAAAATACTCCCAAATACACTAATGTACAATGAGGTATGCTTTAAAGCTGTAACATAAGAACATAAGAAATAGGAGCAGGAGTAGGCCATTTGGCCCCTCGCGCCTGCTCCGCCATTTAATACGATCATGACTGATCTGATCTTGGGCTCAGCTCCACTTTCCTGCCCGCTCCCCATAACCCTTATCACTCAAAAATCTGTCGATCTCCACCTTAAATATATTCAATGACCCAGCCTCCACAGCTCTCTGGGTCAGAGAATTCCACAGATTTACGATCCTCTGAGAAAATAAATTCTTCCTCATCTCAGTTCAACTCAGGAACAAGTTGGACATTTACCATTTTGTGCTGAGAGTTATCTTGATAGATCCTCTTTCTCTCTGATTTACATACTCTCTGTAATTCTGTACACAAGTGGTTCCCTACTTACACTTCTTTGCATATATGATTTAATTTCTCACCTTCATCCACTGTTGCGCTAGTTACTACAAATTTCAGGCATGTGGACAGAATTCAACCTACTGTGTCAGCCTACCTTCTCCCATTGCTGCTAGTTTAGAGAGAATCCAAATTATTTTGTAAGCATATTACTGATAATTGACTATTTTGCTGCTAACTACAGTGAGTAAGTTTTAATGCCAATTCTTAATATACAAGTTCTTTCAGGCACAGAAGCCAAAAATATTTTTATGGCTTATCCTTTCCAATGGCCACCTGTTTTTAAATCAACTTGCAAGGAGTATCCTTAAATAATTTTATAAAATGAGAATGATGGAATAAAGAAATGATAACCTGGAGTTTAAACCATTAATCAGCTGTCCTAAATATTCTATTTATAAAATTAGCAATGGTTTCATTTCTATTTTTAATGGTGCTGATTGGCTGTGTTGGGCAAAGTAATGAGCAAACAGTGAGCAGTTATTGAACCACCTGCTGGGAAACACAGCTTAGTGATGTTTGGAAGAGTAATGGTAGGTGTTAAAATAAGTATCATGTTAAAACAAGGGTCATGTAGACTGCAGTAGAACAGAACTCAAAGTTTGTAATGTTAGTGGATGAGAAGATGTTCTAGACATGATTTACCACAGGACAGCAGCTTGACAATGACATTCACTAAACAGAACACCAGGGATCTCAGGGGATTAGTATTCGCTCTCAGAAACAGAACATCACATTGCAATTTACAAAACTTTGTTTCAAGTAGTGCCTGGAACTTCTGAGCCTTAGGATTTCAGTGTTTGTACTCAGACAGTCAATTTTTAGTCTTTAAATGCTCACCTAGACGAAAAACTATGAAGGAGCAAAAGGGATTTGGGTGTCCAGGTACTCAACTCACTAAAAGGCAGTGCACTGATACAAAAATAAATCTAAAACACGAACGGAATGTTGGCCATTATCTCAAGAGGACTGCGATACAAAGGGAAGGAAATTATGCTTCAGTTGTACAGAACCTTGGTCAGACCCTATCTGGAATATTGCATTCAGTTCTGGGCCGCGTAGTTCAGGAAGGATATGTTGGCCTTAGAGAGGGGACAGGGCAGATTTACCAAATGATACCAGGGATAAAAGGATTAAATTATGAAATAGGTTGCATAAAATTGTATTTCCTTGAGTTTAAAAGATTCAGGGGTGGTCTAATTGAGCTGTCTAAAATGACAAAAGGATTTGATGGTGTAGATACAGAGGCCCCAAGTTTCGACATGATTTGCTCTTGAATTTTTAGGAGCAACTGGTGTAGAACGGAGTATCTTAGAAATCAGAATTCTCGCCATTTAGTTTGCTCCAGTTACAGTCAGTTCGAACAGTTTCACTTTGGAACAGAAATTTATTTTCAAAAGGGGGCGTGTCCGGCCACTTACGCCTGTTTTCAAAGTTTCGTGAGTGAAAACTTACTCCAAACTAACTTAGAATGGAGTAAGTGAAGATTTTTGTACGCTCGAAAAAAATCTTGTCTACAGTTTAGAAAATCAGGCGTAGGTTACAAATCAGGCGTAGGGAATGGGGGGGGGGGGTTAAAGGGAAGTTTACAAACATTAAACACTTCAGTTTTACAAATAAAGAGCCATCATCAATAATAAATGATAAAAACATCAATAAATCAACCAATAAATCAATCAAAAAAAATTATTAAGAAATAATTTTTTTTTAAAATCAATAAATAAAACATTTTCTACTTACCGACTGCAGCACCGGGAGCCCTCCAACAGCGTGCTGGGATGCGCCCCCCCCCCCCTCCAGTGTGTCTCTGTCAGTGTCTCTATCTCTCTGTCCCTGTGTGTGTGTCTCTCATTCTCTGTCTGTCAGTGTCTGTGTTTCTGACAGCGAGGGGAGGGGGAGGAGGGGGGATAGAGGGAGAGAGAGGGGGGAACAGAGGGAGGGAAGGGGGAGGGATGGGGGAGAAGGGAGAGGGGGGAGAAGGGGGAGGGGAGAAGGGGGGAGGGGTGAGGAGGAGAAGGGGGAGGGGGAGGAGGGGGGAGGAGAAGGGGGGGAGGGGGAGGAGGAGAAGGGGGGGAGGGGGAGGGGAGAAAGGAGATGGGGCGGAAGGAGATGGTGGGAAGGAGATGGGGGGGAAAGGAGATGGGGTAAAGGAGATGGGGAGGA
Organism: Pristiophorus japonicus; assembly: GCF_044704955.1. NCBI lineage: Eukaryota > Metazoa > Chordata > Chondrichthyes > Pristiophoridae > Pristiophorus > Pristiophorus japonicus. Next base: position 274,378,411 of record NC_091977.1, on the reverse strand, counting down.
AGGAGATGGGGGGAAAGGAGATGGGGGGAAGGAGATGGGGGGAAGGAGATGGGGGAAAAGGAGATGGGGGAAAAGGAGATGGGGGAAAGGAGATGGGGGGGAAGGAGATGGGGGGGAGGAGATGGGGGGTGGAAAAGGAGATGGGGGGGGAAGGAGAAGGGGGAGGGAGGCTGAACGGGCCGGGCCCAGCCGGGCCCGAGACTTCGGGCAGGGCCCGTCTCCAGCACCAGATTTACAGGTAGGTGCCGTTGGGTCGGGTTGGGTCGGGGGGAGCGTGGGTTGGGGGGGTAATGGGAGGGAGGTCGGTTCGGTTCGGGTCGGGGGAAGGGAGGGAGAGGGAGATCAGGTCGGGTCCAGTCGTGGGGGGGGAGCGGGGAGAAGCGGGAGTCGGGTCGGTGTCGGTGTTGGGTCCGATCCGGGGGCTGGGGAGGGAGGAAGCGGGAGTCGAGTCGGGTCCAGTCTGGGGGGTCGGGTCGGGTCGGGTCGGGTCCGGGCGGGGTGAGGGGAGTGGGAGTCGGGTCTGGTCCGGAGGCGGGGGGCGGGGGGCGGGAAGCGGGAGTCGAGTCGGGTCGGGAGGAAGCAGGAGCTGGCCGTGGGAGGAGTCTTATTCACGCAGCCCCAGTGAGGCCATTGGGCCAGGGCTAGGGGCTGCGTGCTTCGGGCCCCTCCCACACAGTTTCGGGCGCCTGGAGCTACTGCACTTGTGTGCCCACTGTAGCGCGCATGTGCAGAGGTCCCGGCATTGTTTTCAGCGCAGGGACCTGGCTCCGCCCCCTACAGCTACTGCTGCGCTGCGCCGAGCTGCAAACGACCTGCAGGGAGCTGGAGAATCTGGAAGTTTTTTTTAGGCGCACATTGTGGCGCGAAAAACGGGCGTCCAGGTCGGGACTGCGCCGTTCTAGACGCGGCTCGAAACTTGGGCCCAGAGAAACTATTTCCTCTGGTGTGGGATTCCAGAACAAGGCGACACAACCTTAAAATTAGAGCCAGGCCGTTCAGCAGTGAAATCAGGAAGCACTTTCCCTCCACGCCCCCCCCGGGGGCAACAAAAGGTGCACTTCTCAAACTCTGGTAAAGGCACACTTTTGGGGCAGGGTAAAGGGAGTTTTGTCCCATGACTGTTCTGAAATTGGCAATGGGTTCACAAAGTGAAAAGTAGGAAATATCAGTCCCCAGCACTGAAATATCTTACTCTGTTAAATACAAAAAATCTAAAATATATGCCTATAGTATTTTAAAAAACTGCAAGAAACATTGAGGTCCCAAAGGAGTAGAGCTCCAGAGGTGACTTTTACAAACAGAAACGCGGCTAAATTCGACAGACCCAAAAACGGGCGCAGGGATGGCAATGCACGATTAACCCCCGCCTGTTGCTTCCAAGGCAGGCAGCACGCAAACTTCACAGCGTGCATCCAGCGCTAAACACACTGTTGACTGGCTACACACCTCAGCAGCAGCTCCAAGTTTGTGTGAAGTTCGCACCACAAAGCTAGTCTGCACCTCGTAAATGGCTGGAGCGCATGGTAGAAGTTCCTGCGGAAGAGAGTCTGAGTAGGAAGAAGACTGAATTATGGCGCAACAGGATAGAGAACATGCTTCAAGGTTCTCTGATGAAGAACTGGAGGCTTTGGTGGATGAGGTGGACAGGAGGATAGAGGTCCTCTATCCATAAGGGGCCAGGAGGTACTCCAAACAAACTCTGCAAAGACAGTGAAAACAGATCGCCATGGATCCAGTGCAGGAAGAAGTTCAATAATCTCACCCGGAAGGTCAAGGTCAGTGAATGCATCTCCGAATGCCATATCCCACCAACGGCACCACAAGCCTCACAGAGTGCTCAATGCACCACACCCTCATCACTCACCTACCAATAATTTTTGTATATCAGGACTCATACCTAATATTCATATGCTTCATTTCACCCTCAGTTACCACTGCTGCAAAACTCATATCCACATCTCACAGCTTGCACACTCTGACAGCTATTCAACTAAGGCAGGCACATCACCTAAACATATTGCACGTCACTCACTGACACACTTCACCCAAACACACTGCACCACACTCAGTGACACACTTCACCCAAACACACTGCACCACACTCACTGACACACTTCACCCAAACACACTGCACTACACTCACTGACACACTTCACCCAAACACACTGCACCACACTCACTGACACACTTCACCTAAACACACTGCACGACACTCACTGACACACATCACCTAAACACAATGCACCACACTCACTGACACACTTCACCCAAACACACTGCACCACACTCACTGACACACATCACCTAAACACACTGCACGACACTCAGTGACACACTTCACCCAAACACACTGCACCACACTCACTGACACACATCACCTAAACACACTGCACGACACTCAGTGACACACTTCACCCAAACACACTGCACCACACTCACTGACACACTTCACCCAAACACACTGCACCACACTCACTGACACACTTCACCTAAACACACTGCACGACACTCACTGACACACATCACCTAAACACAATGCACCACACTCACTGACACACTTCACCCAAACACACTGCACCACACTCACTGACACACATCACCTAAACACACTGCACCACACTCACTGACACACTTCACCTGAACACACTGCACCACACTCACTGACACACTTCACCCAAACACACTGCACCACACTCACTGACACACTTCACCCAAACACACTGCACCACACTCACTGACACATTTCCCGCAAACACACTGCACCACACTCACTGACACACTTCACCCAAACACACTGCACCACACTCACTGACACATTCACCCAAACACACTGCACCACACTCACTGACACACTTCACCCAAACACACTGCACCACACTCACTGACACACTTCACCCAAACAGATTGCTTCACACTCACTGACACACTTCACCTAAACACACTGCATCACATTCGCTGACGCACTTCATACAAACACATTGCACCACACTCACTGATACACTTCACCCAAACACACTCCACCTCACTAATTCAAAACTTCACCCAAACACACTGCACCACACTCACTGACACACTTCACCCAAACACAATGCACCACACTCATTGTCACTTCACCCAAACACACTGCACCACACTCACTGTCACTTCACCCAAACACAATGCACCACACTCACTGTCACTTCACCCAAACTCACTGCATCACACTCACTCAGACTGCACCCAAACACACTGCACCACACTCATTGACACACTTCACCCAAACACACTGCACCACACTCACTGATACAATTCACCAAAACACACTGCACCACACTCACTGACACACTTCACCCAAACACATTGCACCAGTCACTGACATACTTGACACAAACACATTAGAAACCTAGAAATTTACAGCGCAGAAGGAGGCCATTTCGGCCCATCGTGTCCGCGCCGGCCAACAAAGAGCCGCAAGGCCCTTGGTCAGCAGCGCTAAAGGTTACATATAAACCTATGAACAATGACAGAAAGACAAACGGCACCCAGCCCAACCAGTCTGCCTCACACAACCCCTTATATTGAAATATTCTACACTCCACCCCCAGCCGGGGCCATGTGATCTCCTGGGAGAGGCAAAAACCAGATAAAAACACAGGCCAATTTAGGGAGAAAAAAATCTATGAAAATTCTTCTCCGACCCATCCAGGTGATCGAAACAAGTCCAGGTGATCACCCTGGCCGTAATCTATTCCCTGCAGTACTTACCATTATATCTGCACCATTCAACAAAAGGCCATCCAGTCTAATCCCAATTACCAGCTCTAGGTCCATAACCCTGCAGGTTACTGCACTTTAAGTGCCCATCTAACCATCTCTTAAAAGTGGTGAGGGTTTCTGCATCCAGCACTCTTCCAGGCGCGAGATTCAAATCTCCACAACCCTGTGCTCAAAGAAGCCCCACCTCAAATGCCCTCTAAACCTTCCACCAACCACCTTGAAACTATGCCCCCTCGTAATAGACCCCTCCACCAATGGAAATAGAGCCTTACTATCCACTATGTCCAGGCCTCTCAATATTTTGTACACCTCAATGAGGTCTCCTCTCAAACTCCTCTGCTCCAATGAGAACAAACCCAGCGTTTCCAATCTATCCTCATAACTAAGATTCTCCATTCCAGGCAGCATCCTAGTAAATCTCCTCTGCACCCTCTCTAGTGCAATCACGTCCTTCCTCTAATACGGTGACTAGAACTGCACGCAGTACTCCAGCTGTGGCCTATCCAGAGTATTATACAATTTAAGCATAATACCCCCTGCTCATATATTCTATGCCTCGGCCAATAAAGGCAAGCATTCCATTTGCCTTTTTAACCACCATATTCACCTGGTCTGATACTTTCGGGGATCTGTGGACCAATGGTGGAGCTTTGGAGGTGTGGCCTATTCAGTTGGAGCTGTGCTGCTGCGAGAGAAGGAACTCCCTGCTTTTGCTCCTGTCTGGAAGGCCTGGAGTGAGCCCTGAGACCAGCCCAGGAAGAGGAGGAGAGGGCTGGCTTACTACAACTCAACATCCAGAGGGAGAGGAGGAGAGCAGAAAATGTATCAACTTTATTTACTTCTACAGAGAGTTGGAGAGAGGGGGAAAAGAACAACCTGAGGAAACACCATCCAGTGTGGAAGGAGGGAGAGTCGTTTCTACAATCTTCGACAGGTGGGTGTGTTTTGGTGCATTCCCCAAAAGACTTTGTTGTATCGGTGGGGGGAGGAAAGAAGATAACTTGAGGGCCGGAACATCGCGGGGGGTGTGTGTGTTTGTGGGGGTCTTGCTTACAGCTAGGCCCCACACATCACTGAAGCACCCCTCCCCCATTGCCGAGCCTGGGATAGCTGGAGCTACCTGGCTGAAGAATCTTTAATCACCCTATTAAACATCGTTGGGAATGTGTCCCTGGGTGGCTCCAGCTACCCCAGGTGAAGACATCTTCTCCCCCCCACCTGAAGACCATTCTACAAAGACTGTGTTTTTTGCCATCTGGGGAGTGCACCCCAAGAAACACCCACCCATTGCTGTGAGGGGAGACCTGCCCTCGCAGCTTCCCTCTTTCCCACACCCCCCCCCCTTTCTCTTTCTTTCTCTCTCTGTCTCTCCCCTCTCTCTCTGAGAGCCCTTTCCTCCTAATTTCAAAAAACAATTAAGACAACTGAGCAGAGGGAGCAAGGCCCCTCCCCATTTGTTAACTAGGGGAGAGGTGTGCCCCATTAAGAGCTCCCTCTGCTCAAAAAACCAACGAGGCCAATTAAAGACCATTAAGGCCTGTGACTTTGGGGTGGGTGTAGCCCTTAAAGGGACCCCGTGATGGCGACCCCATCCACGCCGGTGGCAGGGCCAGCTAGGACATATGCGCAGGCGGCGTCCACATCCACAGCGCCTCCTGCTGCCCTGCCACCATTCAGACTGATAACAAAAAAACACGGGATCAAGAGCTACACTCACCCCACAATGCGCATTGAGGAGTGCGTGCGGGCGATGGCTGGGGTAGTCGGCCCCTCGGCCATTGTCGCAGCCTCCAAGATATCTGGGAAGGCTGTATTCTTCCAGGGGTCGGAGCAGGCGGTGTCCCTGGCCCTCGAAAAGGATGGATCAACCCCATACCGCTCGGCCTCAGGGAGAACAGCCTGCGCCACGTGTTCTCCTTCCGCCGCCAGCTCTTTGTCCGGCTGGCGCGGGAGGAGACAACAGAGGGCAATTTTAATGTGGTGCACGAGGGGACTGCCTACCGCGTCTTCTGGACGTCGGACGGCGTGCGGTGCCATGCCTGTAGGGAGGTGGGGCACGTTCGCAAGAACTGCCCTGCCTCCAAGGCCGCCAAACCACTGAAGGCGGCCAAGGCTGGCGCCGCCGCCACCCCTCCCTCTAGTAGCGTCCGCGTGCCGGGAGCCGTAGATGCGCGAGCATCGTCGGGGGCCTTTGTTTTCACGGCCTCTGGCGGGGGGAGGGAGAGCGGCCGATCGGAAAGAAGGCGCGGAGGAAGGCGAAACATCTCGAGGCGGGTCCCCTCAGTGCGCCAGAAAGTTTGGCCACCGCGCTCAGCCTAACCCAGTCATCGGCGAGCGCGGGGTGCCCTGAGCCCGTGCCCGAGCCCTTGACCAATACCGCAGAGGGGTTCGGGCGCGGGCAAGATAAGAAAAAGGGGGGGCGGAGCGGGAGGCCTCGGCAGACATGGAGGTCTCCCTGCCTCCGCGCCCCCCAAGGAACAAAAGGAGGCGCCGCTCCAATGAGGCGGAGGGGGAACAACATCCCTCCGCGGAGGAGTCGGTGCCCGCCGGGTGTCCCGCGTCCCCCACCAGCGCCCCCAAACTGCGCCGCAGATAGGAGGAATCTGTCCACGGGGAGGGTGAGACAGTCGAGGCTGCCCAGCCTCTGCCTCCCGGGGATGGCGTGGAAGATCTGCCTGTCGTGGGGGGCGTGGGGCCAGCGGAGGAATGCATTGCCGCCGGGTCGAGCGTCCCGGGGACTGAGGCGGGCGGGGCTGAAAAGGCCGAACCTGAGCCCGCCCAGCTATTAACCAACTTCCCCCGGGAGTCGCTCGGCCCGGAAGAAACGGAAATTATGAATAATTTTAACGATTCTGTACACGCTGGGCCGGGGGGTGGCGGCGGGAAGGGGGAAGAACAACAACCCTCGCCCCCGACTTTGGAGCTGAGGTGCTTGGAGGACCTGGAACATTACTTTGGCCAGGTCTCTCCGTGTTCCCCGGTTCCTGGGGCGGAGGAGGAACCCCTTCCGCTGTCACTTCCTGACCCAACACCGCTTTTAAAAGAACCCAGTAGGGACTCCTCTGCCGACGATCCTGGGGGTGGGATCGGGACAGAGCCAGGGCCAGATGGAGCGGCCGGGCCGTTTGCCGTACCTCGTGCGGTCGACGGGCCGGCTGCTAGTGGCGACCTCCCGGAGGGGGACGGGGACTCGGTGGGGGACTCGGGAGAAGATCTCGAGTCCATCGCCAGTGAGGCGGTGGATCTCCTCGTGCCCGCCGCTGAGTCCCCCCTCATTCCCGCAGAGGAACTCTGGGACTTTTTGGTCCAGAGCCAGGGTCGCCGCTACCGAACCCATCTGGCCCGGGAAAGATGGTCCGAGCCGGGGCTGCTCATCGCTTCCGTCCGCGTCGCCGCTAAAACCATGGCCGCGGGCGGGCCCTTATCAAAGACGCAAGGCCTTGAGCTGCGCCGGCTCAAAAAGTTCCTCGCTGGGCTGCTGAAGGAGTGGAGATCAACAAACGACTCCACTCCCCCCCCCCACAATAGGTTAGGTAGAGGTTGCACTATGCTTTTGTCATGAAGATAACCATAGCCAGCCTCAACATCAACGGCGGCAGAGGGGCAGACCGTAGATTTAACAATTTTTCGCTCCTGCGGGAGGGGAAATATGCGGTGTGCTTCCTGCAAGAAACCCACACCGTTCCGGGAGACGAAGCCATGTGGCTCCTGGAATGGCAAGGAGAGGTCCGCATGAGCCAGCTCACTACCACTTCTTGTGGGGTGGCCATCTTGTTGGCCCCGCATTTTCAGCCGGAGATCTTGGGGGTCGAGGAGCCCGTGCCAGGCCGCTTGCTGCACGTCACGGTTCGCCTGGGGGACGTGCCGCTCCATCTCGTGAACGTGTACGCCCCTCAGCCCGGACCGCAGCAAACGCGCTTCTTCGAAGAGGTGTCCGCTCTTCTTGGCTCCGTCGACGTCGACGACTGCATTGTCTTCGGGGGGGATTTTAACTGCACCCTCGAGGCGAGGGACCGCTCCGGTGCCCCACAGAGCATGACGGCGATGGAGAAGTTGAGGGACCTGGTCGGGTCCTTCGACTTGGTGGACGTCTGGCGAAATCTCCACCCCGACTCCAGCGCCTTTACTTGGGTGAGGCCTTGAGTAGGATGGTCCAGAGTCGACTGCCTTTACGTGTCTCGGGCGTACGTTTCCTGCGTCCCGGCGGCCTCCATGCGGCCGGTGCCGTGTTCGGACCACCACCTGGTGTGGGCGGAGCTCGCTTCGCTCCGCGCGAGGACGGGGTCCGCGTACTGGCATTTTAACAACCAGCTGCTGGAGGACGTGCGGTTCCAGGACTCGTTCCGTCGTTTCTGGGCCGGCTGGAGAAGGAAGCAGGGGGGCTTCCCCTCCTTGAAGCTATGGTGGGACGTGGGCAAGGCTCACGTCTGCGTCTTCTGTCAAGAGTACGCGAGGGGGTCGACCAAGAGGCGGGCGGCCAGGGTCGGGCGCCTAGAAAAAGAGGTGCTCGAACTGGAGTCCCGTCTCGGTCAAGTCGTCGAGGACCCGGCCCTGCGGATGGTGTACGAAGCGAAGAAGGCCGCGCTGAAGGACCTGCAGCTCGTCGGGTCCCGAGGCGCGTTCGTGAGGTCACGGATCCGGTTCCTGCGGGATCTGGACCGTGGCTCCCCCTTCTTCTACTCGCTGGAAAAAAGAGAGTGTCCGTAAGCTGCTCTTGACGCTGCTGGCCGACGACGGCTCTCTCGTCTCGGATCCGGAGGGCGTCAACAACAGGGCCCGTGAATATTACGGGGCTCTGTTCTCTCCGGAGCCGTCCAGCAAGGAAGCGTGTAGAGTTTTGTGGGAGGACCTGCCGAAGGTCGGCCCGGAGGGCGCCGAAAATCTGGAAGCTCCGCTAAGCCTGGCAGAGCTGACCGGCGCCCTCGCCCGGCTCTCGAGGGGAAAATCCCCGGGGCTGGACGGGCTGACCGTGGAGTTCCACAGGGCGTTCTGGGACGTCCTGGGGGGCGACTACGCGCGGGTCCTGGGGGAAAGTCTGGCGACCGGGGAGATGCCCCTCTCTTGGCGCAGGGCAGTCATCGTCCTGCTGCCTAAGAAGGGCGATCTCCGCCTCCTTAAGAACTGGCGCCCGGTCTCCCTCCTCAGCACGGACTACAAAATCTTCGCCAGGGCGATGTCTGCTCGCCTTGGTGCCGTGCTGGACCACATAATCCACCCCGACCAGTCCTACACGGTCCCGGGCCGGACAGTCCACGATAATATCCATCTGGTCCGGGACCTCACCCATCATTCCCAGGAGGTTGGTCTGTCGGTCGCCTTCCTATCTCTCGACCAAGAGAAGGCGTTCAACAAGGTGGATCACGACTACCTGTTCGGGACTCTGCGCGCTTTCGGGTTCGGGACGCATTTCGTCGCCCGGATCCGACTTTTGTACGCCGCCGCGGAGTGTCTGATAAAGGTGAACGGATCCTTGACGGCGCCCCTTCGCTTTGGGAGAGGAGTGCGCCAGAGATGCCCCATGTCCGGCCAGTTATATGCCATCTGCGTGGAGCTTTTCCTGCGCCTCCTGCGGACGAGGTTGACGGGACTGGTTCTGCAAGGGCCGGGCGTGGAGGTCGTCCTCTCGGCTTACGCCGATGACGTGCTCCTCACGGTAGAGGATCCCGCTGACCTGCGGAGGATGCGTGAGTGCCAGGAGATTTACTCGGCTGCATCCTCTGCCAGGATCAACTGGGAGAAATGTTCCGGACTCCTGGTGGGTCAGTGGCGGGTGGACTCCCTGCCGGAGGAGCTCAGGCCTTTTGCCTGGAGCACGACCCATCTCCTCTATCTGGGAGTCTACCTTAGCCCCGACGAGGAAGCCTGGCCGGCGAACTGGCAAGAGCTGGAGGCCAAGGTCACCGCTCGCCTAGGGCGCTGGACAGGACTGCTCCGAGTGCTGTCCTGCAGGGGTCGAGCGCTAGTCATAAACCAGCTGGTGGCCGCCATGTTGTGGTACCGGCTGGTCACTTTGACCCCTCCCCCTGCGTTTGTCACCAAGATACAGAAGAAGCTGGTGGACTTCTTCTGGAACAACAGGAAGCACTGGGTCTCTGCCGCGGTCTTGAGTCTCCCGCTTGGGGAGGGCGGTCAGTCGTTGGTGTGCGTCAGCACCCAGCTCGCGACTTTCCGTCTTCAGACCCTGCAGAGATACCTTTACGTCGAGCCCCCTCCTAGGTGGCGTACTCTGGCGACGTATTTCTTCCGCCAGCAGCACGGCCTCAACTACGACACGCAGCTCCTGTTTGTGAGCTTGGGGGGGCGTCAGGACCACCTTCCAGGAGCTGCCTGTCTTTTACAAGGAACTCACCAGGGTCTGGAACAAAGTCTCCACCAAGCGCAGCTCTCCGCCGGCTGGAGTGGCGGCTGTCCTGCAGGAGCCGCTGCTCGGGAATCCGTACCTCCACGACCGAGGTTTTAGGTGGCGGTCGGACGAGAGGGCTGTGGCTGGTGAGGTGACCAGGGTCAGGGACCTGCTCGATGGCGGAGGAGCGGGCTGGATGGTGCCAGACACACTGGCGCGGCGCCTAAATTCCGCCAACGTCCGCCACGCGGCCGATGCCATCGAGTCGCTAAAAACAGCTCTAGGCCCTGACTCTGTTAGGTGCATCGAGGAGGCTCAAGCACGTGGGGAGATCCCGTCCGAACTGACCCCCGTCCGGACGGAATTCCTTATCGGCGCCAAACCCCGGAACCTCCCTCGGGAGCCGGCGCCTCACAACTTGAGCCGCCTCGGGGAAATCCCCTCCGTGCCTTTCAGTTCCGCGCTGAGGGGTTTCCTGTACGGGCTGCTCCTGCACACTCTCAACTTTGCCATCCTCGCCTGCCGTCCGGACACGTCATGGCGTACCATCTTGCCGTCCGGAGGAGGCGGGGGTCCCCGATGGAGGGCACTCTACGCGGTAGTCCTCCCAGTATTTATCGGGGACTTGGCCTGGAGGGTGGTGCAGGGAGCAGTCCCGTGCAATAAATTTTTAAGCCGGTTCACGGGCTCCCAGGCCACCTGCAATTTCTGCGGTCTAGAAGAGTCCGTGTTCCATGTTTTTATGGAATGCGCAAGGTTGCAGCCCCTGTTTTATTATTTAAAGGGGCTGCTCCAGAAATTCTGGCTGCACTTCAGTCCCACACTCCTGATCTTTGGGCACCCTGTGCGGAGGGGAGCGGGTAGGTCCGAGGGCCTCCTCGTAGGACTGCTCCTGGGCACGGCCAAGGGTGCCATCAGCCGGTCCAGGCAGCGGGCGGTCGAGGGGGTCGTTCAACCTGACTGCCTGCCTCTCTTCCGCGCGTACATTCGCGCCAGGGTGTCCTTGGAGATGGAGCATGCGGTGTCCACCGGTACGCTCGCGGCCTTCCGCGAGAGGTGGGCACCGGAGGGACTGGAGTGCATCGTCACGCCCAGCAACCAAATTTTAATTTGATTTTATGTTTTAAAGTTTAATTTGTTTTAATTGCCGGTGTTTTTTAGTGTCCCCCTCTCCTTTTATAGGGGGCACTTGGAGAAAAAAAATTATTTTAGTGCCCAAACAAAAAAAAAAACATTAAAAAAAACCCCAAAAAACACAAAAAAAGGGCCTTGGAAATGTTTGGTGCGCCCCCCAGATCGGGGGGACACGATTTAATGATTTAATGTTTTAATTTTTTCAGAAAAAGAGTTCTGTGGACAAACATGCCAAGGTCCCTTTGTTCATCTACACTTTTGTGGCCGACCACTCAATGTTTATACCCTTTCCTTATTGGCACTCCCAAAGAGCATTATCTCACACTTCTCTGAATTAAATTCCATTTGCCACTGCTCTGCCCACCTGACCAGTAGATTGATATCGTCGCAGCCCATGACTTTGCTCTTCATTATCAACAACACAGCCAATTTTAGTTTTGTCTGCAAACTTCTCAATCATACTCCCTATATTCAAATCTAAATCATTAATATATACCACAAAAAGAAAGGGACACAGTACTGAGCCCTGCAGAACCCCACTGGAAACATCCATCCAGTCACAGAAACATCCATCAATCATTAACCTTTGCTTCCTAACTCCAAGCCAATTTTGGATCCAACTTGCCACTTTGCCCTGGATCCCATTGCATCACACTCACTGACACAATGCTGAGAATGACGTGATTAGCACATGTAGCAAGTTGGTCTGACCGCAGATAAAGGGTCCACAGCCAGATAGGGAATGGAAGACCAACAGGAAGAGCAGTGCAAGGAAGGTAGTGCACGGTCCCCTGCGGTCATCCCCCTGCAAAACAGATACACCTCTTTGAGTACTGTTGGGGGGAGGGCAGCAGCAGCCAAGTTCATGGCACCGTGGCTGGCTCTGCTGCACAGGAGGGCAGGAAAAAGAGTAGAAGAGCGATAGTGAGAGGGGATTTAATTTTAAGGGGAATAGATAGGCGTTTCTGCGGCCGCAACCAAGACTCCAGGATGGTATGTTGCCTCCCTGGTGCAAGGGTCAAGGATGTCTTGGAGTGGGTGCAGGACATTCTGAAAAGGGAGGGTGAACAGCCAGTTGTTATGGTGCACATTGGTACCAACGATATAGGTAAAAAAACGGGATGAGGTCCTACGAGACGAATTTAAGGAGCTAGGAGCTAAATTAAAAAGTAGGACCTCAAAAGTAGTAATCTCGGGATTGCTACCAGTGCCATGTGCTAGTCAGAGTAGGAATCGCAGGATAGCTCAGATGAATACGTGGCTTGAGCAGTGGTGCAGCAGGGAGGGATTCAAATTCCTGGGGCATTGGAACCGGTTCTGGGGAAGGTGGGACCAGTGCAAACCGGACGGTCTGCACCTAGGCAGGACCGGAACCAATGTCCTAGGGGGAGTGTTTGCTAGTGCTGTTGGGGAGGAGTTAAACTAATATGGCAGGGGAATGGGAACCAATGCAGGGAGACAGAGGGAAACAAAATGGAGACAGAAGCCAAAGACAGAAAGGAGATGAGTAAAAGTGGAGGGCAGAGAAACCCAAGGCAAAAAACAAAAAGGGCAACTTTGCAGCAAAATTCTAAAGGGTCAAAGTGTGTTAAAAAGGCAAGCCTGAACGCTCTGTGCCTCAATGCGAGGAGTATTCGGAATAAGTTGGACGAATAGATAGCAGATAATGGATACGATGTGGTTGGCATCACGGAGACATGGCTCCAGGGTGACCAAGGCTGGGAACTCAACATCCAAGGGTATTCAACACTGAGGAAGGATAGACACAAAGGAAAAGGAGGCGGGGTGGCATTGCTGGTTAAAGAGGAGATTAATGCAATTGTAAGGAAAGACATTAGCTTGGATGATGTGGAATCGGTATGGGTGGAGCTACGGAATACCAAAGGGCAGAAAACGCGAGTGGGAATTGTGTACAGAACTCCAAACAGTAGTAGTGATGTTGGGGAGGGCATCAAACAGGAAATTAGGGGTGCATGCAATAAAGGTGCAGCAGTTATCATGGGTGACTTTAATATGCATATAGATTGGGCTCACCAAACTGGAAGCAATACGGTGGAGGAGGATTTCCTGGAGTGCACAAGGGATGGTTTTCTAGACCAATATGTCGAGGAACCAACTAGGGGGGAGGCCATCTTAGACTGGGTGTTGTGTAATGAGAGAGGATTAATTAGCAATCTCATTGTGCGAGGCCCCTTGGGGAAGAGTGACCATAATATGGTGGAATTCTGCATTAGGATGGAGAATGAAACAGTTAATTCAGAGACCGAGGTCCAGAACTTAAAGAAGGGTAACTTTGAAGGTATGAGGCGTGAATTGGCTAGGATAGATTAGCGAATGATACTGAAGGGGTTGACAGTGGATGGGCAATGGCAGACATTTAGAGACCGCATGGATGAATTACAACAATTGTACATCCCTGTCTGGCGTAAAAATAAAAAAGGGAAGGTGGCTCAACCGTGGCTTTCAAGGGAAATCAGGGATAGTATTAAAGCCAAGGAAGTGGCATACAAATTGGCCAGAAATAGCAGCGAACCCGGGGACTGGGAGAAATTTAGAACTCAGCAGAGGAGGACAAAAGGTTTGATTAGGGCAGGGAAAATAGAGTACGAGAGGAAGCTTGCAGGGAACATTAAAATGGACTGCAAAAGCTTCTATTGATATGTAAAGAGAAAAAGGTTAGTAAAGACAGAATCAGGGGAAGTCACAACTGGGAACAAAGAAATGGCAGACCAATTGAACAAGTACTTTGGTTCGCAATTCACTAAGGAGGACACAAACAACCTTCCGGATATAAAATGGGTCAGAGGGTCTAGTAAGAAGGAGGAACTGAGGGGAATCTTTATTCGTCGGGAAATTGTGTTCGGGAAATTGATGGGATTGAAGGCCGATAAATCCCCAGGGCCTGATGGTCTGCATCCCAGAGTACTTAAGGAGGTGGCCTTGAAAATAGCGGATGCATTGTCAGTCATTTTCCAACATTCCATAGACTCTGGATCAGTTCCTGTGGAGTGGAGGGTAGCCAATGCAACCCCACTTTTAAAAAAGGGAGAGAGAAAACAGGGAATTATAGACCGGTCAGCCTGACATCGGCAGTGGGTAAAATGATGGAATCAATTATTAAGGATGTTACAGCAGCGCATTTGGAAAGAGGTGACATGATAGGTCCAAGTCAGCATGGATTTGTGAAAGGGAAATCATGCTTGACAAATCTGGAATTTTTTGAGGATGTTTCCAGCAGAGTGGACAAGGGGGAACCAATTGATGTGGTGTATTTGGACTTTCAGAAGGCTTTCGACAAGGTCCCACACAAGAGATTAATGTGTAAAGTTAAAGCACATGGGATTGGGGGTAGTGTGCTGATGTGGATTGAAAACTGGTTGTCAGACAGGAAGCAAAGAGTAGGAGTAAATGGGTACTTTTCAGAATGGCAGGCAGTGACTAGTGGGGTACCGCAAGGCTCTGTGCTGGGGCCCCAGCTGTTTACATTGTACATTAATGATTTAGAAGAGGGGATTAAATGTAGTATCTCCAAAATTGCGGATGACACTAAGTTGGGTGGCAGTGTGAGCAGCGAGGGGGATGCTATGACGCTGCAGAGTGACTTGGATAGGTTAGGTGAGTGGGCAAATGCATGGCAGATGAAGTATAATGTGGATAAATGTGAGGTTATCCACTTTGGGTGTAAAAACAGAGAGACAGACTATTATCTGAATGGTGACAGATGAGGAAAAGGGGAGGTGCAATGAGACCTGGGTGTCATGGTACATCAGTCACTGAAGGTTGGCATTCAGGTACAGCAGGCGGTTAAGAAAGCAAATAGCATGTTGGCCTTCATAGCGAGGGTCTTTGAGTACAGGGGCAGGGAGGTGTTGCCACAGTTGTACAGGGCCTTGGTGAGGCCACACCTGGAGTATTGTGTACAGTTTTGGTCTCCAAACTTGAGGAAGGACATTCTTGCTATTGAGGGAGTGCGAAGGTTCACCAGACTGATTCCCGGGATGGCGAGACTGACATATCAAGAAAGACTGGATCAACTGGGCTTGTAATCACTGGAGTTCAGAAGAATGAGAGGGGACCTCATAGAAACGTTGAAAATTCTGACGGGGTTAGACAGGTTAGATGCAGGAAGAATGTTCCCAATGTTGGGGAAGTCCAGAACCAGGGGTCACAGTCGAAGGATAAGGGGTAAGCCATTTAGCACTGAGATGAGGAGAAACTTCTGTACCCAGAGAGTGGTGAACCTGTGGAATTCTCGAGCACAGAAAGTTGTTGAGGCCAATTCACTAAATATATTCAAAAAGGAGTTAGATGTAGTCCTTATTATTCGGGGGATCAAGGGGTATGGTGAGAAAGCAGGTACTGCAGTTGCATGTTCAGCCATGAACTCATTGAATGGCGGTGCAGGCTCGAAGGGCCGAATGTCTACTCCTGCACCTATTTTCTATGTTCCTATGATTCTATGTTTGTTTGACACTTCACCCAAACACACTGGACCACAATCACTGACACACTTCAAGCAAACACATTGCAGCACACTCACGCACCCTTCACCCAAAAACACTCATCACACTCACACACCCTTCAACAAACACACTGCACCATATTCACTGATACACCGCAGCCAAACACATTGCACCACACTCACTGACACACTTCACCCAAACATACTGCATCCCACGCACTGACACATTTTACCCAAACTCACTGCACCACACTAACTGACACACTTCACCCAACACACTGCACCACGCTCACTGACACACTTTACCCAAACACACTGCGCCACACTCACTGACACACTTCACTGAAAAGCCACTGCACCTGACACACCGACACACTTCTCCCAAACACACAGCAACACACTCGCTTACACACATCATCCAAACACAGTGCACCACACACACTGACACGCTTCGCCCAAACATACGGCACCACACTGAATGACACATTTCACCCAAACACACTGCACCACGCTCACTGACACACTTCACCCAAACACACTGCACCACACTCACTGACACACGTCACCAAAACACACTGCACCACATTCACAAACACATTTCACACAGACACACTGTACCACACTCACTGACACACTTCACCCAAACACACTGCACCACACTCACTGGCACAATTCACCCAAACACACTGCACCACACTCACTGACGCACTTCACGCAAACACGCTGCACCACACTCGCTGACACACTTCACCCAAATATCATTGCAAAAACACTCAAACACACTGCACTACACTCACTCACTTCACCCAAACACACTGCAAACACTCACTGACAAACTTTGCCCAAACACTCTGCACCACACTCACTTT
This sequence comes from Pristiophorus japonicus, assembly GCF_044704955.1. NCBI lineage: Eukaryota > Metazoa > Chordata > Chondrichthyes > Pristiophoridae > Pristiophorus > Pristiophorus japonicus. The sequence continues at coordinate 274,361,847 of NC_091977.1, read as the reverse complement.
CACACTACACCCAAACCCAGGGAACATACTCACTGACACACTTCATCCAAACGCATTGCACAAAACTCACTGCACCTCACTCAATGACACAATTCCCCAAACACACGGCCCCATACTCACTGACACACATCATCCAAACACATTGCACCACACTCACTGACACACTTCACCCAAAAACACTGCACCACACTCACTGCCACACTTCAGCCAAATAAACTGCACCACACTCACTGACACACTTCACCCAAACACACTGCACCACACTCACTGACACACTTCAGCCAAACACACTGCACCACACTCACACACACACTTCATCCAAACACACTGCACCACATTCACTGACACACTTCACCCAAACACACAGCACCTCACTCACTGACACACTTCACCCAAACACACTGCACCTCACTCACTGACACACTTCACCCAAACACACTGCACCACACTTGCTGACACACTTCTCCCAAATGCACTGCACCACACTCACTGACACACTTCACCCAAACACACTGCACCACACTCATAGAGCCACTTTACCCAAACACACTGTATCACAATCACTGAGACACTTCACCCAAACACACTGCATCACATTCACTGACACACTTCATCCAAACACACAGCACCACATTCACTGACACACTTTACCCAAACACACTGTATCACAATCACTGAGACACTTCACCCAAACACACTGCACCACACTCACGGACACATTTCACCGAAACACACTGCACCCCATTCACTGACACACTTCACCCAAAAAACACTGCACCACAATCACCGACACACTTCTGCCTAACACACTGCACCACACTCATTCACACTTCACCAAACACATTGAAACAAACTCACTGACTCACTTCAGCAAAACACACTGCACCCCACTCACTCACACATCACCCAAACACACTGCACCTCACACACTGACACACTTCACCCAAACACACTGGACGACACTCGCTTACACTTCACCCAAACACACTGCACCTCACTCACTGCCAGACTTCACCCAAACACACTGCACCACAGTCACTGACACACTTCACCCAAACCCACTGCACCACACTCACTGACACACTTCACCCAAAAACACTGCAGCACACTCACTTACACACTTCAGCCAAACACACTGCACCACACTCACTGACACACTTCACCCAAACACACTGCACCACACACATTCACACTTCACCCAAACTCACTGCACCACACTCACAGACAAACTTCACCCAAACACACTCTATCACACTCACTTCGACACCTCACCCAAACACACTGCACCACACTCACTGACGCACTTCACCCAAACACACTGCACCACACTCACTGTTGCACTTCACCCAAGCACACTGCACCACACTCACTGACATACTTCACGCAAACACACTGCACCACACTCACTGACACACTTCACCCAAACCCACTGTACCACACTCACTGACGCACTTTACCCAAACACACTACACCACACTCACTGACACACTTCACCCAAACACACTGCGCTACACTCACTGCACCTCACTCAATGACACATTTCACCCAAACACACGGCACCATTCTCACTGACACACATCGCTCAAACACACTGCACCAAACTAACTGACACACTTGTCCCAAAACGACTGCCCCACACTCACTGACACACTTCACCCAAACATGTTGCATCACACTCACTGACACACTTCACCCAAACTTGTTGCACCACACTCACTGACACATTTCACCCAAACACACTGGACCACACTCACTGGCACACATCACCCAAACACACTGCACCTCACTCACTGGCACACTTCACCCAAACACACTGCACCACACTCACTGACACACTTCACCCAAACACACTGCACCACACTCACTGGCACACATCACCCAAACACACTGCACCTCACTCACTGGCACACTTCACCCAAACAAACTGCACCACATTCACAAACACATTTCACACAGACACACTGTACCACACTCACTGACACACTTCACCCAAACACACTGCACCACACTCGCTGCCACACTTCACCCAAACACACTGCAAACACTCACTGACAAACTTTGCCCAAACACTCTGCACCACACTCGCTTTCACACGACACACAAACCCAGGGAACATACTCACTGACACACTTCATCCAAACGCAATGCACAAAACTCACTGCACCTCACTCAATGACACAATTCCCCAAACACACGGTCCCACACTCACTGACACACTTCATCCAAACACACTGGACCACACTCGTTTACACACTTCATCCAAACACACTGCACCACACTCACTGACACACTTCACCCAAACACACATCACCACACTCACCGACACACTTCACCCAAAACCACTGCACCACACTCACTGACACACTTCAGCCAAACACACTGCACCGCACTCACTGACACACTTCATCCAAACACACTGTATCACACTCACTTACACACTGCACCACATTCAATGACACACTTCACCCAAACACACTGCACCACACTCACTCACACACTTTAGCCAAACACACTGCACCTCACTCACAGACACACTTTAGCCAAACACACTGTACCACATTCACTGACACACTTCACCCAAACACACTGCACCACACTCACAGACACACTTTCCCCAAACACACAGTATCACAATCACTGAGACACTTCACCCAAACACACTGCACCACACTCACGGACACATTTCACCGAAACAACCTGCACCCCATTCACTGACACACTTCACCCAAAAACACTGCACAACACTCACCGACACACTTCAGCCTAACACACTGCACCATACTCATTCACACTTCACCCAAACACACTGCACCTCACACACTGACACACTTCACCCAAACACACTGCACCCCACTCACTCACAATCACCCAAACACACTGCACCGCACTCACTGACAAACTTCTCCAAAACACACAGCACCACACTCACTGACACATTTCACGCAAACACACAGCACCACACTCACTGACACACTTCACCCAAACTCACTGACACACTTCACCCAAACACACTGCAGCAGACTCACATACACACATCACCCAAACACACTGTATCACACTCACTTGCACACTGCACCACATTCACTGACACACTTCAACCAAACACACTGCACCACATTCACTGACACACTTCACCCAAACACACTGCAACACACTCACAGACACATTTCACCCAAACACACTGCACCACACTCACGGACACATTTCACCCAAACACACTGCACCACCTCACTGACACATTTCAGATAACACGCTGCACCACACTCACCAATACACTTCAGCCAAACACACTGCACCACATTCATTCACACTTCACCCAAACACACTGCACCACAATCACGAACACTTCACCCAAACAGATTGAAACAAACTCACTGACTCACTTCAGCCAATCACACTGCACCACACTCACTCAAATATCACCCAAACACACTGCACCACACTCACTGACACACTTCAGCCAATCACACTGCACCACACTCACTCAAATATCACCCAAACACACTGCACCACACTCACTGACACATTTCACCCAAACACACTGCACCACATTCACTAACACACTTCACCCAAACACACTGCACCACACTCACTCACACATCACCCAAACACACTGCACCACACTCACTGACACATTTCACCCAAACACACTGCAAAACATTCACTAACACACTTCAGCCAATCACACTGCACCACACTCACTCAAATATCACCCAAACACACTGCACCACACCCACTGACACATTTCAACCAAACACACTGCACCACATTCACTAACACACTTCACCCAAACACAATGCACCACACTCACTCACACATCACCCAAACACACTGCACCACACTCGCTTACACACTTCACCCAAACACACTGCATCTCAATCACTGCCAGACTTCACCCAAACACACTGCACCACATTCACTGACACACTTCACCCAAACACACTGCACCACACTCACAGACACACTTCACACAAACACACTGTATAACACTCACTTAAACACTTCACCCAAACACACTGCACCACACTCACCAACACACTTCAGCCAAACACACTGCACCTCACTCACTGACACACTTCACCCAAACCCACTGCACCACACTCACTGACACACTTCACACAAACACACTGTATCACACTCACTTACTCACTTCACACAAACACACTGCACCACATTCTCTGACACACTTCACCCAAACACACTGTCTTACACTCACTCACAGTTCATGCAAACACATTACACCACACTCACCGACACACTTCACCCAAACACACTGCACCACACTCATTCACACTTCACCCAAACACACTGCAGCACACTCACTAACACTTCACCCAAACACATTGAACCACACTCACTGACACACTTCAGCAAAACAGACAGCACCGCACTCATTCACACATCATCCAAACACACTGCACCACACTCACTGACACACTTCACCCAAACACACTGCACCACACTCTCTGACAAAATTCACCCAAACACACTGACACACTTCTCCAAAACACACAGCACCACACTCACTGACACACTTCACCCAAACTCAATGCACCACACTCACTGACACACTTCACGCAAACTCACTGCACCAGACTCACTGACACACTTCAGCCAAACACACGGGACCACACTCAAGGACACATTTCACCCAAACCCATTGCACCATACACACCGACACACTTCACCAAGGACACTTCAACACACACACTGATACACTTCATGAAACACACAGTACCACACTCACTGACACATTTCACGCAAACGCACTGCACCACACTCACTGACACTCTTCACCCAAACAAACTGCACCACACTCACTGACACACTTCACCCAAACACACTGCAGCACACTCACTGACACACTTCACCCAAACACACTGCACCACACACACTGACAGACTTCACCCAAACACACTGCACCACACTCTCTGACAAAATTCACCCACACTGACACACTTCTCCAAAACACACAGCACCACACTCACTGACACACTTCACCCAAACTCAATGCACCACACTCACTGACACACTTCACGCAAACTCACTGCACCAGACTCACTGACACACTTCACCCAAACACACTGCACCACACTCACTGACACACATCACCCAAACACACTGCACCACAATCACTAACACTTCACTCAAACACATTGAACCACACTCACTGACACACTTCAGCCAAACACACTGCACCACACTCACTGACATAGATCACCCAAACACACTGCACCACACTCATTCACACATCATCCAAACACACGGTACCACACTCACTGACACACTTCATCCAAACGCATTTCAACAAACTCACTGACACACTTCAGCCAAACACACTGCACCACATTCACTGACAAACTTCACCCAAACAAACTGCACCACACTCACGGACACACTTCACTCAAACACAATGAACCACAGTCACTGACACACTTCACCCAAACACACTGTACCACACTCACTGACAAACTTCACCCAAACACACTGCACCACACTCACTCACACACTTCACTCAAACACACTGCACCACACTCACTGACACACTTCACCCAAACACACTGCACCACACTCACTCACACACTTCACTCAAACACACTGCATAACACTCACTGACACACTTCACCCAAACAAACTGAACCACACTCACTGACACACTTCACTCAAGCACATTGAACGACAGTCACTGACACACTTCACCCAAACACACTGCAGCACACTCATTCACACTTCACCCAAACAAACTGCACCACACTCACTGGCACAATTCATCCAAACACACTGCACCACACTCACTGACACACTTCACCCAAACACACTGCACCACACTCACTGACACACTTCACCCAAACACACTGCACCACACTCACTGACACACTTCACACTGCACCACACTCACACACACACATCACCCAAACACACTGTATCACACTCACTTGTACACTGCACCACATTCACTGACACACTTCACCCAAACACATTGAACCACACTCACTGACACACTTCAGCAAAAAAGACTGCACCCCACTCACTCACACTTCAGCCAAACACACTGCACCACACTCACTGACACACTTCACCCAAACACACTGCACCACACTAACTGACACACTTCACATTGCAACACACTCACACACACACATCACCCAAACACACTGTATCACACTCACTTGCACACTGCACCACATTCACTGACACACTTCACCCAAACACACTGCACCACATTCACTGACACACTTCACCCAAACACACTGCAACACACTCACAGACACACTTCACCCAAACACACTGCACCACCTCACTGACACATTTCGGATAACACGCTGCACCACACTCACCAACACACTTCAGCCAAACACACTGCACCACATTCATTCACACTTCACCCACACACATTGAAACAAACTCACTGACACACTTCAGCCAAACACACTGCACCACATTCACTGCTTCACTTCACCGATACACACTGCACCAGAGTCATTCACACGACAGCCCAAAACACTGCACCAAGCTCACTGACAATTCATCCAAACACACAGCACCACATTCACTGACACATTTCACCAAAACACATTGCACCACAATCACTGATACACATCACCCAAACACACTGCACCACACTCACTAAAACTTCACCCAAACACATTGAAACACACTCAATTACACACTTCACTCAAACACATTGAACCACACTCACTGACACACTTCAGCCAAACACATTGCACCACCTCACTGACACATTTTAGATAACACGCTGCACCGCACTCACCAACACACTTCAGCCAAACACACAGCACCACATTCACTGACACATTTCACCAAAAGACATTGCACTACAATCACTGACACACTTCAGAGAAACAGACTGCACCACACTCACTGACACACTTCACCAAACACACTTCAACACACTCACTGACATTTCACCCAATCACTTTGCACCACACTCACTGACACCCCTCACCCAAACACACTGCACCACACTCACTGAGACACTTCACCCAAACACATTGCACTACACTCACTGACACTTCATCCAAACACACTACTACACCACACTCACTGGCACACTTCACCCACACTCACTGGCACACTACACCAAACACACTGCACGACACTCATTGAAACACTTCAGCAAACACACTCCAACACACTCACTGACACACTTCACTCAAACACACTTCACCACACTCACTGACACACTCCATCCAAACACAATGCACCACATTCACTGACATATTTCACACACACACTGCACCACATTCACTGACAAACTTCACCCAAACACATTACAGCACACTCACTGAGACACTTCACCCAAACCCATTGCACCACACTCACTGACACGCTTCACCCAAACACACTGCACCACACTCACTGACACACTTCACCCAAACACACTGCACCACACTCATTCACACATCATCCAAACACACTGCACCACACTGACTGACACACTTCACGCAAACACATTGCACCACACTCACTGACACACTTCTCACAAAACCACTGCACCACACTCACTGACACACTTCACCCAAACTCACTGCACCACACTCACTGACACACTTCATCCACACTCACTGGCACACTACACCAAACACACTGCACGACACTCCTTGAAACACTTCAGCAAACACACTCCAACACTTCACCCAAACACACTGCACTGCACTCACTGACACTTCACCCAAACACACTGTACCACACTCACTGACACACTTCACTCAAACACATTGCACCAAACTCACTGCACCTCACCAACTGACAGGTTTCACCCAAACACACTGCACCACATTTACTGACACATTTCACACAAACACACTGCCCCACACTCACTGACACACTTCCCCCAAACACACTGCACCGCACTCACAGACACACTTCACCCAAACACACTGCACCACACTCACTGACAAACTTCACGCAAACATTCTGCATCACACTCATTGACACACTTCCCCCAAACACACTGAACCACATTCACTGACAAACTTCACGCAAACATTCTGCATCACACTCACTGACACACTTCCCCCAAACACATTGCACCACACTCACTGACACTTCACCCAAACATACTGCACCACACTCACTGACAAACTTCATCCAAACACACTGCACCACATTCACTGACACATTTCACACAAACACACTGCCCCACACTCATTGACACACTTCACCTGAACACACTGCATCACACTCACTAAGACACTTCACCCAAACACACTGTACCACACTCACTGACACATTTCATCCAAACACATTGCACCAAACTCACTGCACCTCACTAATTGACAGATTTCACCCAAGCACACTGCACCACACACACATAAGAACATAAGAAATAGGTGCAGGAGTAGGCCATTTGGCCCTTCGAGCCTGCTCCACCATTCAATTAGATCATGGCTGATCTGATCCTGGCTTCAACTCCACTTCTCCACCAACCCTCCAAAACCCTTAACTCCCTTATCCTTCAAAAATCTGACTATCTCCACCTTAAATATATTCAAAGACCCAGCCTCCACAGCTCTCTGGGGTAGAGAATTTCAAAGATTCACAACTCTCTGAGAGAAGAAATTTCTCCTCATTTCTTTTTTAAATGGGCGGCTCCTTATTCTGAAACGATGCCACCTAGTTCTAGATTCCCCGAGGGGAAATATCTACTCTGCATCTACCCTGTCAACCTCCCTGAGAATCATACGTTTCAATAAGATCACCTCCCATTCTTCTAAACTTCAATGAGTATAGGCCCAACTTTTCTTCATATGATAACCCCATCATCTTCTCAGTAGCACGTGGAGGGACTAGAGAAATGAAAGGCATTACTCATACCTGCCATTCCCCTCCCCTTCAGAATCCGATGAAGAATTGCACTTCACCTAAACACACTGCACCACACTCACTGACACACTTCCCCCAAACACACTGCACCACACTCACGGACACACTTCATCCAAACACACTGCACCACACTCACTGAAACACTTCACCCTAACTCAATGCACAACACTCACTGGCACACTTCACCCAAACTCAATGCACAACACTCACTGACACACTTCACCCTAACTCAATGCATAACACTCACTGGCACACTTCACCCTAACTCAATGCACAGCACTCACTGACACACTTCACCCTAACTCAATGCACAACACTCACTGACACACTTCACCCTAACTCAATGCACAACACTCACTGGCACACGACACCAAACACACTGCACGACACTCACTGAAACACTTCTCCCAAACACACTACACCAGACTCATTCACACGACAGCCCAAAACACTGCACCAAGTTCACTGACAATTCATCCAAACACACAGCACCACACTCACTGAAACACTTCACCCAAACACATTGCACCACACTCATTCACACTTCAGGCAAACACACTGCATCACACTCACTGAAACACTTCACCCAAACACATTGCACCACACTCATTCACACATCATCCAAACACACGGCACCACACTCACTGACACACTTCTCCCAAACACACTGCACCTCACTCACAGACACACTTCACCCAAACACACTGCACCACACTCACTGACAAACTTCACGCAAACATTCTGCATCACACTCACTGACACACTTCACCCAAACACACTGCACCACACTCACTGACAAACTTCTCCCAAACACACAGCACCACACCAACTGACACACTTCTGGCAACACACTGCACCGCACTCACTGACAGACTTCACCCAAACACACTGCACACATTCACTGACTCACTGCACCCAAATACACTGCACCACACTCACTGACACTCTTCTCCCAAACACACTGAACCACAACTCACTGACACACTTCACCCGAACTCAATGCACCACACTCAGTGACACGCTTCACCCAAACAGACTGCACCACACTCATTGACACACTTCCCCCGATCACACTACACCACACTCACTGACACATTTCATCCAAACACACTACACTGCACTCACTGACACAATTCAGCCAAGCACAATGCACCACACTCACCAACACACTACACCAAACACACTTCAACACACTCACTGACACACTTCTCCCACACACACTGCACCACACTCACTGACACTTCACCCAAACATATTGAACAACAGTCGCTGACACACTTCACCCAAACATACTGTACCACACTCACTGACACACTTCACCCAAAAACACTGCACGGACACTCACTGACACACTTCACGCAAACACACTGCATCACACTCACTGACACACTTCATGAAACACACTGCATCACACTCACTGACACACTTCACCCAAACAAACTGCACCACACTCAACAACACACTACACCAAACACACTGCACCACACTGGTTGACACACATCTCCCAAACACAGTGCACCACACTCATTGAGACACTTCACCCAAACACACTGCACCACACTCACTGACACACTTCATGCAAACACACTGCATCACACTCACTGGCACACTTCACCCAAACACACTGCATGACTCACTGACACACTTCTCCCAAACACACTGCACCACACTCACTGAAAAACTTAACTCAAACACACTGCACCACATTCACTGACACACTTCACCCAAACACACTGCACCACAAGTCACTGACACACTTCACCCAAACACACTGCACCACAAGTCACTGACACACTTCACCCAAACACACTGCACCACACCAACTGACACACTTCTGGCTACACACTGCACCACACTCACAGATACACTTCACCCAAACACACTGCACCACACTCACTGACACTCTTCTCCCAAACACACTGCACCACAACTCACTCACACACTTCACTCAAACACACTGCACCACACTCACTGAAAAACTTAACTCAAACACACTGCACCACATTCACTGACACACTTCACCCAAACACACTGCACCACAAGTCACTGACACACTTCACCCAAACACACTGCACCACAAGTCACTGACACACTTCACCCAAACACACTGCACCACACCAACTGACACACTTCTGGCTACACACTGCACCACACTCACAGATACACTTCACCCAAACACACTGCACCACACTCACTGACACTCTTCTCCCAAACACACTGCACCACAACTCACTGACACACTTCACCCAAAACCAGTGCACCACACTCACTGACACGCTTCACATAAACGCACCACACTCACTGACACACTTCATGCAAACATACTGCACCACACTCGCTTACACACTTCTGCCAAACACACTGCACGACACTCACTGAAGCACATCAGCAAACACACTCACTGACACACTTCACCCAAACACAATGAACCAAACTAACTGACACACTTCTCCCAAACACACTTCACCAGACTCATTCACACGACAGCCCAAAACACTGCACCAAGTTCACTGACAATTCATCCAAACACACAGCACCACACTCACTGAAACACTTCACCCAAACACATTGCACCACACTCATTCACACTTCAGGCAAACACACTGCACCATGCTCACTGACACATTTCCTCCAAACACACTGCACCATGCTCACTGACACACTTCACGCAAACACACTGCACCACACTCACTGACACACTTCATGCAAAGGCATTGCACCAAACTCACTGCACCTCACTGACACATTTCACCCAAACACACTCCACCACACTCAGACACACTTCACCCGAACACACTGCACAACACTCATTGACACACTTCACCCAAACACACTGCACCACACTCACTGACACACTTCAGCCAAACACACTGCATCACACACACTGAAACACTTCACCCAAACATGCTGCACCACACTCACTGACACATTTCACCCAAACACACTGCACCACACTCACTGACAAACTTCACCCAAACAAACTGCACCACACTCACTGACACATTTCAGCCAAACAGACTGCAGCACACTCACTGACACACTTCACCCAAACACACTGCACCAAACTCACTGACACACTTCACGGAATCATACTGCACCACACTTGCTTACACACTTCACCCAAACCCACTGTACCACACTCACTGACACACTGCACACAAACACACTGCATCACACACACTGACACACTTCACCCAAACATGCTGCACCACACTCACTGACACATTTCACCCAAACACACTGCACCACACTCACTGGCACACATCACCCAAACACACTGCACCTCACTCACTGGCACACATCACCCAAACACACTGCACCACACTCACTGACATACTTCACCCAAACTCACTGCACCATAACCACTGACACACTTCACGCAAACTTACTGCTCCACACTCACTGACCAACTTCACTCAAACACACTGCACCACACCCACTGAAATACATCAGCAAACACACTCCAACACACTCACTAACACACTTCACCCAAACACACTGAACCAAACTAACTGACACACTTCTCCCAAACACACTGCACCAGACTCATTCACACGACAGCCTAAAACACTGCACCAAGTTCACTGACAATTCATCCAAACACACAGCACCACACTCACTGAAACACTTCACCCAAACACATTGCACCACACTCATTCACACTTCAGGCAAGCATACTGCACCACGCTCAGTGACAAACTTCACCCAAACACACTGCACCACACTCTGACACACCTCACCCAAACACACTGTGCCACACTCACTGACACATTTCACCCAAACACACTGCACCACACTCATCCACACATCACCCAAACAAACTGCACCACACTCACTGACACATTTCACCCAAACACACTGCACCACACTCACTAAGACACTTCACCCAAACACACGAGACCACAATCACTGACATGTTTCACCCAAACACACTGTACCACACTTACTGACACATTTCACCCAAACACACTGCACCACACTCACTGACACACTTCACCCAAACCCACTGTACCACACTCACTGACACACTTCATCCAAACGCATTGCACCAAACTCACTGCACCTCACTAACTGACACATTTCACCCAAACACACTGCACCACACACACATAAGAACGTAAGAAATAGGAGCAGAAGTAGGCCATTTGGCCCTTCAAGCCTGCTCCACCTTTCAATAAGATCATGGCTGATCTGATCCTGGCTTCAACTCCACTTCCCCGCCAACCCTCCAAAACCCTTGACTCCCTTATCATTCAAAAATCTGTCTATCTCCACCTTAGATATATTCAAACACCCAGCCTACACAGCTCTCTGGGGTAGAGAATTTCAAAGATTCACAACTCTCTGAGAGAAGAAATTTCCTCTCATTTCTATTTTAAATGGGTGACTCCTTATTCTGAAACTATACCCCCAGTTCTAGATTCCCCGAGGGGAAATATCCTCTCTGCATCTACCCTGTCAACCCCCCTGAGAATCATACGTTTCAATAAGATCACCTCCCATTCTTCTAAACTCCAATGAGTATAGGCCCAACCTTTCTTCATATGATAACCCCTTCATCTCCTCAGTAGCGCGTGGAGGGACGGGATAAATGAAAGGCATTACTCATGCCTCCCATTCCCCTCCCCTTCAGAATCCGATGAAGAATTGCACTTCATACAAACACAATGCACCACACTCACTGACACACTTCCCCCAAACACACTGCACCACACACACTGACACACTTCCCCCAAACACACTGAACCAAACTCACTGACACACTTCACCCAAACACACTGCACCACACTCACTGACACACTTCACCCAAACACACTGCTCCACACTCACTGACACACTTCACCCAAACACACAGCACCACACTCACTGAAACACATCAGCAAACACACTCCAACACACTCACTGACACACTTCACCCAAACACACTGTACCACACTCACTGACACACTTCTGCCAAACACACTGTACCACACTCACTGACACACTTCATCCAAACGCATTGCACCAAACTCACTGCACCTCACTAACTGACACATTTCACCCAAACACACTGCACCACACACACATAAGAACATAAGAAATAGGAGCAGGAGTAGGCCATTTGGCCCTTCAAGCCTGCTCCACCATTCAATAAGATCATGGCTGATCTGATCCTGGCTTCAACTCCACTTCCCCGCCAACCCTCCAAAACCCTTGACTCCCTTATCATTCAAAAATCTGTCTATCTCCACCTTAGATATATTCAAAGACCCAGCCTCCACAGCTCTCTGGGGTAGAGAATTTTTAAAGATTCACAACTCTCTGAGAGAAGAAATTTCCTCTCATTTCTATTTTAAATGGGTGGCTCCTTATTCTGAAACTATACCCCCAGTTCTAGATTCCCCGAGGGGAAATATCCTCTCTGCATCTACCCTGTCAACCCCCCTGAGAATCATACGTTTCAATAAGATCACCTCCCATTCTTCTAAACTCCAATGAGTATAGGCCCAACCTTTCTTCATATGATAACCCCTTCATCTCCTCAGTAGCGCGTGGAGGGACGGGATAAATGAAAGACATCACTCATACCTGCCATTCCCCTCCCCTTCAGAATCTGATGAAGAATTGCACTTCACCCAAACACACTGCACCACATTCACTGACACACTTCCCACAAACTCACTGCACCACACTCACTGACACACTTCACCCAAACACACTGCACCACACTCACTGACACACTTCCCACAAACTCACTGCACCACACTCACTGACACACTTCACCAAAACACACTGCACCACACTCACTGACACACTTCATCCAAACACACTGCACCACACTCACTGGCACACTTCACCCAAACTCACTGTACCACACTCACTGACACACTTCACCCAAACACACTGCACCACACCCACTGACGCACTTCACCCTAACTCAATGCACAACACTCACTGGCACACTACACCAAACACACTGCACGACACTCACTGAAACACATCAGCAAACACACTCCAACACTCACTGACACACTTCACCCAAACACACTGCACCAAACTAACTGACACACTTCTCCCAAACACACTGCACCAGACTCATTCACACGACAGCCCAAAACACTGCACCAAGCTCACTGACAATTCATCCAAACTCACAGCAGCATACTCACTGACACATGTCACCCAAACACACTACACCACACTCACTGACACACTTCACCCAAACACACTGACCCACACTCACAGACACACGTCACCCAAACACACTGCACCACACTCACTGACACAATTCACCAAAACACACTGCAACACACTCACTGAGACACCACCCAAACACACTGCACCACACTCACTGACACACTTCACCCAAACACACTGCACCACACTCACTGACACACTTCACCCAAACACACTGCACCACACTCACTGAAACACATCAGCAAACACACTCCAACACACTCACTGACACATTTCACCCAAATACACTGCACCACACCCACTGACACACTTCACCCTAACTCAATGCACAACACTCACTGACACACTATACCAAACACACTGCACGACACTCACTGAAACACATCAGCAAACACACTCCAACACACTCACTGACACACTTCACCCGAACACACTGAACCAAACTAACTGACACACTTCTCCCAAACACACTGCACCAGACTCATTAACACGACAGCCCAAAACACTGCACCAAGTTCACTAACAATTCATCCAAACACACAGCACCACACTCACTGAAACACTTCACCCAAACACATTGCACCACACTCATTCACACATCATCCAAACACACGGCACCACACTCACTGAAACACTTCACCCAAACACACTGCACCACACTCACTGACACACTTCACCCAAACATACTGCATCACACTCACTAACACTTCACCCAAAAACATTGAAACACACTCACTGACACACTGCACCCAAACACACTGCATCACACACACTGACACACTTCACCCAAACATGCTGCACCACACTCACTGACACATTTCACCCAAACACACTGCACACACTCACTAAGACACTTCACCCAAACACACTATACCACAATCACTGACACATTTGACCCAAACACACTGTACCAGACTCACTGACACATTTCACCCAAACACACTGCACCACACTCACTGACACACTTCACCCAAACACACAGCACCACACTCACTGAAACACATCAGCAAACACACTCCAACACACTCACTGACACACATCACCCAAACCCACTGTAGGACACTCACTGACACACTTCATCCAAACGCATTGCACCAAACTCACTGCACCTCACTAACTGACACATTTCACCCAAACACACTATACCACAATCACTGACACATTTCACTCAAGCACATTGTACCACACTCACTGACACACTTCAGCAAAACAGACTGCAGCACACTCACTGACACACTTCACCCAAACACACTGCATCACACACACTGACACACTTCATCCAAACATGCTGCATCACACTCACTGCACCTCACTAATTGACACTTTTCACCCAAACACACTACACTACACACACACATAAGAAGATAAGAAATAGGAGCAGGAGTAGGCCATTTGGCCCTTCGAGCCTGCTCCACCATTCAATAAGATCATGGCTGATCTGATCCTGGCTTCAACTCCACTTCCCCGCCAACCCTCCATAACCCTTGACTCCCTTATCATTCAAAAATCTGTCTATCTCCACCTTTGATATATTCAAAGACCCAGCCTCCACAGCTCTCTGGGGTAGAGAATTTCAAAGATTCACAACTCTCTGAGAGAAGAAATTTCCCCTCATTTCTATTTTGAATGGGTGGCTCCCTATTCTGAAACTATACCCCCAGTTCTAGATTCCCCGAGGGGAAATATTCTCTCTGCATCTACCCTGTAAACCCCCCTGAGAATCATATGTTTCAATAAGATCACCTCCCATTCTTCTAAACTCCAATGAGTATCGGCCCAACCTTTCTTCATATGATAACCCCTTCATACCCTCAGTAGCGCGTGGAGGGACGGGATAAATGAAAGACATCACTCATACTTGCCATTCCCCTCCCCTTCAGAATCCGATGAAGAATTGCACTTCACCCAAACACACTGCACCACACTCACTAACACACTTCCCACAAACTCACTGCACCACACTCAATGACACACTTCACCCAAACACACTGCACCACACTCACTGACACACTTCATCCAAACACACTGCATCAGACTCATTCACACGACAGCCTAAAACACTGCACCAAGTTTACTGACAATTCATCCAAACACACAGCACCACACTCACTGAAACACTTCACCCAAACACATTGCACCACACTCATTCACACTTCAGGCAAGCACACTGAACCACGCTCAGTGACACACTTCACCCAAACACACTGCACCACACTCATTCACACATCACCCAAACACACTGCACCACACTCACTAAGACACTTCACCCAAACACACTATACCACAATCATTGACACATTGCACCCAAACACACTGTACCACAATCACTGACACATTTCACCCAAACACACTGTACCACACTCACTGACACATTTCACCCAAACACACTGTACCACACTCACTGACACACTTCACCCAAACACACTGCACCACACACACATAAGAACATAAGAAATAGGAGCAGGAATAGGCCATTTGGCCCTTCAAGCCTGCTCCACCATTCAATAAGATCATGGCTGATCTGATCCTGTCTTCAACTCCACTTCCCCGCCAACCCTCCAAAACCCTTGACTCCCTTATCATTCAAAAATCTGTCTATCTCCACCTCAGATATATTCAGACCCAGCCTCCACAGCTCTCTGGGGTAGAGAATTTTAAAGATTCACAACTCTCTGAGAGAAGAAATTTCCTCTCATTTCTATTTTAAATGGGTGGCTCCTTATTCTGAAACTATACCCCCAGTTCTAGATTCCCCGAGGGGAAATATCCTCTCTGCATCTACCCTGTCAACCCCCCTGAGAATCATACGTTTCAATAAGATCACCTCCCATTCTTCTAAACTCCAATGAGTATAGGCCCAACCTTTCTTCATATGATAACCCCTTCATCTCCTCAGTAGCGCGTGGAGGGACGGGATAAATGAAAGGCATTACTCATAGCTGCCATTCCCCTCCCTTTCAGAATCTGATGAAGAATTGCACTTCACCCAAACACATTGCACCACACTCACTGACACACTTCCCACAAACTCACTGCACCACACTCACTGACACACTTCACCCAAACACACTGCACCACACTCACTGACACACTTCCCACAAACTCACTGCACCACACTCGCTGACACACTTCATCCAAACACACTGCACCACACTCACTGGCACACTTCATCCAAACACACTGCACCACACTCACTGGCACACTTCACCCAAACTCACTGTACCACACTCACTGACACACTTCACCCAAACACACTGCACCACACCCACTAACGCACTTCACCCTAACTCAATGCACAACACTCACTGACACACTTCACCCAAACACACTGCACCAAACTAACTGACACACTTCTCCCAAACACACTGCACCAGACTCATTCACACGACAGCCCAAAACACTGCACCAAGCTCACTGACAATTCATCCAAACTCACAGCAGCACACTCACTGACACATGTCACCCAAACACACTACACCACACTCACTGACAGACTTCAACCAAACACACTGACCTACACTCACTGACACACGTCACCCAAACACACTACACCACACTCACTGACACAATTCACCCAAACACACTGCACCACACTCACTGACACACTTCACCCAAACACACTGCACCACACTCACTGAAACACATCAGCAAACACACTCACTGACACACTTCACCCAAACACACTGCACCACACTCACTGACACACTTCACCCAAAAACACGACAACACACTCACTGACACACTTCCCCCAAACACAGTGCACCACACTCACTTACACACTTCACCCAAGCACACTGCACCACAGTCACCAACACACGACACCAAACACATTGCACCACACTCTGACACACTTCGCCAAACACACTTCAATACAATCACTGACACTTTTCCCAAACTCACTTCACCACAGTCACTGACACTTCACCCAAACACATTGAACAACACTCACTGACAAACTTCCCCTAAACACACTGCACCACACTCACTGACACACTTCACCCAAACACACTGCACCACACTCACTGACACACTTCACCCAAACACACTGTACCACACTCACTGACACACTTCACCCAAACACACTGCATGACACTCACTGACACACTTCACGCAAACACCCTGTATCACACTCACCGACATTTCACCCAAACACACTGCACCACATTCGCTGACACACTTCACGCACACCCTGTATCACACTCACCGACATTTCACCCAAACACACTGCACGACACTCACTGACACACTTCACGCAAACACACTGCACCACACTTACCACATCACTTCACCAAAACACACTGCACCACACTCACCGACACACTTCACCTAAACACACTGCACCACACTCACTGACACACTTCACCAAAACACACTGCACCACACTCACCGACACACTTCACCTAAACACACTGCACCACACTCACTGACACACTTCACGCAAACACACTGCACCACACTCACTGACACACTTCACCCAAACACACTGCACCACACTCACTGACACACTTCACGTAAACACACTGCACCACACTCACTGACAAACTTCACCCAAACACACTGCACCACACTCACTGACACACTTCACACAAACACACTGCGCCACACTCACTGAGAAACTTAACTCAAACACACTGCACCACACTCACTGACACACTTCACCCAAACACACTACGCCACACTCACTGAGACACTTCACCCAAAAACACTGCACCACATTCACTGACTCACTGCACCCAAACACACTGCACCACACTCACTGACACACTTCACACCACACTCACTGACACACTTCACACCACACTCACAGACACACTTCACCGAAACCCACTGCACCACACGAACTGACAGACTTCACCTAAACACACCGCACCACACTCAGTGACACACTACCCAAACACACTGCACCACACTCACTGACACTTCACCCAAACACGATGAACAACACTCAGTGCCACACTTCACCCAAACACCATGCACCACACTCACTGACACACTGCAGCCAAACACACTGCACCACACTCACCGACAAACTTCACCGAAACACACTGCACCACACTCACTGACACACTTCTCCCAAACTCACTGCACCACACTCACTGACACACTTCACCCAAACACACTGCACCACACACACTGACACATGTCAACCAAACACACTGAACCACACTCACTGACGGTTCAACCAAACACGCTGCATCACACTCACTGACACACTTCACGCAAACACACTGCACCACACTCACTGTCACACTTCACCCAAACACACTGCACCATACTCACTTACACACTTCACCCAAACACACTGCACCACACTCACTGACACACTTCACGCAAACACACTGCACCACACTCACTGTCACACTTCACCCAAACACACTGCACCACACTCACTGACACACTTCACCCAAACACACTGCGCCACACTCACTGATACACCTCTCCCAAACACACCGCGCCACACTCACTGACACACTTCACCCAAACACACTGCACCTCACTCACTGACACACTGCACCCAAACACACTGCACCACACTCACCGACACACTTCACCTAAACACACTGCACCACACTCACTGACACACTTCCCGCAAACACACTGCACCACACTCACTGACACACTTCACCCAAACACACTGCACCACACTCACTGATACACCTCTCCCAAACACACTACCCCACATTCACTGAGAAACTTAACTCAAACACACTGCACCACACTCACTGACACACTTCACCCAAACACACTGTGCCACACTCACTGAAACACTTCACCCAAAAACAGTGCACCACATTCACTGACTCACTGCACCCAAACACAATGCACCACACTCACAGACACACTTCATCTGAAACCCACTGCACCACACGAAATGACAGACTTCACCCAAACACACCGCACCACACTCACTGATAAACTTCACGCAAACATACTGCATCACACTCACTGACACTTCACCGAAACACACTGTACACACTCACTGAAACTTCACCCAAACACAATGAACAACACTCACTGCCACACTTCACCCAAACACACTGCACCACACTCACCGACATTTCACCCAAACACACTGCACCTCACTCACCGACAAACTTCACCGAAACCAACTGCACCACACTCAATGACACACTTCAACCAAACACACTGCACCACACTCACTGACACACTTCACCCAAACACACTGCACCACACTCACTGACACATTTCCCCCAAACACACTGCACCACACTCACTGACACACTTCTCCCAAACACACTGCACCACACTCACAGATACACTTTGCACAACACTCACTGACACACATCACCCAAACACACTGCAGCACACTCACTGACACATGTCAACCAAACACACTGCATCACACTCACTGACACTTCATCTAAACACGCTGCACCATACTCACTGACACACTTCTCCCAAACACACTGCACCACACTCACTGAGACATTTCACCCAAACACACTTCACCACAATTACTGACACTTCACCCAAACACATTTAACAACACTCACTGACAGACTTCACCCAAACACACTGCACCACACTCACTGACACACTTCACCCAAACACACTGCACCACACTCACTGACACACTTCAACCAAACACACTGCATGGCACTCACTGACGCACTTCACGCAAACACACTGCACCACACTCACTGACACACTTCCCCCAAACACACTGCATGACACTCACTGAAACACTTCACCCAAACACACTGCGCCACATTCACTGACACACCTCTCCCAAACACACCACACTCACTGACACACATCACCCAACCACACTGCACCACACTCAATGAAACACTTCTCCCAAACACACTGCACCACACTCACCGACACACTTCACCTGAACACACTGCAGCACACTCGCTGACACACATCACCCAAACACACTGCACCACACTCACTGACACACTTCTCCCAAACACACTGCACCACACTCACCGACACACTTCACCTGAACACACTGCACCACACTCACTGACACACTTCACCCAAACACACTGCACCACACTCACTGACACACTTCATCTAAACACACTGCACCACACTCACTGACACACTTCACGCAAACACACTGCACCACACTCACTGACACACTTTACCCAAACACACTGCACCACACTCACTGACACAGTTCATCTAAACACACTGCACCACACTCACTGACACTCTTCACCCAAACACACTGCACCACACTCACTGACACACTGAACCCAAACACACTGAACCACATTCACTGACACACTTCATCTAAACACACTGCAACAAATTCACTGAAACACTTCACCCAAACACACTGCACCACACTCACTGACACACTTCACCCAAACACACTGAACCACACTCACTGACACACTGCACCCAGACAGACTGCAACACACTCACTGACACACTTCACCCAAACACACTGCACCACACTCACCGACAAACTTCACCGAAACACACTGCACCACACTCACTGACACACTTCTCCCAAACTCACTGCACCACACTCACTGACACACTGCAGCCAAACACACTGCACCACACTCACCGACAAACTTCACCGAAACACACTGCACCACACTCACTGACACACTTCTCCCAAACTCACTGCACCACACTCACTGACACACTTCACCCAAACACACTGCACCACACACACTGACACATGTCAACCAAACACACTGAACCACACTCACTGACGGTTCAACCAAACACGCTGCATCACACTCACTGACACACTTCTCCCAAACACACTGCACCACACACACTGACACATGTCAACCAAACACACTGAACCACACTCACTGACGGTTCAACCAAACACGCTGCATCACACTCACTGACACACTTCTCCCAAACACACTGCACCACAGTCACTGACGGTTCAACCAAACACACTGCATCACACTCACTGACACACTTCACGCAAACACACTGCGCCACACTCACTGAGAAACTTAACTCAAACACACTGCACCACACTCACTGACACACTTCACCCAAACACACTACGCCACACTCACTGAGACACTTCACCCAAAAACACTGCACCACATTCACTGACTCACTGCACCCAAACACACTGCACCACACTCACTGACACACTTCACACCACACTCACTGACACACTTCACACCACACTCACAGACACACTTCACCGAAACCCACTGCACCACACGAACTGACAGACTTCACCTAAACACACCGCACCACACTCAGTGACACACTACCCAAACACACTGCACCACACTCACTGACACTTCACCCAAACACGATGAACAACACTCAGTGCCACACTTCACCCAAACACCATGCACCACACTCACTGACACACTGCAGCCAAACACACTGCACCACACTCACCGACAAACTTCACCGAAACACACTGCACCACACTCACTGACACACTTCTCCCAAACTCACTGCACCACACTCACTGACACACTTCACCCAAACACACTGCACCACACACACTGACACATGTCAACCAAACACACTGAACCACACTCACTGACGGTTCAACCAAACACGCTGCATCACACTCACTGACACACTTCACGCAAACACACTGCACCACACTCACTGTCACACTTCACCCAAACACACTGCACCATACTCACTTACACACTTCACCCAAACACACTGCACCACACTCACTGACACACTTCACGCAAACACACTGCACCACACTCACTGTCACACTTCACCCAAACACACTGCACCACACTCACTGACACACTTCACCCAAACACACTGCGCCACACTCACTGATACACCTCTCCCAAACACACCGCGCCACACTCACTGACACACTTCACCCAAACACACTGCACCTCACTCACTGACACACTGCACCCAAACACACTGCACCACACTCACCGACACACTTCACCTAAACACACTGCACCACACTCACTGACACACTTCCCGCAAACACACTGCACCACACTCACTGACACACTTCACCCAAACACACTGCACCACACTCACTGATACACCTCTCCCAAACACACTACCCCACATTCACTGAGAAACTTAACTCAAACACACTGCACCACACTCACTGACACACTTCACCCAAACACACTGTGCCACACTCACTGAAACACTTCACCCAAAAACAGTGCACCACATTCACTGACTCACTGCACCCAAACACAATGCACCACACTCACAGACACACTTCATCTGAAACCCACTGCACCACACGAAATGACAGACTTCACCCAAACACACCGCACCACACTCACTGATAAACTTCACGCAAACATACTGCATCACACTCACTGACACTTCACCGAAACACACTGTACACACTCACTGAAACTTCACCCAAACACAATGAACAACACTCACTGCCACACTTCACCCAAACACACTGCACCACACTCACCGACATTTCACCCAAACACACTGCACCTCACTCACCGACAAACTTCACCGAAACCAACTGCACCACACTCAATGACACACTTCAACCAAACACACTGCACCACACTCACTGACACACTTCACCCAAACACACTGCACCACACTCACTGACACATTTCCCCCAAACACACTGCACCACACTCACTGACACACTTCTCCCAAACACACTGCACCACACTCACAGATACACTTTGCACAACACTCACTGACACACATCACCCAAACACACTGCAGCACACTCACTGACACATGTCAACCAAACACACTGCATCACACTCACTGACACTTCATCTAAACACGCTGCACCATACTCACTGACACACTTCTCCCAAACACACTGCACCACACTCACTGAGACATTTCACCCAAACACACTTCACCACAATTACTGACACTTCACCCAAACACATTTAACAACACTCACTGACAGACTTCACCCAAACACACTGCACCACACTCACTGACACACTTCACCCAAACACACTGCACCACACTCACTGACACACTTCAACCAAACACACTGCATGGCACTCACTGACGCACTTCACGCAAACACACTGCACCACACTCACTGACACACTTCCCCCAAACACACTGCATGACACTCACTGAAACACTTCACCCAAACACACTGCGCCACATTCACTGACACACCTCTCCCAAACACACCACACTCACTGACACACATCACCCAACCACACTGCACCACACTCAATGAAACACTTCTCCCAAACACACTGCACCACACTCACCGACACACTTCACCTGAACACACTGCAGCACACTCGCTGACACACATCACCCAAACACACTGCACCACACTCACTGACACACTTCTCCCAAACACACTGCACCACACTCACCGACACACTTCACCTGAACACACTGCACCACACTCACTGACACACTTCACCCAAACACACTGCACCACACTCACTGACACACTTCATCTAAACACACTGCACCACACTCACTGACACACTTCACGCAAACACACTGCACCACACTCACTGACACACTTTACCCAAACACACTGCACCACACTCACTGACACAGTTCATCTAAACACACTGCACCACACTCACTGACACTCTTCACCCAAACACACTGCACCACACTCACTGACACACTGAACCCAAACACACTGAACCACATTCACTGACACACTTCATCTAAACACACTGCAACAAATTCACTGAAACACTTCACCCAAACACACTGCACCACACTCACTGACACACTTCACCCAAACACACTGAACCACACTCACTGACACACTGCACCCAGACAGACTGCAACACACTCACTGACACACTTCACCCAAACACACTGCACCACACTCACCGACAAACTTCACCGAAACACACTGCACCACACTCACTGACACACTTCTCCCAAACTCACTGCACCACACTCACTGACACACTGCAGCCAAACACACTGCACCACACTCACCGACAAACTTCACCGAAACACACTGCACCACACTCACTGACACACTTCTCCCAAACTCACTGCACCACACTCACTGACACACTTCACCCAAACACACTGCACCACACACACTGACACATGTCAACCAAACACACTGAACCACACTCACTGACGGTTCAACCAAACACGCTGCATCACACTCACTGACACACTTCTCCCAAACACACTGCACCACAGTCACTGACGGTTCAACCAAACACACTGCATCACACTCACTGACACACTTCACGCAAACACACTGCACCACACTCACTGTCACACTTCACCCAAACACACTGCACCACACTCACTGTCACACTTCACCCAAACACACTGCACCACACTCACTGACACACTTCACGCAAACACACTGCACCACACTCACTGTCACACTTCACCCAAACACACTGCACCACACTCACTGACACACTTCACCCAAACACACTGCGCCACACTCACTGATACACCTCTCCCAAACACACCGCGCCACACTCACTGACACACATCACCCAAACACACTGCACCACACTCACTGACACACTTCACCCAAACACACTGCACCACATTCGCTGACACACTTCACCCAAACACACTGCACCTCACTCACTGACACACTGCACCCAAACACACTGCACCACACTCACCGACACACTTCACCTAAACACACTGCACCACACTCACTGACACACTTCCCGCAAACACACTGCACCACACTCACTGATACACCTCTCCCAAACACACTACCCCACATTCACTGAGAAACTTAACTCAAACACACTGCACCACACTCACTGACACACTTCACCCAAACACACTGTGCCACACTCACTGAAACACTTCACCCAAAAACAGTGCACCACATTCACTGACTCACTGCACCCAAACACAATGCACCACACTCACTGACACACTTCACACAACACTCACAGACACACTTCATCTGAAACCCACTGCACCACACGAAATGACAGACTTCACCCAAACACACCGCACCACACTCACTGATAAACTTCACGCAAACATACTGCATCACACTCACTGACACTTCACCGAAACACACTGTACACACTCACTGAAACTTCACCCAAACACAATGAACAACACTCACTGCCACACTTCACCCAAACACACTGCACCACACTCACCGACATTTCACCCAAACACACTGCACCTCACTCACCGACAAACTTCACCGAAACCAACTGCACCACACTCAATGACACACTTCAACCAAACACACTGCACCACACTCACTGACACACTTCACCCAAACACACTGCACCACACTCACTGACACATTTCCCCCAAACACACTGCACCACACTCACTGACACACTTCTCCCAAACACACTGCACCACACTCACAGATACACTTTGCACAACACTCACTGACACACATCACCCAAACACACTGCAGCACACTCACTGACACATGTCAACCAAACACACTGCATCACACTCACTGACACTTCATCTAAACACGCTGCACCATACTCACTGACACACTTCTCCCAAACACACTGCACCACACTCACTGAGACATTTCACCCAAACACACTTCACCACAATTACTGACACTTCACCCAAACACATTTAACAACACTCACTGACAGACTTCACCCAAACACACTGCACCACACTCACTGACACACTTCACCCAAACACACTGCACCACACTCACTGACACACTTCAACCAAACACACTGCATGGCACTCACTGACGCACTTCACGCAAACACACTGCACCACACTCACTGACACACTTCCCCCAAACACACTGCATGACACTCACTGACACACTTCACCCAAACACACTGCGCCACATTCACTGACACACCTCTCCCAAACACACCACACTCACTGACACACATCACCCAACCACACTGCACCACACTCAATGAAACACTTCTCCCAAACACACTGCACCACACTCACCGACACACTTCACCTGAACACACTGCAGCACACTCGCTGACACACATCACCCAAACACACTGCACCACACTCACTGACACACTTCTCCCAAACACACTGCACCACACTCACCGACACACTTCACCTGAACACACTGCACCACACTCACTGACACACTTCACCCAAACACACTGCACCACACTCACTGACACACTTCATCTAAACACACTGCACCACACTCACTGACACACTTCACGCAAACACACTGCACCACACTCACTGACACACTTTACCCAAACACACTGCACCACACTCAGACACTCTTCACCCAAACACAATGCACCACACTCACAGACACACTTCATCTCAACACACTGCACCACACTCACTGACACACAGCACCCAAACACACTGCACCACACTCACTGACACAGTTCATCTAAACACACTGCACCACACT
Source organism: Pristiophorus japonicus (assembly GCF_044704955.1). Taxonomy (NCBI): domain Eukaryota; kingdom Metazoa; phylum Chordata; class Chondrichthyes; family Pristiophoridae; genus Pristiophorus; species Pristiophorus japonicus. The sequence continues at coordinate 274,333,547 of NC_091977.1, read as the reverse complement.
CACTGACACTCTTCACCCAAACACACTGCACCACACTCACTGACATACTGAACCCAAACACACTGAACCACATTCACTGACACACTTCATCTAAACACACTGCAACAAATTCACTGAAACACTTCACCCAAACACACTGCACCACACTCACTGACACACTTCACCCAAACACACTGAACCACACTCACTGACACACTGCACCCAGACAGACTGCAACACACTCACTGACACACTTCACCCAAACACACTGCACCACACTCACCGACAAACTTCACCGAAACACACTGCACCACACTCACTGACACACTTCTCCCAAACTCACTGCACCACACTCACTGACACACTGCAGCCAAACACACTGCACCACACTCACCGACAAACTTCACCGAAACACACTGCACCACACTCACTGACACACTTCTCCCAAACTCACTGCACCACACTCACTGACACACTTCACCCAAACACACTGCACCACACACACTGACACATGTCAACCAAACACACTGAACCACACTCACTGACGGTTCAACCAAACACGCTGCATCACACTCACTGACACACTTCTCCCAAACACACTGCACCACAGTCACTGACGGTTCAACCAAACACACTGCATCACACTCACTGACACACTTCACGCAAACACACTGCACCACACTCACTGTCACACTTCACCCAAACACACTGCACCACACTCACTGACGGTTCAACCAAACACACTGCATCACACTCACTGACACACTTCACGCAAACACACCGCGCCACACTCACTGACACACATCACCCAAACACACTGCACCATACTCACTTACACACTTCACCCAAACACACTGCACCACACTCACTGACACACTTCACGCAAACACACTGCACCACACTCACTGTCACACTTCACCCAAACACACTGCACCACACTCACTGACACACTTCACCCAAACACACTGCGCCACACTCACTGACACACCTCTCCCAAACACACCGCGCCACACTCACTGACACACATCACCCAAACACACTGCACCACACTCACTGACACACTTCACCCAAACACACTGCACCACATTCGCTGACACACTTCACCCAAACACACTGCACCTCACTCACTGACACACTGCACCCAAACACACTGCACTACACTCACCGACACACTTCACCTAAACAAACTGCACCACACTCACTGACACACTTCCCGCAAACACACTGCACCACACTCGCTGACACACTTCACCCAAACACACTGCACCACACTCACTGACACACCTCTCCCAAACACACTACCCCACATTCACTGAGAAACTTAACTCAAACACACTGCACCACACTCACTGACACACTTCACCCAAACACACTGCGCCACACTCACTGAAACACTTCACCCAAAAACACTGCACCACATTCACTGACTCACTGTACCCAAACACAATGCACCACACTCACTGACACACTTCACACCACACTCACAGACACACTTCATCTGAAACCCACTGCACCACACGAAATGACAGACTTCACCCAAACACACCGCACCACACTCACTGATAAACTTCACGCAAACAGACTGCATCACATTCACTGACACTTCACCGAAACACACTGTACACACTCACTGAAACTTCACCCAAACACAATGAACAACACTCACTGCCACACTTCACCCAAACACACTGCACCACACTCACCGACATTTCACCCAAACACACTGCACCTCACTCACCGACAAACTTCACCGAAACCAACTGCACCACACTCAATGACACACTTCACCCAAACACACTGCACCACACTCACTGACACACTTCACCCAAACACACTGCACCACACTCACTGACACATTTCCCGCAAACACACTGCACCACACTCACTGACACACTTCACCCAAACACACTGCACCACACTCACTGTCACACTTCACCCAAACACACTGCACCACACTCACTGACACACTTCACCCAAACACACTGCACCACACACACTGACACATGTCAACCAAACACACTGAACCACACTCACTGACGGTTCAACCAAACACGCTGCATCACACTCACTGACACACTTCTCCCAAACACACTGCACCACAGTCACTGACGGTTCAACCAAACACACTGCATCACACTCACTGACACACTTCACGCAAACACACTGCACCACACTCACTGTCACACTTCACCCAAACACACTGCACCACACTCACTGACGGTTCAACCAAACACACTGCATCACACTCACTGACACACTTCACGCAAACACACCGCGCCACACTCACTGACACACATCACCCAAACACACTGCACCATACTCACTTACACACTTCACCCAAACACACTGCACCACACTCACTGACACACTTCACGCAAACACACTGCACCACACTCACTGTCACACTTCACCCAAACACACTGCACCACACTCACTGACACACTTCACCCAAACACACTGCGCCACACTCACTGACACACCTCTCCCAAACACACCGCGCCACACTCACTGACACACATCACCCAAACACACTGCACCACACTCACTGACACACTTCACCCAAACACACTGCACCACATTCGCTGACACACTTCACCCAAACACACTGCACCTCACTCACTGACACACTGCACCCAAACACACTGCACTACACTCACCGACACACTTCACCTAAACAAACTGCACCACACTCACTGACACACTTCCCGCAAACACACTGCACCACACTCGCTGACACACTTCACCCAAACACACTGCACCACACTCACTGACACACCTCTCCCAAACACACTACCCCACATTCACTGAGAAACTTAACTCAAACACACTGCACCACACTCACTGACACACTTCACCCAAACACACTGCGCCACACTCACTGAAACACTTCACCCAAAAACACTGCACCACATTCACTGACTCACTGTACCCAAACACAATGCACCACACTCACTGACACACTTCACACCACACTCACAGACACACTTCATCTGAAACCCACTGCACCACACGAAATGACAGACTTCACCCAAACACACCGCACCACACTCACTGATAAACTTCACGCAAACAGACTGCATCACATTCACTGACACTTCACCGAAACACACTGTACACACTCACTGAAACTTCACCCAAACACAATGAACAACACTCACTGCCACACTTCACCCAAACACACTGCACCACACTCACCGACATTTCACCCAAACACACTGCACCTCACTCACCGACAAACTTCACCGAAACCAACTGCACCACACTCAATGACACACTTCACCCAAACACACTGCACCACACTCACTGACACACTTCACCCAAACACACTGCACCACACTCACTGACACATTTCCCGCAAACACACTGCACCACACTCACTGACACACTTCACCCAAACACACTGCACCACACTCACTGTCACACTTCACCCAAACACACTGCACCACACTCACTGACGGTTCAACCAAACACACTGCATCACACTCACTGACACACTTCACGCAAACACACCGCGCCACACTCACTGACACACATCACCCAAACACACTGCACCATACTCACTTACACACTTCACCCAAACACACTGCACCACACTCACTGACAAACTTCACGCAAACACACTGCACCACACTCACTGACACACTTCACCCAAACACACTGCACCACACTCACTGACACACTTCACCCAAACACACTGCGCCACACTCACTGACACACCTCTCCCAAACACACCGCGCCACACTCACTGACACACATCACCCAAACACACTGCGCCACATTCGCTGACACACTTCACCCAAACACACTGCACCTCACTCACTGACACACTGCACCCAAACACACTGCACTACACTCACCGACACACTTCACCTAAACAAACTGCACCACACTCACTGACACACTTCCCGCAAACACACTGCACCACACTCGCTGACACACTTCACCCAAACACACTGCACCAAACTAACTGACACACTTCTCCCAAACACACTGCACCAGACTCATTCACACGACAGCCCAAAACACTGCACCAAGCTCACTGACAATTCATCCAAACTCACAGCAGCACACTCACTGACACATGTCACCCAAACACACTACACCACACTCACTGACAGACTTCAACCAAACACACTGACCTACACTCACTGACACACGTCACCCAAACACACTACACCACACTCACTGACACAATTCACCCAAACACACTGCACCACACTCACTGACACACTTCACCCAAACACACTGCACCACACTCACTGAAACACATCAGCAAACACACTCACTGACACACTTCACCCAAACACACTGCACCACACTCACTGACACACTTCACCCAAAAACACGACAACACACTCACTGACACACTTCCCCCAAACACAGTGCACCACACTCACTGGCACACTTCACCCAAACACACTGCATGACTCACTGACACACTTCTCCCAAACACACTGCACCACACTCACTGAAAAACTTAACTCAAACACACTGCACCACATTCACTGACACACTTCACCCAAACACACTGCACCACAAGTCACTGACACACTTCACCCAAACACACTGCACCACAAGTCACTGACACACTTCACCCAAACACACTGCACCACACCAACTGACACACTTCTGGCTACACACTGCACCACACTCACAGATACACTTCACCCAAACACACTGCACCACACTCACTGACACTCTTCTCCCAAACACACTGCACCACAACTCACTCACACACTTCACTCAAACACACTGCACCACACTCACTGAAAAACTTAACTCAAACACACTGCACCACATTCACTGACACACTTCACCCAAACACACTGCACCACAAGTCACTGACACACTTCACCCAAACACACTGCACCACAAGTCACTGACACACTTCACCCAAACACACTGCACCACACCAACTGACACACTTCTGGCTACACACTGCACCACACTCACAGATACACTTCACCCAAACACACTGCACCACACTCACTGACACTCTTCTCCCAAACACACTGCACCACAACTCACTGACACACTTCACCCAAAACCAGTGCACCACACTCACTGACACGCTTCACATAAACGCACCACACTCACTGGCACACTTCATGCAAACTCACTGCACCACACTCACTGACACACTTCACCCAAACTCACTGCACCACACCCACTGACACACTTCACCCTAACTCAATGCACAACACTCACTGCCACACAACACCAAACACACTGCACGACACTCACTGAAACACATTAGCAAACACACTCAAACACACTCACTACACACTTCACCCAAACACACTGCACCAAACTGACACACTTCTCCCAAACACACTGCACCAGACTCATTCACACTTCAGGCAAACACACTGCACCACACTCACTGAAACACTTCACCCAAACACATTGAACCACACTCACTAAGACACTTCCCCCAAACACACTGCATCACACACACTGACAGAACTCACACAAACACACTGTGCCACACTCACTGACACACCTCACCCAAACACACTGTGCCACACTCACAGACACATTTCGCCCAAACACACTGCACCACAACTCACTCACACACTTCACTCAAACACACTGCACCACACTCACTGACACACTTCACGCAAACACATTGCACCACACTCACTGACACACTTCATGCAAACATACTGCACCACACTCGCTTACACACTTCTGCCAAACACACTGCACCACACTCACTGACACACTTCACCCAAACACACTGCACCACACTCATTCACACATCATCCAAACACATGGCACCACATTCACTGACACACTTCATGCAAACATACTGCACCACACTCACTGACACAGCTCACCCAAACACACTGTGCCACACTCGCTTACACACTTCACCCAAACCCACTGCACCTCACCAACTGACACACTTCACTCTCACTCAATGCACAACACTCACTGGCACACTACACCAAACACACTGCACGACACTCACTGAAGCACATCAGCAAACACACTCACTGACACACTTCACCCAAACACAATGAACCAAACTAACTGACACACTTCTCCCAAACACACTTCACCAGACTCATTCACACGACAGCCCAAAACACTGCACCAAGTTCACTGACAATTCATCCAAACACACAGCACCACACTCACTGAAACACTTCACCCAAACACATTGCACCACACTCATTCACACTTCAGGCAAACACACTGCACCATGCTCACTGACACATTTCCTCCAAACACACTGCACCATGCTCACTGACACACTTCACGCAAACACACTGCACCACACTCACTGACACACTTCATGCAAAGGCATTGCACCAAACTCACTGCACCTCACTGACACATTTCACCCAAACACACTCCACCACACTCAGACACACTTCACCCGAACACACTGCACAACACTCATTGACACACTTCACCCAAACACACTGCACCACACTCACTGACACACTTCAGCCAAACACACTGCATCACACACACTGAAACACTTCACCCAAACATGCTGCACCACACTCACTGACACATTTCACCCAAACACACTGCACCACACTCACTGACAAACTTCACCCAAACAAACTGCACCACACTCACTGACACATTTCAGCCAAACAGACTGCAGCACACTCACTGACACACTTCACCCAAACACACTGCACCAAACTCACTGACACACTTCACGGAATCATACTGCACCACACTTGCTTACACACTTCACCCAAACCCACTGTACCACACTCACTGACACACTGCACACAAACACACTGCATCACACACACTGACACACTTCACCCAAACATGCTGCACCACACTCACTGACACATTTCACCCAAACACACTGCACCACACTCACTGGCACACATCACCCAAACACACTGCACCTCACTCACTGGCACACATCACCCAAACACACTGCACCACACTCACTGACATACTTCACCCAAACTCACTGCACCATAACCACTGACACACTTCACGCAAACTTACTGCTCCACACTCACTGACCAACTTCACTCAAACACACTGCACCACACCCACTGAAATACATCAGCAAACACACTCCAACACACTCACTAACACACTTCACCCAAACACACTGAACCAAACTAACTGACACACTTCTCCCAAACACACTGCACCAGACTCATTCACACGACAGCCTAAAACACTGCACCAAGTTCACTGACAATTCATCCAAACACACAGCACCACACTCACTGAAACACTTCACCCAAACACATTGCACCACACTCATTCACACTTCAGGCAAGCATACTGCACCACGCTCAGTGACAAACTTCACCCAAACACACTGCACCACACTCTGACACACCTCACCCAAACACACTGTGCCACACTCACTGACACATTTCACCCAAACACACTGCACCACACTCATCCACACATCACCCAAACAAACTGCACCACACTCACTGACACATTTCACCCAAACACACTGCACCACACTCACTAAGACACTTCACCCAAACACACGAGACCACAATCACTGACACGTTTCACCCAAACACACTGTACCACACTTACTGACACATTTCACCCAAACACACTGCACCACACTCACTGACACACTTCACCCAAACCCACTGTACCACACTCACTGACACACTTCATCCAAACGCATTGCACCAAACTCACTGCACCTCACTAACTGACACATTTCACCCAAACACACTGCACCACACACACATAAGAACGTAAGAAATAGGAGCAGAAGTAGGCCATTTGGCCCTTCAAGCCTGCTCCACCTTTCAATAAGATCATGGCTGATCTGATCCTGGCTTCAACTCCACTTCCCCGCCAACCCTCCAAAACCCTTGACTCCCTTATCATTCAAAAATCTGTCTATCTCCACCTTAGATATATTCAAACACCCAGCCTACACAGCTCTCTGGGGTAGAGAATTTCAAAGATTCACAACTCTCTGAGAGAAGAAATTTCCTCTCATTTCTATTTTAAATGGGTGACTCCTTATTCTGAAACTATACCCCCAGTTCTAGATTCCCCGAGGGGAAATATCCTCTCTGCATCTACCCTGTCAACCCCCCTGAGAATCATACGTTTCAATAAGATCACCTCCCATTCTTCTAAACTCCAATGAGTATAGGCCCAACCTTTCTTCATATGATAACCCCTTCATCTCCTCAGTAGCGCGTGGAGGGACGGGATAAATGAAAGGCATTACTCATGCCTCCCATTCCCCTCCCCTTCAGAATCCGATGAAGAATTGCACTTCATACAAACACAATGCACCACACTCACTGACACACTTCCCCCAAACACACTGCACCACACACACTGACACACTTCCCCCAAACACACTGAACCAAACTCACTGACACACTTCACCCAAACACACTGCACCACACTCACTGACACACTTCACCCAAACACACTGCTCCACACTCACTGACACACTTCACCCAAACACACAGCACCACACTCACTGAAACACATCAGCAAACACACTCCAACACACTCACTGACACACTTCACCCAAACACACTGTACCACACTCACTGACACACTTCTGCCAAACACACTGTACCACACTCACTGACACACTTCATCCAAACGCATTGCACCAAACTCACTGCACCTCACTAACTGACACATTTCACCCAAACACACTGCACCACACACACATAAGAACATAAGAAATAGGAGCAGGAGTAGGCCATTTGGCCCTTCAAGCCTGCTCCACCATTCAATAAGATCATGGCTGATCTGATCCTGGCTTCAACTCCACTTCCCCGCCAACCCTCCAAAACCCTTGACTCCCTTATCATTCAAAAATCTGTCTATCTCCACCTTAGATATATTCAAAGACCCAGCCTCCACAGCTCTCTGGGGTAGAGAATTTTTAAAGATTCACAACTCTCTGAGAGAAGAAATTTCCTCTCATTTCTATTTTAAATGGGTGGCTCCTTATTCTGAAACTATACCCCCAGTTCTAGATTCCCCGAGGGGAAATATCCTCTCTGCATCTACCCTGTCAACCCCCCTGAGAATCATACGTTTCAATAAGATCACCTCCCATTCTTCTAAACTCCAATGAGTATAGGCCCAACCTTTCTTCATATGATAACCCCTTCATCTCCTCAGTAGCGCGTGGAGGGACGGGATAAATGAAAGACATCACTCATACCTGCCATTCCCCTCCCCTTCAGAATCTGATGAAGAATTGCACTTCACCCAAACACACTGCACCACATTCACTGACACACTTCCCACAAACTCACTGCACCACACTCACTGACACACTTCACCCAAACACACTGCACCACACTCACTGACACACTTCCCACAAACTCACTGCACCACACTCACTGACACACTTCACCAAAACACACTGCACCACACTCACTGACACACTTCATCCAAACACACTGCACCACACTCACTGGCACACTTCACCCAAACTCACTGTACCACACTCACTGACACACTTCACCCAAACACACTGCACCACACCCACTGACGCACTTCACCCTAACTCAATGCACAACACTCACTGGCACACTACACCAAACACACTGCACGACACTCACTGAAACACATCAGCAAACACACTCCAACACTCACTGACACACTTCACCCAAACACACTGCACCAAACTAACTGACACACTTCTCCCAAACACACTGCACCAGACTCATTCACACGACAGCCCAAAACACTGCACCAAGCTCACTGACAATTCATCCAAACTCACAGCAGCATACTCACTGACACATGTCACCCAAACACACTACACCACACTCACTGACACACTTCACCCAAACACACTGACCCACACTCACAGACACACGTCACCCAAACACACTGCACCACACTCACTGACACAATTCACCAAAACACACTGCAACACACTCACTGAGACACCACCCAAACACACTGCACCACACTCACTGACACACTTCACCCAAACACACTGCACCACACTCACTGACACACTTCACCCAAACACACTGCACCACACTCACTGAAACACATCAGCAAACACACTCCAACACACTCACTGACACATTTCACCCAAATACACTGCACCACACCCACTGACACACTTCACCCTAACTCAATGCACAACACTCACTGACACACTATACCAAACACACTGCACGACACTCACTGAAACACATCAGCAAACACACTCCAACACACTCACTGACACACTTCACCCGAACACACTGAACCAAACTAACTGACACACTTCTCCCAAACACACTGCACCAGACTCATTAACACGACAGCCCAAAACACTGCACCAAGTTCACTAACAATTCATCCAAACACACAGCACCACACTCACTGAAACACTTCACCCAAACACATTGCACCACACTCATTCACACATCATCCAAACACACGGCACCACACTCACTGAAACACTTCACCCAAACACACTGCACCACACTCACTGACACACTTCACCCAAACATACTGCATCACACTCACTAACACTTCACCCAAAAACATTGAAACACACTCACTGACACACTGCACTCAAACACACTGCATCACACACACTGACACACTTCACCCAAACATGCTGCACCACACTCACTGACACATTTCACCCAAACACACTGCACACACTCACTAAGACACTTCACCCAAACACACTATACCACAATCACTGACACATTTGACCCAAACACACTGTACCAGACTCACTGACACATTTCACCCAAACACACTGCACCACACTCACTGACACACTTCACCCAAACACACAGCACCACACTCACTGAAACACATCAGCAAACACACTCCAACACACTCACTGACACACATCACCCAAACCCACTGTAGGACACTCACTGACACACTTCATCCAAACGCATTGCACCAAACTCACTGCACCTCACTAACTGACACATTTCACCCAAACACACTATACCACAATCACTGACACATTTCACTCAAGCACATTGTACCACACTCACTGACACACTTCAGCAAAACAGACTGCAGCACACTCACTGACACACTTCACCCAAACACACTGCATCACACACACTGACACACTTCATCCAAACATGCTGCATCACACTCACTGCACCTCACTAATTGACACTTTTCACCCAAACACACTACACTACACACACACATAAGAAGATAAGAAATAGGAGCAGGAGTAGGCCATTTGGCCCTTCGAGCCTGCTCCACCATTCAATAAGATCATGGCTGATCTGATCCTGGCTTCAACTCCACTTCCCCGCCAACCCTCCATAACCCTTGACTCCCTTATCATTCAAAAATCTGTCTATCTCCACCTTTGATATATTCAAAGACCCAGCCTCCACAGCTCTCTGGGGTAGAGAATTTCAAAGATTCACAACTCTCTGAGAGAAGAAATTTCCCCTCATTTCTATTTTGAATGGGTGGCTCCCTATTCTGAAACTATACCCCCAGTTCTAGATTCCCCGAGGGGAAATATTCTCTCTGCATCTACCCTGTAAACCCCCCTGAGAATCATATGTTTCAATAAGATCACCTCCCATTCTTCTAAACTCCAATGAGTATCGGCCCAACCTTTCTTCATATGATAACCCCTTCATACCCTCAGTAGCGCGTGGAGGGACGGGATAAATGAAAGACATCACTCATACTTGCCATTCCCCTCCCCTTCAGAATCCGATGAAGAATTGCACTTCACCCAAACACACTGCACCACACTCACTAACACACTTCCCACAAACTCACTGCACCACACTCAATGACACACTTCACCCAAACACACTGCACCACACTCACTGACACACTTCATCCAAACACACTGCATCAGACTCATTCACACGACAGCCTAAAACACTGCACCAAGTTTACTGACAATTCATCCAAACACACAGCACCACACTCACTGAAACACTTCACCCAAACACATTGCACCACACTCATTCACACTTCAGGCAAGCACACTGAACCACGCTCAGTGACACACTTCACCCAAACACACTGCACCACACTCATTCACACATCACCCAAACACACTGCACCACACTCACTAAGACACTTCACCCAAACACACTATACCACAATCATTGACACATTGCACCCAAACACACTGTACCACAATCACTGACACATTTCACCCAAACACACTGTACCACACTCACTGACACATTTCACCCAAACACACTGTACCACACTCACTGACACACTTCACCCAAACACACTGCACCACACACACATAAGAACATAAGAAATAGGAGCAGGAATAGGCCATTTGGCCCTTCAAGCCTGCTCCACCATTCAATAAGATCATGGCTGATCTGATCCTGTCTTCAACTCCACTTCCCCGCCAACCCTCCAAAACCCTTGACTCCCTTATCATTCAAAAATCTGTCTATCTCCACCTCAGATATATTCAGACCCAGCCTCCACAGCTCTCTGGGGTAGAGAATTTTAAAGATTCACAACTCTCTGAGAGAAGAAATTTCCTCTCATTTCTATTTTAAATGGGTGGCTCCTTATTCTGAAACTATACCCCCAGTTCTAGATTCCCCGAGGGGAAATATCCTCTCTGCATCTACCCTGTCAACCCCCCTGAGAATCATACGTTTCAATAAGATCACCTCCCATTCTTCTAAACTCCAATGAGTATAGGCCCAACCTTTCTTCATATGATAACCCCTTCATCTCCTCAGTAGCGCGTGGAGGGACGGGATAAATGAAAGGCATTACTCATAGCTGCCATTCCCCTCCCTTTCAGAATCTGATGAAGAATTGCACTTCACCCAAACACATTGCACCACACTCACTGACACACTTCCCACAAACTCACTGCACCACACTCACTGACACACTTCACCCAAACACACTGCACCACACTCACTGACACACTTCCCACAAACTCACTGCACCACACTCGCTGACACACTTCATCCAAACACACTGCACCACACTCACTGGCACACTTCATCCAAACACACTGCACCACACTCACTGGCACACTTCACCCAAACTCACTGTACCACACTCACTGACACACTTCACCCAAACACACTGCACCACACCCAAAACGCACTTCACCCTAACTCAATGCACAACACTCACTGACACACTTCACCCAAACACACTGCACCAAACTAACTGACACACTTCTCCCAAACACACTGCACCAGACTCATTCACACGACAGCCCAAAACACTGCACCAAGCTCACTGACAATTCATCCAAACTCACAGCAGCACACTCACTGACACATGTCACCCAAACACACTACACCACACTCACTGACAGACTTCAACCAAACACACTGACCTACACTCACTGACACACGTCACCCAAACACACTACACCACACTCACTGACACAATTCACCCAAACACACTGCACCACACTCACTGACACACTTCACCCAAACACACTGCACCACACTCACTGAAACACATCAGCAAACACACTCACTGACACACTTCACCCAAACACACTGCACCACACTCACTGACACACTTCACCCAAAAACACGACAACACACTCACTGACACACTTCCCCCAAACACAGTGCACCACACTCACTTACACACTTCACCCAAGCACACTGCACCACAGTCACCAACACACGACACCAAACACATTGCACCACACTCTGACACACTTCGCCAAACACACTTCAATACAATCACTGACACTTTTCCCAAACTCACTTCACCACAGTCACTGACACTTCACCCAAACACATTGAACAACACTCACTGACAAACTTCCCCCAAACACACTGCACCACACTCACTGACACACTTCACCCAAACACACTGTACCACACTCACTGACACACTTCACCCAAACACACTGCATGACACTCACTGACACACTTCACGCAAACACCCTGTATCACACTCACCGACATTTCACCCAAACACACTGCACGACACTCACTGACACACTTCACGCAAACACACTGCACCACACTTACCACATCACTTCACCAAAACACACTGCACCACACTCACCGACACACTTCACCTAAACACACTGCACCACACTCACTGACACACTTCACCAAAACACACTGCACCACACTCACCGACACACTTCACCTAAACACACTGCACCACACTCACTGACACACTTCACGCAAACACACTGCACCACACTCACTGACACACTTCACCCAAACACACTGCACCACACTCACTGACACACTTCACGTAAACACACTGCACCACACTCACTGACAAACTTCACCCAAACACACTGCACCACACTCACTGACACACTTCACACAAACACACTGCGCCACACTCACTGAGAAACTTAACTCAAACACACTGCACCACACTCACTGACACACTTCACCCAAACACACTACGCCACACTCACTGAGACACTTCACCCAAAAACACTGCACCACATTCACTGACTCACTGCACCCAAACACACTGCACCACACTCACTGACACACTTCACACCACACTCACTGACACACTTCACACCACACTCACAGACACACTTCACCGAAACCCACTGCACCACACGAACTGACAGACTTCACCTAAACACACCGCACCACACTCAGTGACACACTACCCAAACACACTGCACCACACTCACTGACACTTCACCCAAACACGATGAACAACACTCAGTGCCACACTTCACCCAAACACCATGCACCACACTCACTGACACACTGCAGCCAAACACACTGCACCACACTCACCGACAAACTTCACCGAAACACACTGCACCACACTCACTGACACACTTCTCCCAAACTCACTGCACCACACTCACTGACACACTTCACCCAAACACACTGCACCACACACACTGACACATGTCAACCAAACACACTGAACCACACTCACTGACGGTTCAACCAAACACGCTGCATCACACTCACTGACACACTTCACGCAAACACACTGCACCACACTCACTGTCACACTTCACCCAAACACACTGCACCATACTCACTTACACACTTCACCCAAACACACTGCACCACACTCACTGACACACTTCACGCAAACACACTGCACCACACTCACTGTCACACTTCACCCAAACACACTGCACCACACTCACTGACACACTTCACCCAAACACACTGCGCCACACTCACTGATACACCTCTCCCAAACACACCGCGCCACACTCACTGACACACTTCACCCAAACACACTGCACCTCACTCACTGACACACTGCACCCAAACACACTGCACCACACTCACCGACACACTTCACCTAAACACACTGCACCACACTCACTGACACACTTCCCGCAAACACACTGCACCACACTCACTGACACACTTCACCCAAACACACTGCACCACACTCACTGATACACCTCTCCCAAACACACTACCCCACATTCACTGAGAAACTTAACTCAAACACACTGCACCACACTCACTGACACACTTCACCCAAACACACTGTGCCACACTCACTGAAACACTTCACCCAAAAACAGTGCACCACATTCACTGACTCACTGCACCCAAACACAATGCACCACACTCACTGACACACTTCACACAACACTCACAGACACACTTCATCTGAAACCCACTGCACCACACGAAATGACAGACTTCACCCAAACACACCGCACCACACTCACTGATAAACTTCACGCAAACATACTGCATCACACTCACTGACACTTCACCGAAACACACTGTACACACTCACTGAAACTTCACCCAAACACAATGAACAACACTCACTGCCACACTTCACCCAAACACACTGCACCACACTCACCGACATTTCACCCAAACACACTGCACCTCACTCACCGACAAACTTCACCGAAACCAACTGCACCACACTCAATAACACACTTCAACCAAACACACTGCACCACACTCACTGACACATTTCCCCCAAACACACTGCACCACACTCACTGACACACTTCTCCCAAACACACTGCACCACACTCACAGATACACTTTGCACAACACTCACTGACACACATCACCCAAACACACTGCAGCACACTCACTGACACATGTCAACCAAACACACTGCATCACACTCACTGACACTTCATCTAAACACGCTGCACCATACTCACTGACACACTTCTCCCAAACACACTGCACCACACTCACTGAGACATTTCACCCAAACACACTTCACCACAATTACTGACACTTCACCCAAACACATTTAACAACACTCACTGACAGACTTCACCCAAACACACTGCACCACACTCACTGACACACTTCACCCAAACACACTGCACCACACTCACTGACACACTTCAACCAAACACACTGCATGGCACTCACTGACGCACTTCACGCAAACACACTGCACCACACTCACTGACACACTTCCCCCAAACACACTGCATGACACTCACTGACACACTTCACCCAAACACACTGCGCCACATTCACTGACACACCTCTCCCAAACACACCACACTCACTGACACACATCACCCAACCACACTGCACCACACTCAATGAAACACTTCTCCCAAACACACTGCACCACACTCACCGACACACTTCACCTGAACACACTGCAGCACACTCGCTGACACACATCACCCAAACACACTGCACCACACTCACTGACACACTTCTCCCAAACACACTGCACCACACTCACCGACACACTTCACCTGAACACACTGCACCACACTCACTGACACACTTCACCCAAACACACTGCACCACACTCACTGACACACTTCATCTAAACACACTGCACCACACTCACTGACACACTTCACGCAAACACACTGCACCACACTCACTGACACACTTTACCCAAACACACTGCACCACACTCAGACACTCTTCACCCAAACACAATGCACCACACTCACAGACACACTTCATCTCAACACACTGCACCACACTCACTGACACACAGCACCCAAACACACTGCACCACACTCACTGACACAGTTCATCTAAACACACTGCACCACACTCACTGACACTCTTCACCCAAACACACTGCACCACACTCACTGACACACTGAACCCAAACACACTGAACCACATTCACTGACACACTTCATCTAAACACACTGCAACAAATTCACTGAAACACTTCACCCAAACACACTGCACCACACTCACTGACACACTTCACCCAAACACACTGAACCACACTCACTGACACACTGCACCCAGACAGACTGCAACACACTCACTGACACACTTCACCCAAACACACTGCACCACACTCACCGACAAACTTCACCGAAACACACTGCACCACACTCACTGACACACTTCTCCCAAACTCACTGCACCACACTCACTGACACACTGCAGCCAAACACACTGCACCACACTCACCGACAAACTTCACCGAAACACACTGCACCACACTCACTGACACACTTCTCCCAAACTCACTGCACCACACTCACTGACACACTTCACCCAAACACACTGCACCACACACACTGACACATGTCAACCAAACACACTGAACCACACTCACTGACGGTTCAACCAAACACGCTGCATCACACTCACTGACACACTTCTCCCAAACACACTGCACCACAGTCACTGACGGTTCAACCAAACACACTGCATCACACTCACTGACACACTTCACGCAAACACACTGCACCACACTCACTGTCACACTTCACCCAAACACACTGCACCACACTCACTGTCACACTTCACCCAAACACACTGCACCACACTCACTGACACACTTCACGCAAACACACTGCACCACACTCACTGTCACACTTCACCCAAACACACTGCACCACACTCACTGACACACTTCACCCAAACACACTGCGCCACACTCACTGATACACCTCTCCCAAACACACCGCGCCACACTCACTGACACACATCACCCAAACACACTGCACCACACTCACTGACACACTTCACCCAAACACACTGCACCACATTCGCTGACACACTTCACCCAAACACACTGCACCTCACTCACTGACACACTGCACCCAAACACACTGCACCACACTCACCGACACACTTCACCTAAACACACTGCACCACACTCACTGACACACTTCCCGCAAACACACTGCACCACACTCACTGATACACCTCTCCCAAACACACTGCACCACACTCACTGACACACTTCACCCAAACACACTGTGCCACACTCACTGAAACACTTCACCCAAAAACAGTGCACCACATTCACTGACTCACTGCACCCAAACACAATGCACCACACTCACTGACACACTTCACACAACACTCACAGACACACTTCATCTGAAACCCACTGCACCACACGAAATGACAGACTTCACCCAAACACACCGCACCACACTCACTGATAAACTTCACGCAAACATACTGCATCACACTCACTGACACTTCACCGAAACACACTGTACACACTCACTGAAACTTCACCCAAACACAATGAACAACACTCACTGCCACACTTCACCCAAACACACTGCACCACACTCACCGACATTTCACCCAAACACACTGCACCTCACTCACCGACAAACTTCACCGAAACCAACTGCACCACACTCAATGACACACTTCAACCAAACACACTGCACCACACTCACTGACACACTTCACCCAAACACACTGCACCACACTCACTGACACATTTCCCCCAAACACACTGCACCACACTCACTGACACACTTCTCCCAAACACACTGCACCACACTCACAGATACACTTTGCACAACACTCACTGACACACATCACCCAAACACACTGCAGCACACTCACTGACACATGTCAACCAAACACACTGCATCACACTCACTGACACTTCATCTAAACACGCTGCACCATACTCACTGACACACTTCTCCCAAACACACTGCACCACACTCACTGAGACATTTCACCCAAACACACTTCACCACAATTACTGACACTTCACCCAAACACATTTAACAACACTCACTGACAGACTTCACCCAAACACACTGCACCACACTCACTGACACACTTCACCCAAACACACTGCACCACACTCACTGACACACTTCAACCAAACACACTGCATGGCACTCACTGACGCACTTCACGCAAACACACTGCACCACACTCACTGACACACTTCCCCCAAACACACTGCATGACACTCACTGACACACTTCACCCAAACACACTGCGCCACATTCACTGACACACCTCTCCCAAACACACCACACTCACTGACACACATCACCCAACCACACTGCACCACACTCAATGAAACACTTCTCCCAAACACACTGCACCACACTCACCGACACACTTCACCTGAACACACTGCAGCACACTCGCTGACACACATCACCCAAACACACTGCACCACACTCACTGACACACTTCTCCCAAACACACTGCACCACACTCACCGACACACTTCACCTGAACACACTGCACCACACTCACTGACACACTTCACCCAAACACACTGCACCACACTCACTGACACACTTCATCTAAACACACTGCACCACACTCACTGACACACTTCACGCAAACACACTGCACCACACTCACTGACACACTTTACCCAAACACACTGCACCACACTCAGACACTCTTCACCCAAACACAATGCACCACACTCACAGACACACTTCATCTCAACACACTGCACCACACTCACTGACACACAGCACCCAAACACACTGCACCACACTCACTGACACAGTTCATCTAAACACACTGCACCACACTCACTGACACTCTTCACCCAAACACACTGCACCACACTCACTGACATACTGAACCCAAACACACTGAACCACATTCACTGACACACTTCATCTAAACACACTGCAACAAATTCACTGAAACACTTCACCCAAACACACTGCACCACACTCACTGACACACTTCACCCAAACACACTGAACCACACTCACTGACACACTGCACCCAGACAGACTGCAACACACTCACTGACACACTTCACCCAAACACACTGCACCACACTCACCGACAAACTTCACCGAAACACACTGCACCACACTCACTGACACACTTCTCCCAAACTCACTGCACCACACTCACTGACACACTGCAGCCAAACACACTGCACCACACTCACCGACAAACTTCACCGAAACACACTGCACCACACTCACTGACACACTTCTCCCAAACTCACTGCACCACACTCACTGACACACTTCACCCAAACACACTGCACCACACACACTGACACATGTCAACCAAACACACTGAACCACACTCACTGACGGTTCAACCAAACACGCTGCATCACACTCACTGACACACTTCTCCCAAACACACTGCACCACAGTCACTGACGGTTCAACCAAACACACTGCATCACACTCACTGACACACTTCACGCAAACACACTGCACCACACTCACTGTCACACTTCACCCAAACACACTGCACCACACTCACTGACGGTTCAACCAAACACACTGCATCACACTCACTGACACACTTCACGCAAACACACCGCGCCACACTCACTGACACACATCACCCAAACACACTGCACCATACTCACTTACACACTTCACCCAAACACACTGCACCACACTCACTGACACACTTCACGCAAACACACTGCACCACACTCACTGTCACACTTCACCCAAACACACTGCACCACACTCACTGACACACTTCACCCAAACACACTGCGCCACACTCACTGACACACCTCTCCCAAACACACCGCGCCACACTCACTGACACACATCACCCAAACACACTGCACCACACTCACTGACACACTTCACCCAAACACACTGCACCACATTCGCTGACACACTTCACCCAAACACACTGCACCTCACTCACTGACACACTGCACCCAAACACACTGCACTACACTCACCGACACACTTCACCTAAACAAACTGCACCACACTCACTGACACACTTCCCGCAAACACACTGCACCACACTCGCTGACACACTTCACCCAAACACACTGCACCACACTCACTGACACACCTCTCCCAAACACACTACCCCACATTCACTGAGAAACTTAACTCAAACACACTGCACCACACTCACTGACACACTTCACCCAAACACACTGCGCCACACTCACTGAAACACTTCACCCAAAAACACTGCACCACATTCACTGACTCACTGTACCCAAACACAATGCACCACACTCACTGACACACTTCACACCACACTCACAGACACACTTCATCTGAAACCCACTGCACCACACGAAATGACAGACTTCACCCAAACACACCGCACCACACTCACTGATAAACTTCACGCAAACAGACTGCATCACATTCACTGACACTACACCGAAACACACTGTACACACTCACTGAAACTTCACCCAAACACAATGAACAACACTCACTGCCACACTTCACCCAAACACACTGCACCACACTCACCGACATTTCACCCAAACACACTGCACCTCACTCACCGACAAACTTCACCGAAACCAACTGCACCACACTCAATGACACACTTCACCCAAACACACTGCACCACACTCACTGACACACTTCACCCAAACACACTGCACCACACTCACTGACACATTTCCCGCAAACACACTGCACCACACTCACTGACACACTTCACCCAAACACACTGCACCACACTCACTGTCACACTTCACCCAAACACACTGCACCACACTCACTGACACACTTCACCCAAACACACTGCACCACACACACTGACACATGTCAACCAAACACACTGAACCACACTCACTGACGGTTCAACCAAACACGCTGCATCACACTCACTGACACACTTCTCCCAAACACACTGCACCACAGTCACTGACGGTTCAACCAAACACACTGCATCACACTCACTGACACACTTCACGCAAACACACTGCACCACACTCACTGTCACACTTCACCCAAACACACTGCACCACACTCACTGACGGTTCAACCAAACACACTGCATCACACTCACTGACACACTTCACGCAAACACACCGCGCCACACTCACTGACACACATCACCCAAACACACTGCACCATACTCACTTACACACTTCACCCAAACACACTGCACCACACTCACTGACACACTTCACGCAAACACACTGCACCACACTCACTGTCACACTTCACCCAAACACACTGCACCACACTCACTGACACACTTCACCCAAACACACTGCGCCACACTCACTGACACACCTCTCCCAAACACACCGCGCCACACTCACTGACACACATCACCCAAACACACTGCACCACACTCACTGACACACTTCACCCAAACACACTGCACCACATTCGCTGACACACTTCACCCAAACACACTGCACCTCACTCACTGACACACTGCACCCAAACACACTGCACTACACTCACCGACACACTTCACCTAAACAAACTGCACCACACTCACTGACACACTTCCCGCAAACACACTGCACCACACTCGCTGACACACTTCACCCAAACACACTGCACCACACTCACTGACACACCTCTCCCAAACACACTACCCCACATTCACTGAGAAACTTAACTCAAACACACTGCACCACACTCACTGACACACTTCACCCAAACACACTGCGCCACACTCACTGAAACACTTCACCCAAAAACACTGCACCACATTCACTGACTCACTGTACCCAAACACAATGCACCACACTCACTGACACACTTCACACCACACTCACAGACACACTTCATCTGAAACCCACTGCACCACACGAAATGACAGACTTCACCCAAACACACCGCACCACACTCACTGATAAACTTCACGCAAACAGACTGCATCACATTCACTGACACTTCACCGAAACACACTGTACACACTCACTGAAACTTCACCCAAACACAATGAACAACACTCACTGCCACACTTCACCCAAACACACTGCACCACACTCACCGACATTTCACCCAAACACACTGCACCTCACTCACCGACAAACTTCACCGAAACCAACTGCACCACACTCAATGACACACTTCACCCAAACACACTGCACCACACTCACTGACACACTTCACCCAAACACACTGCACCACACTCACTGACACATTTCCCGCAAACACACTGCACCACACTCACTGACACACTTCACCCAAACACACTGCACCACACTCACTGTCACACTTCACCCAAACACACTGCACCACACTCACTGACGGTTCAACCAAACACACTGCATCACACTCACTGACACACTTCACGCAAACACACCGCGCCACACTCACTGACACACATCACCCAAACACACTGCACCATACTCACTTACACACTTCACCCAAACACACTGCACCACACTCACTGACAAACTTCACGCAAACACACTGCACCACACTCACTGACACACTTCACCCAAACACACTGCGCCACACTCACTGACACACCTCTCCCAAACACACCGCGCCACACTCACTGACACACATCACCCAAACACACTGCGCCACACTCACTGACACACTTCACCCAAACACACTGCACCACATTCGCTGACACACTTCACCCAAACACACTGCACCTCACTCACTGACACACTGCACCCAAACACACTGCACCACACTCACCGACACACTTCACCTAAACAAACTGCACCACACTCACTGACACACTTCCCGCAAACACACTGCACCACACTCGCTGACACACTTCACCCAAACACACTGCACCACACTCACTGACACACCTCTCCCAAACACACTACCCCACATTCACTGAGAAACTTAACTCAAACACACTGCACCACACTCACTGACACACTTCACCCAAACACACTGCGCCACACTCACTGAAACACTTCACCCAAAAACACTGCACCACATTCACTGACTCACTGCACCCAAACACAATGCACCACACTCACTGACACACTTCACACCACACTCACAGACACACTTCATCTGAAACCCACTGCACCACACGAAATGACAGACTTCACCCAAACCGACCGCACCACACTCACTGATAAACTTCACGCAAACAGACTGCATCACACTCACTGACACTTCACCGAAACACACTGTACACACTCACTGAAACTTCACCCAAACACAATGAACAACACTCACTGCCACACTTCACCCAAACACACTGCACCACACTCACCGACATTTCAACCAAACACACTGCACCTCACTCACCGACAAACTTCACCGAAACCAACTGCACCACACTCAATGACACACTTCACCCAAACACACTGCACCACACTCACTGGCACACTTCACCCAAACACACTGCACCACACTCACTGACACATTTCCTGCAAACACACTGCACCACACTCACTGACACACTTCACCCAAGCACACTGCACCACACTCACCAACACACTACATCAAACACATTGCACCACACTCTCTGACACACTACACCACACACACTATACCACGCTCACTAACATACTTCACCCAAACATACTGCACCACACTCACTGACACACTTCCCCCAAACAAATGCACGACACTCACTGACACACTTGACTCAAACACACTGCACCACACTCACTGACACACTTCACCCAAACACACTGCACAACACTCACTGACACACTTCACCAAAACTCACTGCACAACACTCACTGACACACTTCTCCCAAACACACTGCACCACACTCACTGACACACTTCACCCAAACACACTGCGCCACACTCACTGAAACACTTCACCCAAAAACACTGCACCACATTCACTGACTCACTGCACCCAAACACAATGCACCACACTCACTGACACACTTCACACCACACTCACAGACACACTTCATCTGAAACCCACTGCACCACACGAAATGACAGACTTCACCCAAACCGACCGCACCACACTCACTGATAAACTTCACGCAAACAGACTGCATCACACTCACTGACACTTCACCGAAACACACTGTACACACTCACTGAAACTTCACCCAAACACAATGAACAACACTCACTGCCACACTTCACCCAAACACACTGCACCACACTCACCGACATTTCACCCAAACACACTGCACCTCACTCACCGACAAACTTCACCGAAACCAACTGCACCACACTCAATGACACACTTCACCCAAACACACTGCACCACACTCACTGGCACACTTCACCCAAACACACTGCACCACACTCACTGACACATTTCCTGCAAACACACTGCACCACACTCACTGACACACTTCACCCAAGCACACTGCACCACACTCACCAACACACTACATCAAACACATTGCACCACACTCTCTGACACACTACACCACACACACTATACCACGCTCACTAACATACTTCACCCAAACATACTGCACCACACTCACTGACACACTTCCCCCAAACAAATGCACGACACTCACTGACACACTTGACTCAAACACACTGCACCACACTCACTGACACACTTCACCCAAACACACTGCACAACACTCACTGACACACTTCACCAAAACTCACTGCACAACACTCACTGACACACTTCTCCCAAACACACTGCACCACACTCACTGACACACTTCACCCAAACACACTGCACCACACTCACTGTCACACTTCACCCAAACACACTTCACCACAATTACTGACACTTCACCCAAACACATTTAACAACACTCACTGACAGACTTCACCCAAACACACTGCACCACACTCACTGACACACTTCACCCAAACACACTGCACCACACTCACTGACACACTTCAACCAAACACACTGCATGGCACTCACTGACGCACTTCACGCAAACACACTGCACCACACTCACTGACACACTTCCCCCAAACACACTGCATGACACTCACTGACAGACTTCACCCAAACACACTGCGCCACATTCACTGACACACCTCTCCCAAACACACCACACTCACTGACACACATCACCCAACCACACTGCACCACACTCAATGAAACACTTCTCCCAAACACACTGCACCACACTCACCGACACACTTCACCTGAACACACTGCACCACACTCACTGACACACATCACCCAAACACACTGCACCACACTCACTGACACACTTCTCCCAAACACACTGCACCACACTCACCGACACACTTCACCTGAACACACTGCACCACACTCACTGACACACTTCACCCAAACACACTGCACCACACTCACTGACACACTTCACCCAAACACAATGCACCACACTCACTAACACACTTTACCCAAACACACTGCACCACACTCAGACACTCTTCACCCAAACACAATGCACCACACTCACAGACACACTTCATCTCAACACACTGCACCACACTCACTGGCACACAGCACCCAAACACACTGCACCACACTCACTGACACAGTTCATCTAAACACACTGCACCACACTCACTGACACTCTTCACCCAAACACACTGCACCACACTCACTGACACACTGAACCCAAACACACTGAACCACATTCACTGACACACTTCATCTAAACACACTGCAACAAATTCACTGAAACACTTCACCCAAACACATTGCACCACACTCACTGACACACTTCACCCAAACACACTGAACCACATTCACTGACACACTTCACCGAAACACACTGCAACATACTCACTGACACACCATACAAACACACTGCACCACACTCACTGACACACTGCACCCAGACAGACTGCAACACACTCACTGACACACTTCACCCAAACACACTGCACCACACTCACCGACAAACTTCACCGAAACACACTGCACCACACTCACTGACACACTTCTCCCAAACTCACTGCACCACACTCACTGACACACTGCAGCCAAACACACTGCACCACACTCACCGACAAACTTCACCGAAACACACTGCACCACACTCACTGACACACTTCTCCCAAACTCACTGCACCACACTCACTGACACACTTCACCCAAACACACTGCACCACACACACTGACACATGCAACCAAACACACTGAACCACACTCACTGACGGTTCAACCAAACATGCTGCATCACACTCACTGACACACTTCTCCCAAACACACTGCACCACAGTCACTGACGGTTCAACCAAACACACTGCATCACACTCACTGACACACTTCACGCAAACACACTGCACCACACTCACTGTCACACTTCACCCAAACACACTGCACCACAATCACTGACGGTTCAACCAAACACACTGCATCACACTCACTGACACACTTCACGCAAACACACCGCGCCACACTCACTGACACACATCACCCAAACACACTGCACCATACTCACTTACACACTTCACCCAAACACACTGCACCACACTCACTGACACACTTCACGCAAACACACTGCACCACACTCACTGTCACACTTCACCCAAACACACTGCACCACACTCACTGACACACTTCACCCAAACACACCGCGCCACACTCACTGACACACCTCTCCCAAACACACCGCGCCACACTCACTGACACACATCACCCAAACACACTGCGCCACACTCACTGACACACTTCACCCAAACACACTGCACCACATTCGCTGACACACTTCACCCAAACACACTGCACCTCACTCACTGACACACTGCACCCAAACACACTGCACCACACTCACCGACACACTTCACCTAAACACACTGCACCACACTCACTGACACACTTCCCGCAAACACACTGCACCACACTCGCTGACACACTTCACCCAAACACACTGCACCACACTCACTGACACACCTCTCCCAAACACACTACCCCACATTCACTGAGAAACTTAACTCAAACACACTGCACCACACTCACTGACACACTTCACCCAAACACACTGCGCCACACTCACTGAAACACTTCACCCAAAAACACTGCACCACATTCACTGACTCACTGCACCCAAACACAATGCACCACACTCACTGACACACTTCACACCACACTCACAGACACACTTCATCTGAAACCCACTGCACCACACGAAATGACAGACTTCACCCAAACACACCGCACCACACGCACTGATAAACTTCACGCAAACAGACTGCATCACACTCACTGACACTTCACCGAAACACACTGTACACACTCACTGAAACTTCACCCAAACACAATGAACAACACTCACTGCCACACTTCACCCAAACACACTGCACCACACTCACCGACATTTCACCCAAACACACTGCACCTCACTCACCGACAAACTTCACCGAAACCAACTGCACCACACTCAATGACACACTTCACCCAAACACACTGCACCACACTCACTGACACACTTCGCCCAAACACACTGCACCACACTCACTGACACATTTCCCGCAAACACACTGCACCACACTCACTGACACACTTCACCCAAGCACACTGCACCACACTCACCAACACACTACATCAAACACATTGCACCACACTCTCTGACACACTACACCACACACACTATACCACGCTCACTGACACACTTCACCCAAACACACTGCACCACACTCACTGACACACTTCCCCCAAACAAATGCACGACACTCACTGACACACTTGACTCAAACACACTGCACCACACTCACTGACACACTTCACCCAAACACACTGACCCACACTCACTGACACACTTCACCCAAGCACACTGCACAACACTCACTGACACACTTCACCAAAACTCACTGCACAACACTCACTGACACACTTCTCCCAAACACACTGCACCACACTCACTGGCACACTTCACCCAAACACACTGCACCACACTCACTGACACATTTCCTGCAAACACACTGCACCACACTCACTGACACACTTCACCCAAGCACACTGCACCACACTCACCAACACACTACATCAAACACATTGCACCACACTCTCTGACACACTACACCACACACACTATACCACGCTCACTAACATACTTCACCCAAACATACTGCACCACACTCACTGACACACTTCCCCCAAACAAATGCACGACACTCACTGACACACTTGACTCAAACACACTGCACCACACTCACTGACACACTTCACCCAAACACACTGCACAACACTCACTGACACACTTCACCAAAACTCACTGCACAACACTCACTGACACACTTCTCCCAAACACACTGCACCACACTCACTGACACACTTCACCCAAACACACTGCACCACACTCACTGTCACACTTCACCCAAACACACTTCACCACAATTACTGACACTTCACCCAAACACATTTAACAACACTCACTGACAGACTTCACCCAAACACACTGCACCACACTCACTGACACACTTCACCCAAACACACTGCACCACACTCACTGACACACTTCAACCAAACACACTGCATGGCACTCACTGACGCACTTCACGCAAACACACTGCACCACACTCACTGACACACTTCCCCCAAACACACTGCATGACACTCACTGACAGACTTCACCCAAACACACTGCGCCACATTCACTGACACACCTCTCCCAAACACACCACACTCACTGACACACATCACCCAACCACACTGCACCACACTCAATGAAACACTTCTCCCAAACACACTGCACCACACTCACCGACACACTTCACCTGAACACACTGCACCACACTCACTGACACACATCACCCAAACACACTGCACCACACTCACTGACACACTTCTCCCAAACACACTGCACCACACTCACCGACACACTTCACCTGAACACACTGCACCACACTCACTGACACACTTCACCCAAACACACTGCACCACACTCACTGACACACTTCACCCAAACACAATGCACCACACTCACTAACACACTTTACCCAAACACACTGCACCACACTCAGACACTCTTCACCCAAACACAATGCACCACACTCACAGACACACTTCATCTCAACACACTGCACCACACTCACTGGCACACAGCACCCAAACACACTGCACCACACTCACTGACACAGTTCATCTAAACACACTGCACCACACTCACTGACACTCTTCACCCAAACACACTGCACCACACTCACTGACACACTGAACCCAAACACACTGAACCACATTCACTGACACACTTCATCTAAACACACTGCAACAAATTCACTGAAACACTTCACCCAAACACACTGCACCACACTCACTGACACACTTCACCCAAACACACTGAACCACATTCACTGACACACTTCACCGAAACACACTGCAACATACTCACTGACACACCATACAAACACACTGCACCACACTCACTGACACACTGCACCCAGACAGACTGCAACACACTCACTGACACACTTCACCCAAACACACTGCACCACACTCACCGACAAACTTCACCGAAACACACTGCACCACACTCACTGACACACTTCTCCCAAACTCACTGCACCACACTCACTGACACACTGCAGCCAAACACACTGCACCACACTCACCGACAAACTTCACCGAAACACACTGCACCACACTCACTGACACACTTCTCCCAAACTCACTGCACCACACTCACTGACACACTTCACCCAAACACACTGCACCACACACACTGACACATGCAACCAAACACACTGAACCACACTCACTGACGGTTCAACCAAACATGCTGCATCACACTCACTGACACACTTCTCCCAAACACACTGCACCACAGTCACTGACGGTTCAACCAAACACACTGCATCACACTCACTGACACACTTCACGCAAACACACTGCACCACACTCACTGTCACACTTCACCCAAACACACTGCACCACAATCACTGACGGTTCAACCAAACACACTGCATCACACTCACTGACACACTTCACGCAAACACACCGCGCCACACTCACTGACACACATCACCCAAACACACTGCACCATACTCACTTACACACTTCACCCAAACACACTGCACCACACTCACTGACACACTTCACGCAAACACACTGCACCACACTCACTGTCACACTTCACCCAAACACACTGCACCACACTCACTGACACACTTCACCCAAACACACCGCGCCACACTCACTGACACACCTCTCCCAAACACACCGCGCCACACTCACTGACACACATCACCCAAACACACTGCGCCACACTCACTGACACACTTCACCCAAACACACTGCACCACATTCGCTGACACACTT
This sequence comes from Pristiophorus japonicus, assembly GCF_044704955.1. Classification (NCBI taxonomy): domain Eukaryota; kingdom Metazoa; phylum Chordata; class Chondrichthyes; family Pristiophoridae; genus Pristiophorus; species Pristiophorus japonicus. Next base: position 274,302,615 of record NC_091977.1, on the reverse strand, counting down.
CACCCAAACACACTGCACCTCACTCACTGACACACTGCACCCAAACACACTGCACCACACTCACCGACACACTTCACCTAAACACACTGCACCACACTCACTGACACACTTCCCGCAAACACACTGCACCACACTCGCTGACACACTTCACCCAAACACACTGCACCACACTCACTGACACACCTCTCCCAAACACACTACCCCACATTCACTGAGAAACTTAACTCAAACACACTGCACCACACTCACTGACACACTTCACCCAAACACACTGCGCCACACTCACTGAAACACTTCACCCAAAAACACTGCACCACATTCACTGACTCACTGCACCCAAACACAATGCACCACACTCACTGACACACTTCACACCACACTCACAGACACACTTCATCTGAAACCCACTGCACCACACGAAATGACAGACTTCACCCAAACACACCGCACCACACGCACTGATAAACTTCACGCAAACAGACTGCATCACACTCACTGACACTTCACCGAAACACACTGTACACACTCACTGAAACTTCACCCAAACACAATGAACAACACTCACTGCCACACTTCACCCAAACACACTGCACCACACTCACCGACATTTCACCCAAACACACTGCACCTCACTCACCGACAAACTTCACCGAAACCAACTGCACCACACTCAATGACACACTTCACCCAAACACACTGCACCACACTCACTGACACACTTCGCCCAAACACACTGCACCACACTCACTGACACATTTCCCGCAAACACACTGCACCACACTCACTGACACACTTCACCCAAGCACACTGCACCACACTCACCAACACACTACATCAAACACATTGCACCACACTCTCTGACACACTACACCACACACACTATACCACGCTCACTGACACACTTCACCCAAACACACTGCACCACACTCACTGACACACTTCCCCCAAACAAATGCACGACACTCACTGACACACTTGACTCAAACACACTGCACCACACTCACTGACACACTTCACCCAAACACACTGACCCACACTCACTGACACACTTCACCCAAGCACACTGCACAACACTCACTGACACACTTCACCAAAACTCACTGCACAACACTCACTGACACACTTCTCCCAAACACACTGCACCACACTCACTGACACACTTCACCCAAACACACTGCACCACACTCACTGACACACTTCACCCAAACACATTGAACAACACTCACTGACACACTTCACCCAAACACACTGCACCACACTCACTGACACACTGCACCCAAACACACTGCACCACACTCACTGACACACTTCACCCAAAAACACTACAACACAATCACTGACACACTTCACCCAAGCACATTGTACCACACTCACCAACACACGACACCAAACACATTGCAGCACACTCTGACACACTTCACCAAACACATTTCAACACACTCACTGACATTTCTCCCAAACACACTTCACCACAGTCACTGACACTTCACCCAAACACATTGAACAACACTCACTGACACACAGCACCCAAACACATTGAACAACACTCACTGACACACTTCACCCAAAAACACTACAACACACTCACTGACACACTTCACCCAAGCACATTGTACCACACTCACCAACACACGACACCAAACACATTGCAGCACACTGTGACACACTTCACCAAACACACTCATTTACACTTCTCCCGAACAGACTTCACCACAGTCACTGACACTTCACCGAAACACATTGAACAACACTCACTGACACACTTCACCAAAACACATTGCACCACATTCACTGACACACTTCACCAAAACACATTGCACCACATTCACTGACAGACTTCACCTAAACACACTGAACCACATTCACTGACACACTTCACCGAAACACACTGCACCACATTCACTGACACACTTCACCGAAACACACTGCACCACACTCACTGACACTTCACCGAAACACACTGCAACAAACTCACTGACACACTTCACCCAAACACACTGCACCACACTCACTGACACACTTCACCCAAACACACTGCGCCACATTCACTGACACACGTCACCGAAACACACTGCACCACACTCACTGACACACTTCACCCACACACACTGACACACTTCATGAAACACACTGCACCACACTCACTGACACACTTCACCCAAACATACCACACAACATTCACTGATACACTTCACCCAAGCACACTGCACCACACTCACCAACACAGTACACCAAACACATTGCACCACACTCTCTGACACACTTCACCCAAGCACAACACCACACTCACTGACACACTTCATGAAACACACTGCACCACACTCACTGACACACTTCACTCAAACACACTGCACCACACTCACTGACACACTTCACCCAAACACACTGCATGACACTCACTGACACATTTCACCCAAACACACTGCACCACACTCACTGACACACTTCACCCAAGCACACTGCACCACACTCACTGACACACTTCACTCAAACACACTGCACCACACTCACTGACACACTGCACCCAAACACTCTGCATCACACTCACTGACACACTTCATGAAACACACTGCACCACACTCACTGACACACTTCACCCAAACAATCTGCACCACACTCACTGACGCACTTCACCCAAACGTACTGCACCACACTCACTGACACACCTCTCCCAAACACACTGCACCACACTCACCGACACTCTTCACCCAAACAACCTGCACCACACTCACTGACACACTTCACCCAAACGTACTGCACCACACTCACTGACACACCTCTCCCAAACACACTGCACCACACTCACCGACACACTTCACCCAAACACACTGCACCACACTCACCGACACTCTTCACCCAAGCACGCTGTAGCACACTCTGACACACTTCACCAAACACACTTCAACACACTTACTGACACTTCTCCCAAACACACTTCACCACAGTCACTGACACTTCACGCAAACACACTGCACCACACTCACTGACACACTGCACCCAAACACACTGCACCACACACACTGACATACTTCACCCAAACACACTGCACCACACTCACTGACACACTTCAGCCAAACACGCTGCACCACACTCACTGACACACTTCACCCAAACACACTGAACCACATTCATCGACACACTTCACCCAAACACACTGCATGACACTCACTGATACACTTCACGCAAACACACTGCACCACACTCACTGACACACTTCCCCCAAACACACTGCACCAAACTCACTGTCACACTTCACCCAAACACACTGCACCACACTCACTGACACACTTCACCCAAAAACACTACAACACACTCACTGACACACTTCACCCAAGCACATTGTACCACACTCACCAACACACGACACCAAACACATTGCAGCACACTCTGACACACTTCACCAAACACATTTCAACACACTCACTGACATTTCTCCCAAACACACTTCACACAGTCACTGACACTTCACCCAAACACATTGAACAACACTCACTGACACACTTCATCCAAACACATTGAACAACACTCACTGACACACTTCACCCAAACACACTGCACCACACTCACTGACACACTGCACCCAAACACACTGCACCACACTCACTGACACACTTCACCCAAACACACTGCACCACACTCACTGACACACTTCACCCAAACACACTGCACCACACTCACTGAGGCACTTCACCCAAAAACACGACAACACACTCACTGACACACTTCACCCAAACACACTGCACCACACTCACTGACACACTTCACCCAAACACACTGCACCACACTCACTGACGCACTTCACCCAAACACATTGCACCACACTCACTGAGGCACTTCACCCAAAAACACTACAACACACTCACTGACACACTTCTCCCAAACACACTGCACCACGCTCACTGGCACACTTCACCCAAACACACTGCACCACACTCACTGACACACTTCACCCAAACACACAACACCACACTCACTGACACATTTCTAACCAAACACAATGCACCACACTCACTGAGATACTTCACCCAAACACACTGCACCACACTCACTGACACACTTCTCCCAAACACAATGCACCACACTCACTGAGACACTTCACCCAAACACACTGCACCACACTCACTGACACACTTCTCCCAAACACACTGCACCACTCTCACTGAGGCACTTCACACAAAAACACTACAACACACTCACTGACACACTTCACCCAAACACACTGCACCACACTCAATGAAACACTTCACCCAACAACACTGCACCACATTTGCTGACACTCTTCACGCAAACACACTGCACCATACTCACTGACACACATCACCCAAACACACTGCACCACACTCACTGACACACTTCACCAAAACTCACTGCACAACAATCACTGACACACTTCTCCCAAACACACTGCACCACACTCACTGACAACTTCTCCCAAACACACTGCACCACACTCACCAACAGACGACACCAAACACATTCCAGCACACTCTGACACACTTCAACAAACACATTTCACCACACTCACCGACACACTTCACCCAAACACACTGCACCACACTCACTGACACACATCACACAAACACATTGCACCACACTCAATGAAACACTTCACCCAAACATCTGCACCACATTCGCTGACACATTTCACGCAAACACACTGCACCACACTTCACCAAAACAGACTGCACCACACTCACTGACACACTGCACCCAAACACACTGCACCACACTCACCGACACACTTCACCTAAACACACGGCACCACACTCACTGACACACTTGACCCAAACACACTGCACCACACTCACTGACACACATCTCCCAAACACACTGCACCACACTCACTGACACACTTCACCCAAACACACTGCACCACACTCACTGACACACTTCACCCAAACGAACTGCACCACACTCACTGACACACTTCACCCAAACACACTGCACCACACGCCCTGACACATCACCCAAACGCACTGCACCACACTCACCGGCACTCTTCACCCAAACAACCTGCACCACACTCACTCACAAACATCACCGAAATACACTACACCACACTCACCGACAGTCTTCACCCAAACACACTGCACCACACACACTGACACATTTCACCCACACACACTGCACCACACTCACTGACACACTTCTCCCAAACACACAGCATCACACTCACTGACACACTTCACCCAAACACACTGCACCACACTCAATGACACATTTCACCCAAACACACTGCACCACACTCACTGACATACTTCACCCAAACACACTGCACCACACTCACTGACACACTTCACCTAAACACACTGCACCACACTCACTGACACACTTCACTCAAACACACTGCACCACACTCACTGACACACTTCACCCAAACACACTGCACGACACTCACTGACACATTTCACCCAAACACACTGCACCACACTCACTGGCACACTTCACCCAAGCACACTGCACCACACTCACTGACACACTTCACTCAAACACACTGCACCACACTCACTGACAAACTTCCCCCAAACACACTATACCACGCTCACTGACACACTTCACCTAAACACACTGCAACACATTCACTGACACACTTCACCCAAACACACTGCACCACACTCACTGACACACTTCATTAAACACACTGCACCACACTCACTGACACACTTCACGCAAACACACTGCACCACACTCACTGACACACTGCACCCAAACACTCTGCATCACACTCACTGACACACTTCATGAAACACAGTGCACCACACTCACTGACACACTTCACGCAAACACACTGCACCACACTCACTGACACACTGCACCCAAACACTCTGCATCACACTCACTGACACACTTCATGAAACACACTGCACCACACTCACTGACACACTTCACCCAAACAATCTGCACCACACTCACTGACGCACTTCACCCAAACGTACTGCACCACACTCACTGACACACCTCTCCCAAACACACTGCACCACACTCACCGTCACTCTTCACCCAAACAACCTGCACCACACTCACTGACACACTTCACCCAAACGTACTGCCCCACACTCACTGACACACCTCTCCCAAACACACTGCACCACACTCACCGACACTCTTCACCCAAGCACGCTGTAGCACACTCTGACACACTTCACCAAACACACTTCAACACACTCACTGACACACTGCACCCAAACACACTGCACCACACACACTGACATACTTCACCCAAACACACTGCACCACACTCACTGACACACTTCAGCCAAACACACTGCACCACACTCACTGACACACTTCACCCAAACACGCTGCACCACACTCACTGACACACTTCACCCAAACACACTGAACCACATTCATCGACACACTTCACCCAAACACACTGCATGACACTCACTGATACACTTCACGCAAACACACTGCACCACACTCACTGACACACTTCCCCCAAACACACTGCACCACACTCACTGTCACACTTCACCCAAACACACTGCACCACACTCACTGACACACTTCACCCAAAAACACTACAACACACTCACTGACACACTTCACCCAAGCACATTGTACCACACTCACCAACACACGACACCAAACACATTGCAGCACACTCTGACACACTTCACCAAACACATTTCAACACACTCACTGACATTTCTCCCAAACACACTTCACCACAGTCACTGACACTTCACCCAAACACATTGAACAACACTCACTGACACACTTCATCCAAACACACTGCACCACACTCACTGACACACTTCATCCAAACACATTGAACAACACTCACTGACACACTTCACCCAAACACACTGCACCCAAACACACTGCACCACACTCACTGACACACTTCACCCAAACACACTGCACGACAATCACTGACACACTTCACGCAAACACACTGCACCACACTCACTGAGGCACTTCACCCAAAAACACGACAACACACTCACTGACACACTTCTCCCAAACACACAGCACCACGCTCACTGACATACTTCACCCAAACACATTGAACAACACTCACTGACACACTTCACCCAAACACACTGCACCACACTCACTGACACACTTCACCCAAACACACTGCACCACACTCACTGACACACTTCACCCAAACACATTGCACCACACTCACTGAGGCACTTCACCCAAAAACACTACAACACACTCACTGACACACTTCTCCCAAACACACTGCACCACGCTCACTGGCACACTTCACCCAAACACACTGCACCACACTCACTGACACACTTCACCCAAACACACAACACCACACTCACTGACACACTTCTAACCAAACACAATGCACCACACTCACTGAGATACTTCACCCAAACACACTGCACCACACTCACTGACACACTTCTCCCAAGCACAATGCACCACACTCACTGAGACACTTCACCCAAACACACTGCACCACACTCACTGACACACTTCTCCCAAACACACTGCACCACTCTCACTGAGGCACTTCACACAAAAACACTACAACACACTCACTGACACGCTTCACCCAAACACACTGCACCACACTCAATGAAACACTTCACCCAACAACACTGCACCACATTTGCTGACACTCTTCACGCAAACACACTGCACCATACTCACTGACACACATCACCCAAACACACTGCACCACACTCACTGACACACTTCACCAAAACTGACTGCACAACAATCACTGACACACTTCTCCCAAACACACTGCACCACACTCACTGACAACTTCTCCCAAACACACTGCACCACACTCACCAACAGACGACACCAAACACATTCCAGCACACTCTGACACACTTCAACAAACACATTTCACCACACTAACCGACACACTTCACCCAAACACACTGCACCACACTCACTGACACACATCACACAAACACATTGCACCACACTCAATGAAACACTTCACCCAAACACACTGCACCACATTTGCTGACACATTTCACGCAAACACACTGCACCACACTTCACCAAAACAGACTGCACCACACTCACTGACACACTGCACCCAAACACACTGCACCACACTCACCGACACACTTCACCTAAACACACGGCACCACACTCACTGACACACTTGACCCAAACACACTGCACCACACTCACTGACACATTTCACCCACACACACTGCACCACACTCACTGACACACTTCTCCCAAACACACAGCATCACACTCACTGACACACTTCACCCAAACACACTGCACCACACTCAATGACACATTTCACCCAAACACACTGCACCACACTCACTGACATACTTCACCCAAACACACTGCACCACACTCACTGACACACTTCACCTAAACACACTGCAACACACTCACTGACACACCACCCAAACACACTACACCACACTCACTGACACACTTCACCCAAACACACTGCACAACACTCGCTGACACACTTCACCCAAGCACACTGCAACACACTCACTGACACACTTCACCCAAACACACTGCACCACACTCAATGACACATTTCACCCAAACACACTGCACCACACTCACTGACACACTTCACCCAAACACACTGCACCACACTCACTGACACACTTCACCTAAACACACTGCAACACACTCACTGACACACCACCCAAACACACTACACCACACTCTCTGACACACTACACCACACACACTATACCACGCTCACTGACACACTTCACCCAAACACACTGCACCACACTCACTGACACACTTCCCCCAAACAAATGCACGACACTCACTGACACACTTGACTCAAACACACTGCACCACACTCACTGACACACTTCACCCAAACACACTGACCCACACTCACTGACACACTTCACCCAAGCACACTACACAACACTCACTGACACACTTCACCAAAACTCACTGCACAACACTCACTGACACACTTCTCCCAAACACACTGCACCACACTCACTGACACACTTCACGCAAACACACCACACAACATTCACTGATACACTTCACCCAAGCACACTGCACCACACTCACCAACACAGTACACCAAACACATTGCACCACACTCTCTGACACACTTCACCCAAGCACAACACCACACTCACTGACACACTTCATGAAACACACTGCACCACACTCACTGACACATTTCCCGCAAACACACTGCACCACACTCACTGACACACTTCACCCAAGCACACTGCACCACACTCACTGACACACTTCCCCCAAACAAATGCACGACACTCACTGACACACTTGACTCAAACACACTGCACCACACTCACTGACACACTTCACCCAAACACACTGACCCACACTCACTGACACACTTCACCCAAGCACACTGCACAACACTCACTGACACACTTCACCAAAACTCACTGCACAACACTCACTGACACACTTCTCCCAAACACACTGCACCACACTCACTGACACACTTCACCCAAACACACTGCACCACACTCACTGACACACTTCACCCAAACACACTGCACCACACTCACTGACACACTTCACCCAAAAACACTACAACACAATCACTGACACACTTCACCCAAGCACATTGTACCACACTCACCAACACACGACACCAAACACATTGCAGCACACTCTGACACACTTCACCAAACACATTTCAACACACTCACTGACATTTCTCCCAAACACACTTCACCACAGTCACTGACACTTCACCCAAACACATTGAACAACACTCACTGACACACAGCACCCAAAAACACTACAACACACTCACTGACACACTTCACCCAAGCACATTGTACCACACTCACCAACACACGACACCAAACACATTGCAGCACACTGTGACACACTTCACCAAACACACTCATTTACACTTCTCCCGAACAGACTTCACCACAGTCACTGACACTTCACCGAAACACACTGCACCACATTCACTGACACACTTCACCGAAACACACTGCACCACACTCACTGACACTTCACCGAAACACACTGCAACAAACTCACTGACACACTTCACCCAAACAATCTGCACCACACTCACTGACGCACTTCACCCAAACGTACTGCACCACACTCACTGACACACCTCTCCCAAACACACTGCACCACACTCACCGACACTCTTCACCCAAACAACCTGCACCACACTCACTGACACACTTCACCCAAACGTACTGCACCACACTCACTGACACACCTCTCCCAAACACACTGCACCACACTCACCGACACACTTCACCCAAACACACTGCACCACACTCACCGACACTCTTCACCCAAGCACGCTGTAGCACACTCTGACACACTTCACCAAACACACTTCAACACACTTACTGACACTTCTCCCAAACACACTTCACCACAGTCACTGACACTTCACGCAAACACACTGCACCACACTCACTGACACACTGCACCCAAACACACTGCACCACACACACTGACATACTTCACCCAAACACACTGCACCACACTCACTGACACACTTCAGCCAAACACGCTGCACCACACTCACTGACACACTTCACCCAAACACACTGAACCACATTCATCGACACACTTCACCCAAACACACTGCATGACACTCACTGATACACTTCACGCAAACACACTGCACCACACTCACTGACACACTTCCCCCAAACACACTGCACCAAACTCACTGTCACACTTCACCCAAACACACTGCACCACACTCACTGACACACTTCACCCAAAAACACTACAACACACTCACTGACACACTTCACCCAAGCACATTGTACCACACTCACCAACACACGACACCAAACACATTGCAGCACACTCTGACACACTTCACCAAACACATTTCAACACACTCACTGACATTTCTCCCAAACACACTTCACACAGTCACTGACACTTCACCCAAACACATTGAACAACACTCACTGACACACTTCATCCAAACACATTGAACAACACTCACTGACACACTTCACCCAAACACACTGCACCACACTCACTGACACACTGCACCCAAACACACTGCACCACACTCACTGACACACTTCACCCAAACACACTGCACCACACTCACTGACACACTTCACCCAAACACACTGCACCACACTCACTGAGGCACTTCACCCAAAAACACGACAACACACTCACTGACACACTTCACCCAAACACACTGCACCACACTCACTGACACACTTCACCCAAACACACTGCACCACACTCACTGACACACTTCACCCAAACACACTGCACCACACTCACTGACACACTGCACCCAAACACACTGCACCACACTCACTGACACACTTCACCCAAACACACTGCACCACACTCACTGACACACTTCACCCAAACACACTGCACCACACTCACTGAGGCACTTCACCCAAAAACACGACAACACACTCACTGACACACTTCTCCCAAACACACTGCACCACGCTCACTGACATACTTCACCCAAACACATTGAACAACACTCACTGACACACTTCACCCAAACACACTGCACCACACTCACTGACACACTTCACCCAAACACACTGCACCACACTCACTGACACACTTCACCCAAACACATTGCACCACACTCACTGAGGCACTTCACCCAAAAACACTACAACACACTCACTGACACACTTCTCCCAAACACACTGCACCACGCTCACTGGCACACTTCACCCAAACACACTGCACCACACTCACTGACACACTTCACCCAAACACACAACACCACACTCACTGACACACTTCTAACCAAACACAATGCACCACACTCACTGAGATACTTCACCCAAACACACTGCACCACACTCACTGACACACTTCTCCCAAACACAATGCACCACACTCACTGAGACACTTCACCCAAACACACTGCACCACACTCACTGACACACTTCTCCCAAACACACTGCACCACTCTCACTGAGGCACTTCACACAAAAACACTACAACACACTCACTGACACACTTCACCCAAACACACTGCACCACACTCAATGAAACACTTCACCCAACAACACTGCACCACATTTGCTGACACTCTTCACGCAAACACACTGCACCATACTCACTGACACACATCACCCAAACACACTGCACCACACTCACTGACACACTTCACCAAAACTCACTGCACAACAATCACTGACACACTTCTCCCAAACACACTGCACCACACTCACTGACAACTTCTCCCAAACACACTGCACCACACTCACCAACAGACGACACCAAACACATTCCAGCACACTCTGACACACTTCAACAAACACATTTCACCACACTCACCGACACACTTCACCCAAACACACTGCACCACACTCACTGACACACATCACACAAACACATTGCACCACACTCAATGAAACACTTCACCCAAACACACTGCACCACATTCGCTGACACATTTCACGCAAACACACTGCACCACACTTCACCAAAACAGACTGCACCACACTCACTGACACACTGCACCCAAACACACTGCACCACACTCACCGACACACTTCACCTAAACACACGGCACCACACTCACTGACACACTTGACCCAAACACACTGCACCACACTCACTGACACACATCTCCCAAACACACTGCACCACACTCACTGACACACTTCACCCAAACACACTGCACCACACTCACTGACACACTTCACCCAAACGAACTGCACCACACTCACTGACACACTTCACCCAAACACACTGCACCACACGCCCTGACACATCACCCAAACGCACTGCACCACACTCACCGGCACTCTTCACCCAAACAACCTGCACCACACTCACTCACAAACATCACCGAAATACACTACACCACACTCACCGACAGTCTTCACCCAAACACACTGCACCACACACACTGACACATTTCACCCACACACACTGCACCACACTCACTGACACACTTCTCCCAAACACACAGCATCACACTCACTGACACACTTCACCCAAACACACTGCACCACACTCAATGACACATTTCACCCAAACACACTGCACCACACTCACTGACATACTTCACCCAAACACACTGCACCACACTCACTGACACACTTCACCCAAGCACACTGCAACACACTCACTGACACACTTCACCCAAACACACTACACCACACTCACTGACACACTTCACCCAAACACACTGCACAACACTCACTGACACACTTCACCCAAACACACTGCACCACACTCACTGACACACTTCACCTAAACACACTGCAACACACTGACTGACACACCACCCAAACACACTACACCACACTCTCTGACACACTACACCACACACACTATACCACGCTCACTGACACACTTCACCCAAACACACTGCACCACACTCACTGACACACTTCCCCCAAACAAATGCACGACACTCACTGACACACTTGACTCAAACACACTGCACCACACTCACTGACACACTTCACCCAACACACTGACCCACACTCACTGACACACTTCACCCAAGCACACTACACAACACTCACTGACACACTTCACCAAAACTCACTGCACAACACTCACTGACACACTTCTCCCAAACACACTGCACCACACTCACTGACACACTTCACGCAAACACACCACACAACATTCACTGATACACTTCACCCAAGCACACTGCACCACACTCACCAACACAGTACACCAAACACATTGCACCACACTCTCTGACACACTTCACCCAAGCACAACACCACACTCACTGACACACTTCATGAAACACACTGCACCACACTCACTGACACACTTCACTCAAACACACTGCACCACACTCACTGACACACTTCAACCAAACACACTGCACGACACTCACTGACACACTTCACCCAAGCACACTGCACCACACTCACTGACACACTTCACTCAAACACACTGCACCACACTCACTGACAAACTTCCCCCAAACACACCACACCACGCTCACTGACACACTTCACCTAAACACACTGCAACACACTCACTGACACACTTCACCCAAACACACTGCACCACACTCACTGACACACTTCATTAAACACACTGCACCACACTCACTGACACACTTCACCCAAACACACTGCACCACACTCACTGACACACTTCACCCAAACACATTGCACCACACTCACTGAGGCACTTCACCCAAAAACACTACAACACACTCACTGACACACTTCTCCCAAACACACTGCACCACGCTCACTGGCACACTTCACCCAAACACACTGCACCACACTCACTGACACACTTCACCCAAACACACAACACCACACTCACTGACACACTTCTAACCAAACACAATGCACCACACTCACTGAGATACTTCACCCAAACACACTGCACCACACTCACTGACACACTTCTCCCAAACACACTGCACCACTCTCACTGAGGCACTTCACCCAAAAACACTACAACACACTCACTGACACACTTCTCCCAAACACACTGCACCACGCTCACTGGCACACTTCACCCAAACACACTGCACCACACTCACTGACACACTTCACCCAAACACACCACACCACACTCACTGACACACTTCTCCCAAACACAATGCACCACACTCACTGAGACACTTCACCCAAACACACTGCACCACACTCACTGACACACTTCTCCCAAACACACTGCACCACTCTCACTGAGGCACATCACACAAAAACACTACAACACAGTCACTGACACACTTCACCCAAACACACTGCACCACACTCAATGAAACACTTCACCCAACAACACTGCACCACATTTGCTGACACTCTTCACGCAAACACACTGCACCATACTCACTGACACACATCACCCAAACACACTGCACCACACTCACTGACACACTTCACCCAAACACACTGCACCACACTCACTGACACACTTCACCAAAACTCACTGCACAACACTCACTGACACACTTCTCCCAAACACACTGCACCACACTCACCAACAGACGACACCAAACACATTCCAGCACACTCTGACACACTTCAACAAACACATTTCACCACACTCACCGACACACTTCACCCAAACACACTGCACCACACTCACTGACACACATCACACAAACACATTGCACCACACTCAATGAAACACTTCACCCAAACACACTGCACCACATTCGCTGACACATTTCACGCAAACACACTGCACCACACTTCACCAAAACAGACTGCACCACACTCACTGACACACTACACCCAAACACACTGCACCACACTCACCGACACACTTCACCTAAACACACGGCACCACACTCACTGACACACTTGACCCAAACACACTGCACCACACTCACTGACACACATCTCCCAAACACACTGCACCACACTCACTGACACACTTCACCCAAACACACTGCACCACACTCACTGACACACTTCACCCAAACGAACTGCACCACACTCACTGACACACTTCACCCAAACACACTGCACCACACGCCCTGACACATCACCCAAACGCACTGCACCACACTCACCGGCACTCTTCACCCAAACAACCTGCACCACACTCACTCACAAACATCACCGAAATACACTGCACCATACTCACCGACAGTCTTCACCCAAACACACTGCACCACACACACTGACACATTTCACCCACACACACTGCACCACACTCAATGACATACTTCACCCAAACACACTGCACCACACTCACTGACACACTTCACCTAAACACGCTGCAACACACTCACTGACACACCACCCAAACACACTACACCCCACTCACTGACACACTTCACCCAAACACACTGCACAACACTCGCTGACACACTTCACCCAAGCACACTGCAACACACTCACTGACACACTTCACCCAAACACACTGCACCACACTCAATGACACATTTCACCCAAACACACTGCACCACACTCACTGACACACTTCACCCAAACACACTGCACCACACTCACTGACACACTTCCCCTAAACACACTGCAACACACTCACTGACACACCACCCAAACACACTACACCACACTCACTGACACACTTCCCCCAAACAAATGCACGACACTCACTGACACACTTGACTCAAACACACTGCACCACACTCACTGACACACTTCACCCAAACACACTGACCCACACTCACTGACACACTTCACCCAAGCACATCACACAACATTCACTGACACACTTCACCCAAACACATTGCACCACACTCTCTGACACACTTCACCCAAGCACAACACCACACTCACTGACACACTTCATGAAACACACTGCACCACACTCACTGACACACTTCACTCAAACACACTGCACCACACTCACTGACACACTTCACCCAAACACACTGCACGACACTCACTGACACATTTCACCCAAACACACTGCACCACACTCACTGACACACTTCACCCAAACACACTGCACCACACTCACTGACACATTTCACCTAAACACACTGCAACACACTCACTGACAAACTTCCCCCAAACACACTATACCACGCTCACTGACACACTTCACCGAAACACACTGCAACACACTCACTGACACACTTCACCCAAACACACTGCACCACACTCACTGACACACTTCATTAAACACACTGCACCACACTCACTGACACACTTCACGCAAACACATTGCACAACACTCACTGATACACTTATCCCAAACACACTGCACAGCACTCACTGACACACCTCTCCCAAACACACCGCACCACACTCAATGAAACACTTCACCCAAACACACTGCACCACATTCACTTACACACTTCACGCAAACACACTGCACCACACTCACTGACACACTGCACCCAAACACACTGCACCACACTCACTGACACACTTCTCCCAAACACACTGCACCACACTCACCGACACACTTCACCTGAACACACTGCACCACACTCAATGAAACACTTCACCTAAACACACTGCAACACACTCACTGACACACTTCACCCAAACACACTGCACCACACTCACTGACACACTTCATTAAACACACTGCACCACACTCACTGACACACTTCACCCAAACACACTGCACCACACTCACTGACACACTTCTCCCAAAAACACTACAACACACTCACTGACACACTTCTCCCAAACACACTGCACCACACTCACTGACACACTTCACCCAAACACACTGCACCACACTCACCGGCACTCTTCACCCAAACAACCTGCACCACACTCACTCACAAACATCACCGAAATACACTGCACCACACTCACCGACAGTCTTCACCCAAACACACTGCACCACACACACTGACACATTTCACCCACACACACTGCACCACACTCAATGACACATTTCACCCAAACACACTGCACCACACTCACTGACATACTTCACCCAAACACACTGCACCACACTCACTGACACACTTCACCTAAACACGCTGCAACACACTCACTGACACACTTCACCCAAACACACTACACCACACTCACTGACACACTTCACCCAAACACACTGCACAACACTCGCTGACACACTTCACCCAAGCACACTGCAACACACTCACTGACACACTTCACCCAAACACACTGCACCACACTCAATGACACATTTCACCCAAACACACTGCACCACACTCACTGACACACTTCACCCAAACACACTGCACCACACTCACTGACACACTTCACCTAAACACACTGCAACACACTCACTGACACACCACCCAAACACACTACACCACACTCACTGACACACTTCCCCCAAACAATTGCACGACACTCACTGACACACTTGACTCAAACACACTGCACCACACTCACTGACACACTTCACCCAAACACACTGACCCACACTCACTGACACACTTCACCCAAGCACATCACACAACATTCACTGATACACTTCACCCAAGCACACTGCACCACACTCACCAACACAGTACACCAAACACATTGCACCACACTCACTGACAAACTTCCCCCAAACACACTGCACCACACTCACTGACACACTTCACCCAAACACACTGCACCACACTCACTGACACACTTCACTCAAACACACTGCACCACACTCACTGACAAACTTCACCCAAACACACTATACCACGCTCACTGACACACTTCACCGAAACACACTGCAACACACTCACTGACACACTTCACCCAAACACACTGCACCACACTCACTGACACACTTCATTAAACACACTGCACCACACTCACTGACACACTTCACGCAAACACATTGCACAACACTCACTGATACACTTATCCCAAACACACTGCACAGCACTCACTGACACACCTCTCCCAAACACACCGCACCACACTCAATGAAACACTTCACCCAAACACACTGCACCACATTCACTGACACACTTCACGCAAACACACTGCACCACACTCACTGACACACTGCACCCAAACACACTGCACCACACTCACTGACACACTTCTCCCAAACACACTGCACCACACTCACCGACACACTTCACCTGAACACACTGCACCACACTCAATGAAACACTTCACCCAAACACACTGCACGACACTCACTGACACATTTCACCCAAACACACTGCACCACACTCACTGACACACTTCACCCAAGCACACTGCAACACACTCACTGACACACTTCACCCAAACACACTGCACCACACTCACTGACACACTTCATTAAACACACTGCACCACACTCACTGACACACTTCACCAAAACACACTGCACCACACTCACTGACACACTTCACCCAAACACATTGCACCACACTCACTGAGGCACTTCACCCAAAAACACTACAACACACTCACTGACACACTTCTCCCAAACACACTGCACCACGCTCACTGGCACACTTCACCCAAACACACTGCACCACACTCACTGACACACTTCACCCAAACACACAACACCACACTCACTGACACACTTCTAACCAAACACAATGCACCACACTCACTGAGATACTTCACCCAAACACACTGCACCACACTCACTGACACACTTCTCCCAAACACACTGCACCACTCTCACTGAGGCACTTCACCCAAAAACACTACAACACACTCACTGACACACTTCTAACCAAACACAATGCACCACACTCACTGAGATACTTCACCCAAACACACTACAACACACTCACTGACACACTTCTCCCAAACACACTGCACCACACTCACTGACACACTTCACCCAAACACACCACACCACACTCACTGACACACTTCTCCCAAACACAATGCACCACACTCACTGAGACACTTCACCCAAACACACTGCACCACACTCACTGACACACTTCTCCCAAACACACTGCACCACTCTCACTGAGGCACTTCACACAAAAACACTACAACACACTCACTGACATACTTCACCCAAACACACTGCACCACACTCAATGAAACACTTCACCCAACAACACTGCACCACATTTGCTGACACTCTTCACGCAAACACACTGCACCATACTCACTGACACACATCACCCAAACACACTGCACCACACTCACTGACACACGTCTCCCAAACACACTGCACCACACTGACTGACACTTCACCCAAACACACAGCACCACACTGACTGACACACGTCCCCCAAACACACTGCACGACATTCACTGACACACTTCACGCAAACACACTGCACCACGCTCACCGACACACATCACCCAAACACACAGCACCACACTGACTGACACACTTCACCCAAACACACTGAACCACATTCATCGACACAGTTCACCCAAACACACTGCATGACACTCACAGACACACTTCACGCAAACACACTGCACGACATTCACTGACATACTTCACCCAAACACACTGCACCACACTCACTGACACACTTCACCCAAACACACTGCACCACACTCACTGACACATTTCACCTAAACACACTGCAACACACTCACTGACAAACTTCCCCCAAACACACTATACCACGCTCACTGACACACTTCACCGAAACACACTGCAACACACTCACTGACACACTTCACCCAAACACACTGCACCACACTCACTGACACACTTCATTAAACACACTGCACCACACTCACTGACACACTTCACGCAAACACATTGCACAACACTCACTGATACACTTATCCCAAACACACTGCACAGCACTCACTGACACACCTCTCCCAAACACACCGCACCACACTCAATGAAACACTTCACCCAAACACACTGCACCACATTCACTTACACACTTCACGCAAACACACTGCACCACACTCACTGACACACTGCACCCAAACACACTGCACCACACTCACTGACACACTTCTCCCAAACACACTGCACCACACTCACCGACACACTTCACCTGAACACACTGCACCACACTCAATGAAACACTTCACCTAAACACACTGCAACACACTCACTGACACACTTCACCCAAACACACTGCACCACACTCACTGACACACTTCATTAAACACACTGCACCACACTCACTGACACACTTCACCCAAACACACTGCACCACACTCACTGACACACTTCTCCCAAACACAACTGCACCACGCTCACTGGCACACTTCACCCAAACACACTGCACCACACTCACTGACACACTTCACCCAAACACACAACACCACACTCACTGACACACTTCTAACCAAACACAATGCACCACACTCACTGAGATACTTCACCCAAACACACTGCACCACACTCACTGACACACTTCTCCCAAACACACTGCACCACTCTCACTGAGGCACTTCACCCAAAAACACTACAACACACTCACTGACACACTTCTCCCAAACACACTGCACCACACTCACTGACACACTTCACCCAAACACACTGCACCACACTCACCGGCACTCTTCACCCAAACAACCTGCACCACACTCACTCACAAACATCACCGAAATACACTGCACCACACTCACCGACAGTCTTCACCCAAACACACTGCACCACACACACTGACACATTTCACCCACACACACTGCACCACACTCAATGACACATTTCACCCAAACACACTGCACCACACTCACTGACATACTTCACCCAAACACACTGCACCACACTCACTGACACACTTCACCTAAACACGCTGCAACACACTCACTGACACACTTCACCCAAACACACTACACCACACTCACTGACACACTTCACCCAAACACACTGCACAACACTCGCTGACACACTTCACCCAAGCACACTGCAACACACTCACTGACACACTTCACCCAAACACACTGCACCACACTCAATGACACATTTCACCCAAACACACTGCACCACACTCACTGACACACTTCACCCAAACACACTGCACCACACTCACTGACACACTTCACCTAAACACACTGCAACACACTCACTGACACACCACCCAAACACACTACACCACACTCACTGACACACTTCCCCCAAACAATTGCACGACACTCACTGACACACTTGACTCAAACACACTGCACCACACTCACTGACACACTTCACCCAAACACACTGACCCACACTCACTGACACACTTCACCCAAGCACATCACACAACATTCACTGATACACTTCACCCAAGCACACTGCACCACACTCACCAACACAGTACACCAAACACATTGCACCACACTCACTGACAAACTTCCCCCAAACACACTGCACCACACTCACTGACACACTTCACCCAAACACACTGCACCACACTCACTGACACACTTCACTCAAACACACTGCACCACACTCACTGACAAACTTCACCCAAACACACTATACCACGCTCACTGACACACTTCACCGAAACACACTGCAACACACTCACTGACACACTTCACCCAAACACACTGCACCACACTCACTGACACACTTCATTAAACACACTGCACCACACTCACTGACACACTTCACGCAAACACATTGCACAACACTCACTGATACACTTATCCCAAACACACTGCACAGCACTCACTGACACACCTCTCCCAAACACACCGCACCACACTCAATGAAACACTTCACCCAAACACACTGCACCACATTCACTGACACACTTCACGCAAACACACTGCACCACACTCACTGACACACTGCACCCAAACACACTGCACCACACTCACTGACACACTTCTCCCAAACACACTGCACCACACTCACCGACACACTTCACCTGAACACACTGCACCACACTCAATGAAACACTTCACCCAAACACACTGCACGACACTCACTGACACATTTCACCCAAACACACTGCACCACACTCACTGACACACTTCACCCAAGCACACTGCAACACACTCACTGACACACTTCACCCAAACACACTGCACCACACTCACTGACACACTTCATTAAACACACTGCACCACACTCACTGACACACTTCACCAAAACACACTGCACCACACTCACTGACACACTTCACCCAAACACATTGCACCACACTCACTGAGGCACTTCACCCAAAAACACTACAACACACTCACTGACACACTTCTCCCAAACACACTGCACCACGCTCACTGGCACACTTCACCCAAACACACTGCACCACACTCACTGACACACTTCACCCAAACACACAACACCACACTCACTGACACACTTCTAACCAAACACAATGCACCACACTCACTGAGATACTTCACCCAAACACACTGCACCACACTCACTGACACACTTCTCCCAAACACACTGCACCACTCTCACTGAGGCACTTCACCCAAAAACACTACAACACACTCACTGACACACTTCTAACCAAACACAATGCACCACACTCACTGAGATACTTCACCCAAACACACTACAACACACTCACTGACACACTTCTCCCAAACACACTGCACCACACTCACTGACACACTTCACCCAAACACACCACACCACACTCACTGACACACTTCTCCCAAACACAATGCACCACACTCACTGAGACACTTCACCCAAACACACTGCACCACACTCACTGACACACTTCTCCCAAACACACTGCACCACTCTCACTGAGGCACTTCACACAAAAACACTACAACACACTCACTGACATACTTCACCCAAACACACTGCACCACACTCAATGAAACACTTCACCCAACAACACTGCACCACATTTGCTGACACTCTTCACGCAAACACACTGCACCATACTCATTGACACACATCACCCAAACACACTGCACCACACTCACTGACACACGTCTCCCAAACACACTGCACCACACTGACTGACACTTCACCCAAACACACAGCACCACACTGACTGACACACGTCCCCCAAACACACTGCACGACATTCACTGACACACTTCACGCAAACACACTGCACCACGCTCACCGACACACATCACCCAAACACACAGCACCACACTGACTGACACACTTCACCCAAACACACTGAACCACATTCATCGACACAGTTCACCCAAACACACTGCATGACACTCACAGACACACTTCACGCAAACACACTGCACGACATTCACTGACATACTTCACCCAAACACACTGCACCACACTCACTGACACACTTCACCCAAACAACCTGCACCACACTCACTGACACACTTCACCCAAACACACTGCACCACACTCACAAACACAACCACACATCACCGAAATACACTGCACCACACTCACTGACACACTTCACCCAAAAACACTACAACACAATCACTGACACACTTCCCCCAAACTCACTGCACCGCACTCACTGACACACTTCACCCAAGCACGCTGTGGCACACTCACCAACACACGACACCAAACACATTGCAGCACACTCTGGCACACTTCACCAAACACACTTCAACACACTCACTGACACTTCTCCCAAACACACTTCACCACAGTCACTGACACTTCACCCAAACACACTGCACCACACTCACTGTCACACTTCACGCAAACACACTGCACCACACTCACCGACACACCGCACCCAAACACACTGCACCACACTCACTGACACACTTCACCCAAACAACCTGCACCACATTCACTAACACACTTCACCCAAACACACTGCACCACACTCACTGACACACTTCCCCCAAACAAACTGCATGACACTCACCGACACACTTCACCTAAACACACTGCACCACACTCACTGACACACTTCACCCAAACAACCTGCACCACACTCACTGACACACTTCACCCAAACGCACTGCACCACACTCACTGACACACTTCACGCAAACACAATGCAACAAATTCACTGACACACTTCACCCAAACACACTGCACCACATTCACTGACACACTTCACCCAAACACACTGAACCACATTCACTGGCGCACTTCACCGAAACACACTGCAACATACTCACTGACACACCACGCAAACACACTGCACCACACTCACTGACACACTGCACCCAGACAGACTGCACCACACTCACTGACACACTTCACCCAAACACACTGCACCACACTCACTGACACACTTCTCCCAAACACACAGCATCACACTCACTGACACACTTCCCCTAAACACACTGCAACACACTCACTGACACACCACCCAAACACACTACACCACACTCACTGACACACTTCCCCCAAACAAATGCACGACACTCACTGACACACTTGACTCAAACACACTGCACCACACTCACTGACACACTTCACCCAAACACACTGACCCACACTCACTGACACACTTCACCCAAGCACATCACACAACATTCACTGACACACTTCACCCAAACACATTGCACCACACTCTCTGACACACTTCACCCAAGCACAACACCACACTCACTGACACACTTCATGAAACACACTGCACCACACTCACTGACACACTTCACTCAAACACACTGCACCACACTCACTGACACACTTCACCCAAACACACTGCACGACACTCACTGACACATTTCACCCAAACACACTGCACCACACTCACTGACACACTTCACCCAAACACACTGCACCACACTCACTGACACATTTCACCTAAACACACTGCAACACACTCACTGACAAACTTCCCCCAAACACACTATACCACGCTCACTGACACACTTCACCGAAACACACTGCAACACACTCACTGACACACTTCACCCAAACACACTGCACCACACTCACTGACACACTTCATTAAACACACTGCACCACACTCACTGACACACTTCACGCAAACACATTGCACAACACTCACTGATACACTTATCCCAAACACACTGCACAGCACTCACTGACACACCTCTCCCAAACACACCGCACCACACTCAATGAAACACTTCACCCAAACACACTGCACCACATTCACTTACACACTTCACGCAAACACACTGCACCACACTCACTGACACACTGCACCCAAACACACTGCACCACACTCACTGACACACTTCTCCCAAACACACTGCACCACACTCACCGACACACTTCACCTGAACACACTGCACCACACTCAATGAAACACTTCACCTAAACACACTGCAACACACTCACTGACACACTTCACCCAAACACACTGCACCACACTCACTGACACACTTCATTAAACACACTGCACCACACTCACTGACACACTTCACCCAAACACACTGCACCACACTCACTGACACACTTCTCCCAAAAACACTACAACACACTCACTGACACACTTCTCCCAAACACACTGCACCACACTCACTGACACACTTCACCCAAACACACTGCACCACACTCACCGGCACTCTTCACCCAAACAACCTGCACCACACTCACTCACAAACATCACCGAAATACACTGCACCACACTCACCGACAGTCTTCACCCAAACACACTGCACCACACACACTGACACATTTCACCCACACACACTGCACCACACTCAATGACACATTTCACCCAAACACACTGCACCACACTCACTGACATACTTCACCCAAACACACTGCACCACACTCACTGACACACTTCACCTAAACACGCTGCAACACACTCACTGACACACTTCACCCAAACACACTACACCACACTCACTGACACACTTCACCCAAACACACTGCACAACACTCGCTGACACACTTCACCCAAGCACACTGCAACACACTCACTGACACACTTCACCCAAACACACTGCACCACACTCAATGACACATTTCACCCAAACACACTGCACCACACTCACTGACACACTTCACCCAAACACACTGCACCACACTCACTGACACACTTCACCTAAACACACTGCAACACACTCACTGACACACCACCCAAACACACTACACCACACTCACTGACACACTTCCCCCAAACAATTGCACGACACTCACTGACACACTTGACTCAAACACACTGCACCACACTCACTGACACACTTCACCCAAACACACTGACCCACACTCACTGACACACTTCACCCAAGCACATCACACAACATTCACTGATACACTTCACCCAAGCACACTGCACCACACTCACCAACACAGTACACCAAACACATTGCACCACACTCACTGACAAACTTCCCCCAAACACACTGCACCACACTCACTGACACACTTCACCCAAACACACTGCACCACACTCACTGACACACTTCACTCAAACACACTGCACCACACTCACTGACAAACTTCACCCAAACACACTATACCACGCTCACTGACACACTTCACCGAAACACACTGCAACACACTCACTGACACACTTCACCCAAACACACTGCACCACACTCACTGACACACTTCATTAAACACACTGCACCACACTCACTGACACACTTCACGCAAACACATTGCACAACACTCACTGATACACTTATCCCAAACACACTGCACAGCACTCACTGACACACCTCTCCCAAACACACCGCACCACACTCAATGAA
Organism: Pristiophorus japonicus; assembly: GCF_044704955.1. NCBI lineage: Eukaryota > Metazoa > Chordata > Chondrichthyes > Pristiophoridae > Pristiophorus > Pristiophorus japonicus. The sequence continues at coordinate 274,275,907 of NC_091977.1, read as the reverse complement.
ACACTTCACCCAAACACACTGCACCACATTCACTGACACACTTCACGCAAACACACTGCACCACACTCACTGACACACTGCACCCAAACACACTGCACCACACTCACTGACACACTTCTCCCAAACACACTGCACCACACTCACCGACACACTTCACCTGAACACACTGCACCACACTCAATGAAACACTTCACCCAAACACACTGCACGACACTCACTGACACATTTCACCCAAACACACTGCACCACACTCACTGACACACTTCACCCAAGCACACTGCAACACACTCACTGACACACTTCACCCAAACACACTGCACCACACTCACTGACACACTTCATTAAACACACTGCACCACACTCACTGACACACTTCACCAAAACACACTGCACCACACTCACTGACACACTTCACCCAAACACATTGCACCACACTCACTGAGGCACTTCACCCAAAAACACTACAACACACTCACTGACACACTTCTCCCAAACACACTGCACCACGCTCACTGGCACACTTCACCCAAACACACTGCACCACACTCACTGACACACTTCACCCAAACACACAACACCACACTCACTGACACACTTCTAACCAAACACAATGCACCACACTCACTGAGATACTTCACCCAAACACACTGCACCACACTCACTGACACACTTCTCCCAAACACACTGCACCACTCTCACTGAGGCACTTCACCCAAAAACACTACAACACACTCACTGACACACTTCTAACCAAACACAATGCACCACACTCACTGAGATACTTCACCCAAACACACTACAACACACTCACTGACACACTTCTCCCAAACACACTGCACCACACTCACTGACACACTTCACCCAAACACACCACACCACACTCACTGACACACTTCTCCCAAACACAATGCACCACACTCACTGAGACACTTCACCCAAACACACTGCACCACACTCACTGACACACTTCTCCCAAACACACTGCACCACTCTCACTGAGGCACTTCACACAAAAACACTACAACACACTCACTGACATACTTCACCCAAACACACTGCACCACACTCAATGAAACACTTCACCCAACAACACTGCACCACATTTGCTGACACTCTTCACGCAAACACACTGCACCATACTCACTGACACACATCACCCAAACACACTGCACCACACTCACTGACACACGTCTCCCAAACACACTGCACCACACTGACTGACACTTCACCCAAACACACAGCACCACACTGACTGACACACGTCCCCCAAACACACTGCACGACATTCACTGACACACTTCACGCAAACACACTGCACCACGCTCACCGACACACATCACCCAAACACACAGCACCACACTGACTGACACACTTCACCCAAACACACTGAACCACATTCATCGACACAGTTCACCCAAACACACTGCATGACACTCACAGACACACTTCACGCAAACACACTGCACGACATTCACTGACATACTTCACCCAAACACACTGCACCACACTCACTGACACACTTCACCCAAACACACTGCACCACACTCACTGACACATTTCACCTAAACACACTGCAACACACTCACTGACAAACTTCCCCCAAACACACTATACCACGCTCACTGACACACTTCACCGAAACACACTGCAACACACTCACTGACACACTTCACCCAAACACACTGCACCACACTCACTGACACACTTCATTAAACACACTGCACCACACTCACTGACACACTTCACGCAAACACATTGCACAACACTCACTGATACACTTATCCCAAACACACTGCACAGCACTCACTGACACACCTCTCCCAAACACACCGCACCACACTCAATGAAACACTTCACCCAAACACACTGCACCACATTCACTTACACACTTCACGCAAACACACTGCACCACACTCACTGACACACTGCACCCAAACACACTGCACCACACTCACTGACACACTTCTCCCAAACACACTGCACCACACTCACCGACACACTTCACCTGAACACACTGCACCACACTCAATGAAACACTTCACCTAAACACACTGCAACACACTCACTGACACACTTCACCCAAACACACTGCACCACACTCACTGACACACTTCATTAAACACACTGCACCACACTCACTGACACACTTCACCCAAACACACTGCACCACACTCACTGACACACTTCTCCCAAACACAACTGCACCACGCTCACTGGCACACTTCACCCAAACACACTGCACCACACTCACTGACACACTTCACCCAAACACACAACACCACACTCACTGACACACTTCTAACCAAACACAATGCACCACACTCACTGAGATACTTCACCCAAACACACTGCACCACACTCACTGACACACTTCTCCCAAACACACTGCACCACTCTCACTGAGGCACTTCACCCAAAAACACTACAACACACTCACTGACACACTTCTCCCAAACACACTGCACCACACTCACTGACACACTTCACCCAAACACACTGCACCACACTCACCGGCACTCTTCACCCAAACAACCTGCACCACACTCACTCACAAACATCACCGAAATACACTGCACCACACTCACCGACAGTCTTCACCCAAACACACTGCACCACACACACTGACACATTTCACCCACACACACTGCACCACACTCAATGACACATTTCACCCAAACACACTGCACCACACTCACTGACATACTTCACCCAAACACACTGCACCACACTCACTGACACACTTCACCTAAACACGCTGCAACACACTCACTGACACACTTCACCCAAACACACTACACCACACTCACTGACACACTTCACCCAAACACACTGCACAACACTCGCTGACACACTTCACCCAAGCACACTGCAACACACTCACTGACACACTTCACCCAAACACACTGCACCACACTCAATGACACATTTCACCCAAACACACTGCACCACACTCACTGACACACTTCACCCAAACACACTGCACCACACTCACTGACACACTTCACCTAAACACACTGCAACACACTCACTGACACACCACCCAAACACACTACACCACACTCACTGACACACTTCCCCCAAACAATTGCACGACACTCACTGACACACTTGACTCAAACACACTGCACCACACTCACTGACACACTTCACCCAAACACACTGACCCACACTCACTGACACACTTCACCCAAGCACATCACACAACATTCACTGATACACTTCACCCAAGCACACTGCACCACACTCACCAACACAGTACACCAAACACATTGCACCACACTCACTGACAAACTTCCCCCAAACACACTGCACCACACTCACTGACACACTTCACCCAAACACACTGCACCACACTCACTGACACACTTCACTCAAACACACTGCACCACACTCACTGACAAACTTCACCCAAACACACTATACCACGCTCACTGACACACTTCACCGAAACACACTGCAACACACTCACTGACACACTTCACCCAAACACACTGCACCACACTCACTGACACACTTCATTAAACACACTGCACCACACTCACTGACACACTTCACGCAAACACATTGCACAACACTCACTGATACACTTATCCCAAACACACTGCACAGCACTCACTGACACACCTCTCCCAAACACACCGCACCACACTCAATGAAACACTTCACCCAAACACACTGCACCACATTCACTGACACACTTCACGCAAACACACTGCACCACACTCACTGACACACTGCACCCAAACACACTGCACCACACTCACTGACACACTTCTCCCAAACACACTGCACCACACTCACCGACACACTTCACCTGAACACACTGCACCACACTCAATGAAACACTTCACCCAAACACACTGCACGACACTCACTGACACATTTCACCCAAACACACTGCACCACACTCACTGACACACTTCACCCAAGCACACTGCAACACACTCACTGACACACTTCACCCAAACACACTGCACCACACTCACTGACACACTTCATTAAACACACTGCACCACACTCACTGACACACTTCACCAAAACACACTGCACCACACTCACTGACACACTTCACCCAAACACATTGCACCACACTCACTGAGGCACTTCACCCAAAAACACTACAACACACTCACTGACACACTTCTCCCAAACACACTGCACCACGCTCACTGGCACACTTCACCCAAACACACTGCACCACACTCACTGACACACTTCACCCAAACACACAACACCACACTCACTGACACACTTCTAACCAAACACAATGCACCACACTCACTGAGATACTTCACCCAAACACACTGCACCACACTCACTGACACACTTCTCCCAAACACACTGCACCACTCTCACTGAGGCACTTCACCCAAAAACACTACAACACACTCACTGACACACTTCTAACCAAACACAATGCACCACACTCACTGAGATACTTCACCCAAACACACTACAACACACTCACTGACACACTTCTCCCAAACACACTGCACCACACTCACTGACACACTTCACCCAAACACACCACACCACACTCACTGACACACTTCTCCCAAACACAATGCACCACACTCACTGAGACACTTCACCCAAACACACTGCACCACACTCACTGACACACTTCTCCCAAACACACTGCACCACTCTCACTGAGGCACTTCACACAAAAACACTACAACACACTCACTGACATACTTCACCCAAACACACTGCACCACACTCAATGAAACACTTCACCCAACAACACTGCACCACATTTGCTGACACTCTTCACGCAAACACACTGCACCATACTCATTGACACACATCACCCAAACACACTGCACCACACTCACTGACACACGTCTCCCAAACACACTGCACCACACTGACTGACACTTCACCCAAACACACAGCACCACACTGACTGACACACGTCCCCCAAACACACTGCACGACATTCACTGACACACTTCACGCAAACACACTGCACCACGCTCACCGACACACATCACCCAAACACACAGCACCACACTGACTGACACACTTCACCCAAACACACTGAACCACATTCATCGACACAGTTCACCCAAACACACTGCATGACACTCACAGACACACTTCACGCAAACACACTGCACGACATTCACTGACATACTTCACCCAAACACACTGCACCACACTCACTGACACACTTCACCCAAACAACCTGCACCACACTCACTGACACACTTCACCCAAACACACTGCACCACACTCACAAACACAACCACACATCACCGAAATACACTGCACCACACTCACTGACACACTTCACCCAAAAACACTACAACACAATCACTGACACACTTCCCCCAAACTCACTGCACCGCACTCACTGACACACTTCACCCAAGCACGCTGTGGCACACTCACCAACACACGACACCAAACACATTGCAGCACACTCTGGCACACTTCACCAAACACACTTCAACACACTCACTGACACTTCTCCCAAACACACTTCACCACAGTCACTGACACTTCACCCAAACACACTGCACCACACTCACTGACACACTTCACCCAAACACACTGCACCACACTCACTGTCACACTTCACGCAAACACACTGCACCACACTCACCGACACACCGCACCCAAACACACTGCACCACACTCACTGACACACTTCACCCAAACAACCTGCACCACATTCACTAACACACTTCACCCAAACACACTGCACCACACTCACTGACACACTTCCCCCAAACAAACTGCATGACACTCACCGACACACTTCACCTAAACACACTGCACCACACTCACTGACACACTTCACCCAAACAACCTGCACCACACTCACTGACACACTTCACCCAAACGCACTGCACCACACTCACTGACACACTTCACGCAAACACAATGCAACAAATTCACTGACACACTTCACCCAAACACACTGCACCACATTCACTGACACACTTCACCCAAACACACTGAACCACATTCACTGGCGCACTTCACCGAAACACACTGCAACATACTCACTGACACACCACGCAAACACACTGCACCACACTCACTGACACACTGCACCCAGACAGACTGCACCACACTCACTGACACACTTCACCCAAACACACTGCACCACACTCACTGACACACTTCTCCCAAACACACAGCATCACACTCACTGACACACTTCACCCAAACACACTGCACCACACTCAATGACACATTTCACCCAAACACACTGCACCACACTCACTGACACACTTCACCCAAACACACTGCACCACACTCACTGACACACCACCCAAACACACTGCACCGCACTCACTGACACACTTCAACCAAACACACTGCACAACACTCGCTGACACACTTCACCCAAGCACACTGCACCACACTCACCAACACACTACATCAAACACATTGCAGCACACTCTCTGACACACTACACCACACACACTATACCATGCTCACTGACACACTTCACCCAAACACACTGCACCACACTCTCTGACACACTTCCCCCAAACACATGCACGACACTCACTGACACAATTCCCCCAAACTCACTGCACCGCACTCACTGACACACTTCACCCAAGCACACTGTACCACACTCACCAACACACGACACCAAACACATTGCACCACACTCACTGACACACTTCACCAAAACAGACTGCACCACACTCACTGACACACTTCACGCAAACATACTGCACCACACACACTTACACACTTCTCCCAAACACACTGCACCACACTCACTGACACACTTCACCCAAACACACTGCACCACACTCACTGACACACTTCTCCCAAACACACTGCACCGCACTCACTGACACACATCACCCAAACACACTGCACCACACTCAATGAAACACTTCACCCAAACACACTGCACCACATTTGCTGACACACTTCACGCAAACACACTTCACTACATTCACTGACACAGTACCCCCAAACACCCTGCATCACACTCACCGACATGTCACCCAAACACACTGCACCACACTCACTGACACACTTCACGCAAACACACTGCACGACACTCACTGACACACTTCACCAAAACACACGACAACAAACTCACTGACACACTTCACCCAAACACACAGCACCATATTCACCGACACACTTCACCCAAACACACTGCACCACACTCACTGACACACTTCACCCAAACACACTGCACCACACTCACTGACACACTTCACCCAAACACACTGAACCACATTCACTGACACACTTGATCTAAACACACTGCAACATATTCACTGACACATTTCACCCAAACACACTGCACCACACTCACTGACACACTTCACCCAAACACACTGAACCACATTCACTGACACACTTCACCGAAACACACTGCAACATACTCACTGACACACCACGCAAACACACTGCACCACACTCACTGACACACTGCACCCAGACAGACTGCAACACACTCACTGACACACTTCACCCAAACACACTGCACCACACTCACTGACACACTTCTCCCAAACACACAGCATCACACTCACTGACACACTTCACCCAAACACACTGCATCACACTCAATGACACATTTCACCCAAACACACTGCACCACACTCACTGACACACTTCACCTAAACACACTGCAACACACTCACTGACACACCACCCAAACACACTACACCACACTCACTGACACACTTCACCCAAACACACTGCACCACACTCACTGACACACTTACCCCAAACAAATGCACGACACTCACTGACACACTTGACTCAAACACACTGCACCACACTCACTGACACACTTCACCCAAACACACTGACCCACACTCACTGACACACTTCACCCAAGCACACTACACAACACTCACTGACACACTTCACCAATACTCACTGCACAACACTCACTGACACACTTCTCCCAAACATACTGCACCACACTCACTGACACACTTCACCCAAACACACTGCACCACACTCACTGACACACTTCACCCAAACACACTGCACCACACTCACTGACACACTTCCCAAGCACATTGTACCACACTCACTGACACACTTCACCCAAACACACTGCACCACTCTCACTGAGGCACTTCACCCAAAAACACTACAACACACTCACTGACACACTTCTCCCAAACACACTGCACCACACTCACTGACACTTCACCCAAACACAATGCACCACACTCACTGACACACTTCACCCAAACACACCACACCACACTCACTGACACACTTCTCCCAAACACAATGCACCACACTCACTGAGACACTTCACCCAAACACACTGCACCACACTCACTGACATACTTCTCCCAAACAAACTGCACCACTCTCACTGAGGCACTTCACCCAAAAACACTACAACACACTCACTGACACACTTCACCCAAACACACTGCACCACATTTGCTGACACACTTCACCCAAACACACTGCACCACACACACTGACACATGTCAACCAAACACACTGCACCACACTCACTGACACTTCATCCAAACACGCTGCACCACACTCACTGACACACTTCTCTCAAACACACTGCACCACATTCACTGACACACTGCACCCAAACACACTGCACCACACTCACTGACACACTGCACCCAAACACACTGCACCACACTCACTGACAACTTCTCCCAAACACACTGCACCACACTCACTGACACACTTCACCCAAACACACTGCACCACACTCACTGACACACCACCCAAACACACTGCACCGCACTCACTGACACACTTCAACCAAACACACTGCACAACACTCGCTGACACACTTCACCCAAGCACACTGCACCACACTCACCAACACACTACATCAAACACATTGCAGCACACTCTCTGACACACTACACCACACACACTATACCATGCTCACTGACACACTTCACCCAAACACACTGCACCACACTCTCTGACACACTTCCCCCAAACACATGCACGACACTCACTGACACAATTCCCCCAAACTCACTGCACCGCACTCACTGACACACTTCACCCAAGCACACTGTACCACACTCACCAACACACGACACCAAACACATTGCAGCACACTCTGACACACTTCACCAAACACATTTCAACACACTCACTGACATTTCTCCCAAACACATTGAACAACACTCACTGACACACTTCACCCAAACACGTTGAACAACACTCACTGAGGCACTTCACCCAAAAACACTACAACACACTCACTGACACACTTCACCCAAACACACTGCACCACACTCACTGACACACTTCACCCAAACACACTGCACGACACTCACTGACACACTTCACCCAAACACACTGAACCACATTCACTGACACACTTCACCTGAACACACTGCAACATACTCACTGACACATCACCCAAACACACTGCACCACACTCACTGACACACTTCACCAAAACAGACTGCACCACACTCACTGACACACTTCACGCAAACATACTGCACCACACACACTTACACACTTCTCCCAAACACACTGCACCACACTCACTGAGACACTTCACCGAAACACACTGCACCGCACTCACTGACACACTTCACCAAAACAGACTGCACCACACTCACTGACACACTTCACGCAAACATACTGCACCACACACACTTACACACTTCTCCCAAACACACTGCACCACACTCACTGACACACTTCACCAAAACAGACTGCACCACACTCACTGACACACTTCACGCAAACATACTGCACCACACACACTTACACACTTCTCCCAAACACACTGCACCACACTCACTGACACACTTCACCCAAACACACTGCACCACACTCACTGACACACTTCTCCCAAACACACTGCACCGCACTCACTGACACACATCACCCAAACACACTGCACCACACTCAATGAAACACTTCACCCAAACACACTGCACCACATTTGCTGACACACTTCACGCAAACACACTTCACTACATTCACTGACACAGTACCCCCAAACACCCTGCATCACACTCACCGACATGTCACCCAAACACACTGCACCACACTCACTGACACACTTCACGCAAACACACTGCACGACACTCACTGACACACTTCACCAAAACACACGACAACAAACTCACTGACACACTTCACCCAAACACACAGCACCATATTCACCGACACACTTCACCAAAACACTCTGCACCACACTCACCGACACACTGCACCCAAACACACTGCACCACACTCACCGACACACTTCACCCAAACACACTGCACCACACTCACTGACACACTTCACCCAAACACACTGCACCACACTCACTGACACACTTCACCCAAACACACTGAACCACATTCACTGACACACTTGATCTAAACACACTGCAACATATTCACTGACACATTTCACCCAAACACACTGCACCACACTCACTGACACACTTCACCCAAACACACTGAACCACATTCACTGACACACTTCACCGAAACACACTGCAACATACTCACTGACACACCACGCAAACACACTGCACCACACTCACTGACACACTGCACCCAGACAGACTGCAACACACTCACTGACACACTTCACCCAAACACACTGCACCACACTCACTGACACACTTCTCCCAAACACACAGCATCACACTCACTGACACACTTCACCCAAACACACTGCATCACACTCAATGACACATTTCACCCAAACACACTGCACCACACTCACTGACACACTTCACCTAAACACACTGCAACACACTCACTGACACACCACCCAAACACACTACACCACACTCACTGACACACTTCACCCAAACACACTGCACCACACTCACTGACACACTTACCCCAAACAAATGCACGACACTCACTGACACACTTGACTCAAACACACTGCACCACACTCACTGACACACTTCACCCAAACACACTGACCCACACTCACTGACACACTTCACCCAAGCACACTACACAACACTCACTGACACACTTCACCAATACTCACTGCACAACACTCACTGACACACTTCTCCCAAACATACTGCACCACACTCACTGACACACTTCACCCAAACACACTGCACCACACTCACTGACACACTTCACCCAAACACACTGCACCACACTCACTGACACACTTCCCAAGCACATTGTACCACACTCACTGACACACTTCACCCAAACACACTGCACCACTCTCACTGAGGCACTTCACCCAAAAACACTACAACACACTCACTGACACACTTCTCCCAAACACACTGCACCACACTCACTGACACTTCACCCAAACACAATGCACCACACTCACTGACACACTTCACCCAAACACACCACACCACACTCACTGACACACTTCTCCCAAACACAATGCACCACACTCACTGAGACACTTCACCCAAACACACTGCACCACACTCACTGACATACTTCTCCCAAACAAACTGCACCACTCTCACTGAGGCACTTCACCCAAAAACACTACAACACACTCACTGACACACTTCACCCAAACACACTGCACCACATTTGCTGACACACTTCACCCAAACACACTGCACCACACACACTGACACATGTCAACCAAACACACTGCACCACACTCACTGACACTTCATCCAAACACGCTGCACCACACTCACTGACACACTTCTCTCAAACACACTGCACCACACTCACTGACACACTGCACCCAAACACACTGCACCACACTCACTGACACACTGCACCCAAACACACTGCACCACACTCACTGACAACTTCTCCCAAACACACTGCACCACACTCACCAACAGACGACACCAAACACATTCCAGCACACTCTGACACACTTCAACAAACACATTTCACCACACTCACCGACACACTTCACCCAAACACACTGCACCACACTCACTGACACATTTCACGCAAACACACTGCATCACACTCACTGACACTTCATCGAAACACTCTGCACCACACTCACTGACACACTTCTCTCAAACACACTGCACCACACTCACTGACACACTTCACCCAAAAACACGACAACACATTCACTGACACACTTCCCCCAAACACACTGCACCACACTCACCAACACACGACACCAAACACATTGCATCACACTGTGACACACTTCACCAAACACACTCATTAACACTTCTCCCGAACAGACTTCACCACAGTCACTGACACACTTCACCAAAACACATTGCACCACACTCACTGACACACTTCACCCAAACACACTGCACCACATTCACTGACACACTTCACCTAAACACACTGCACCACATTCACTGACACACTTCACCTAAACACACTGAACCACATTCACTGACACACTTCACCGAAACACACTGCAACAAACTCACTGACACACTTCACCCAAACACACTGCACCACACTCACTGACACTTCACCGAAACACACTGCAACAAACTCACTGACACACTTCACCCAAACACACTGCACCACACTCACTGACACACTTCACCCAAACACACTGCGCCACATTCACTGACACACTTCACCGAAACACACTGCACCACACTCACTGACACACTTCACCCAAACACACACCACCACACACACTGACACACTTCATGAAACACACTGCACCACACTCACTGACACACTTCACCCAAACACACCACACAACATTCACTGATACACTTCACCCAAGCACACTGCACCACACTCACCAACACAGTACACCAAACACACTGCACCACACTCACTGTCACACTTCACGCAAACACACTGCACCACACTCACCGACACACCGCACCCAAACACACTGCACCACACTCACTGACACACTTCACCCAAACAACCTGCACCACATTCACTAACACACTTCACCCAAACACACTGCACCACACTCACTGACACACTTCCCCCAAACAAACTGCATGACACTCACCGACACACTTCACCGAAACACACTGCACCACACTCACTCAGACACTTCACCCAAACACACGATACCACGCTCACTGACACACTTCACCCAAACACACTGCACCACACTCACTGACACATTTCACCTAAACACACTGCAACACACTCACTGACACACCACCCAAACACACTGCACCACACTAACTGACAGACTTCACCCAAACACACTGCACCACACTCACTGACACACTTCACCCAAACACACTGCACCACACTCACTGACACACTTCATTAAACACACTGCACCACACTCACTGACACACTTCACGCAAACACATTGCACAACACTCACTGATACACTTATCCCAAACACACTGCACAGCACTCACTGACACACCCCTCCCAAACACACCGCACCACACTCAATGAAACACTTCACCCAAACACACTGCACCACATTCACTTACACACTTCACGCAAACACACTGCACCACACTCACTGACACACTGCACCCAAACACTCTGCATCACACTCACCGATATTTCACCCAAACACACTGCACCACACTCACTGACACACTTCACGCAAACAAACTGCACCACACTCACTGACACACATCACCCAACCACACTGCACCGCACACAGTGGCACACTTCACCCAAACACACTGCACCACACTCACTGACACACTTCACCCAAACACACTGCAGCACACTCACTGACGGTTCAACCAAACACACTGCAACATACTCACTGACACACCACGCAAACACACTGCACCACACTCACTGACACACTGCACCCAGACAGACTGCAACACACTCACTGACACACTTCACCCAAACACACTGCACCACACTCACTGACACACTTCTCCCAAACACACAGCATCACACTCACTGACACACTTCACCCAAACACACTGCATCACACTCAATGACACATTTCACCCAAACACACTGCACCACACTCACTGACACACTTCACCTAAACACACTGCAACACACTCACTGACACACCACCCAAACACACTACACCACACTCACTGACACACTTCACCCAAACACACTGCACCACACTCACTGACACACTTACCCCAAACAAATGCACGACACTCACTGACACACTTGACTCAAACACACTGCACCACACTCACTGACACACTTCACCCAAACACACTGACCCACACTCACTGACACACTTCACCCAAGCACACTACACAACACTCACTGACACACTTCACCAATACTCACTGCACAGCACTCACTGACACACTTCTCCCAAACATACTGCACCACACTCACTGACACACTTCACCCAAACACACTGCACCACACTCACTGACACACTTCACCCAAACACACTGCACCACACTCACTGACACACTTCCCAAGCACATTGTACCACACTCACTGACACACTTCACCCAAACACACTGCACCACTCTCACTGAGGCACTTCACCCAAAAACACTACAACACACTCACTGACACACTTCTCCCAAACACACTGCACCACACTCACTGACACTTCACCCAAACACAATGCACCACACTCACTGACACACTTCACCCAAACACACCACACCACACTCACTGACACACTTCTCCCAAACACAATGCACCACACTCACTGAGACACTTCACCCAAACACACTGCACCACACTCACTGACATACTTCTCCCAAACAAACTGCACCACTCTCACTGAGGCACTTCACCCAAAAACACTACAACACACTCACTGACACACTTCACCCAAACACACTGCACCACATTTGCTGACACACTTCACCCAAACACACTGCACCACACACACTGACACATGTCAACCAAACACACTGCACCACACTCACTGACACTTCATCCAAACACGCTGCACCACACTCACTGACACACTTCTCTCAAACACACTGCACCACACTCACTGACACACTGCACCCAAACACACTGCACCACACTCACTGACACACTGCACCCAAACACACTGCACCACACTCACTGACAACTTCTCCCAAACACACTGCACCACACTCACCAACAGACGACACCAAACACATTCCAGCACACTCTGACACACTTCAACAAACACATTTCACCACACTCACCGACACACTTCACCCAAACACACTGCACCACACTCACTGACACATTTCACGCAAACACACTGCATCACACTCACTGACACTTCATCGAAACACTCTGCACCACACTCACTGACACACTTCTCTCAAACACACTGCACCACACTCACTGACACACTTCACCCAAAAACACGACAACACATTCACTGACACACTTCCCCCAAACACACTGCACCACACTCACCAACACACGACACCAAACACATTGCATCACACTGTGACACACTTCACCAAACACACTCATTAACACTTCTCCCGAACAGACTTCACCACAGTCACTGACACACTTCACCAAAACACATTGCACCACACTCACTGACACACTTCACCCAAACACACTGCACCAC
This sequence comes from Pristiophorus japonicus, assembly GCF_044704955.1. Lineage (NCBI taxonomy): Eukaryota > Metazoa > Chordata > Chondrichthyes > Pristiophoridae > Pristiophorus > Pristiophorus japonicus. The sequence goes on along the minus strand of NC_091977.1, from coordinate 274,260,576 downwards.
ATTCACTGACACACTTCACCTAAACACACTGCACCACATTCACTGACACACTTCACCTAAACACACTGAACCACATTCACTGACACACTTCACCGAAACACACTGCAACAAACTCACTGACACACTTCACCCAAACACACTGCACCACACTCACTGACACACTTCACCCAAACACACTGCGCCACATTCACTGACACATTTCACCGAAACACACTGCACCACACTCACTGACACACTTCACCCAAACACACACCACCACACACACTGACACACTTCATGAAACACACTGCACCACACTCACTGACACACTTCACCCAAACACACCACACAACATTCACTGATACACTTCACCCAAGCACACTGCACCACACTCACCAACACAGTACACCAAACACACTGCACCACACTCACTGTCACACTTCACGCAAACACACTGCACCACACTCACCGACACACCGCACCCAAACACACTGCACCACACTCACTGACACACTTCACCCAAACAACCTGCACCACATTCACTAACACACTTCACCCAAACACACTGCACCACACTCACTGACACACTTCCCCCAAACAAACTGCATGACACTCACCGACACACTTCACCGAAACACACTGCACCACACTCACTCAGACACTTCACCCAAACACACGATACCACGCTCACTGACACACTTCACCCAAACACACTGCACCACACTCACTGACACATTTCACCTAAACACACTGCAACACACTCACTGACACACCACCCAAACACACTGCACCACACTAACTGACAGACTTCACCCAAACACACTGCACCACACTCACTGACACACTTCACCCAAACACACTGCACCACACTCACTGACACACTTCATTAAACACACTGCACCACACTCACTGACACACTTCACGCAAACACATTGCACAACACTCACTGATACACTTATCCCAAACACACTGCACAGCACTCACTGACACACCCCTCCCAAACACACCGCACCACACTCAATGAAACACTTCACCCAAACACACTGCACCACATTCACTTACACACTTCACGCAAACACACTGCACCACACTCACTGACACACTGCACCCAAACACTCTGCATCACACTCACCGATATTTCACCCAAACACACTGCACCACACTCACTGACACACTTCACGCAAACAAACTGCACCACACTCACTGACACACATCACCCAACCACACTGCACCGCACACAGTGGCACACTTCACCCAAACACACTGCACCACACTCACTGACACACTTCACCCAAACACACTGCAGCACACTCACTGACGGTTCAACCAAACACACTGCATCACACTCACTGACACTTCATCGAAACACTCTGCACCACACTCACTGACACACTTCTCTCAAACACACTGCACCACACTCACTGACACACTTCACCCAAAAACACGACAACACATTCACTGACACACTTCCCCCAAACACACTGCACCACACTCACCAACACACGACACCAAACACATTGCATCACACTGTCACACACTTCACCAAACACACTCATTAACACTTCTCCCGAACAGACTTCACCACAGTCACTGACACACTTCACCAAAACACATTGCACCACACTCACTGACACACTTCACCCAAACACACTGCACCACATTCACTGACACACTTCACCTAAACACACTGCACCACATTCACTGACACACTTCACCTAAACACACTGAACCACATTCACTGACACACTTCACCGAAACACACTGCACCACATTCACTGACACACTTCACCGAAACACACTGCACCACACTCACTGACACTTCACCGAAACACACTGCAACAAACTCACTGACACACTTCACCCAAACACACTGCACCACACTCACTGACACACTTCACCCAAACACACTGCGCCACATTCACTGACACACTTCACCGAAACACACTGCACCACACTCACTGACACACTTCACCCAAACACACACCACCACACACACTGACACACTTCATGAAACACACTGCACCACACTCACTGACACACTTCACCCAAACACACCACACAACATTCACTGATACACTTCACCCAAGCACACTGCACCACACTCACCAACACAGTACACCAAACACATTGCACCACACTCTCTGACACACTTCACCCAAGCACAACACCACACTCACTGACACACTTCATGAAACACACTGCACCACACTCACTGACACACTTCACTCAAACACACTGCACCACACTCACTGACAAACTTCCCCCAAACACACGATACCAAGCTCACTGACACACTTCACCCAAACACACTGCACCACACTCACTGACACACTTCACTCAAACACACTGCACCACACTCACTCAGACACTTCACCCAAACACACTATACCACGCTCACTGACACACTTCACCCAAACACACTGCACCACACTCACTGACACATTTCACCTAAACACACTGCAACACACTCACTGACACACCACCCAAACACACTGCACCACACTAACTGACAGACTTCACCCAAACACACTGCACCACACTCACTGACACACTTCACCCAAACACACTGCACCACACTCACTGACACACTTCATTAAACACACTGCACCACACTCACTGACACACTTCACGCAAACACATTGCACAACACTCACTGATACACTTATCCCAAACACACTGCACAGCACTCACTGACACACTTCATGCAAACACAATGCACAATACTCACTGACGCACTTGACCCAAACACACTGCACCACACTCACCGACACTCTTCACCCAAACAGCCAGCACCACACTCACTGACACACTTCACCCAAATACACTGCGCCACACTTACTGACACACTTCTCCCAAACACACTGCACCACACTCACTAACACACATCACCGAAATACACTGCACCACACTCACTGACACACTTCACGCAGACAAACTGATCCACACACACTGACACACTTCATCAAAACTCACTGCACAACACTCACTGACACACTTCTCCCAAATATACTGCACCACACTCACTGACACACATCACCCAAACTCACTGCACCACACTCACCGACATTTCACCCAAACACACTGCACCACACTTACTGACACACTTCACCCAAACACACTGCACCACACTCACTGACACACTTCACCCAACCACACTGCGCCACACTCACTGACACACCTCTCCCAAATACACCGCACCACACTCACTGACACACATCACCCAAACACACTGCAGCACACTCACCGACATTTCACCCAAACACACTGCACGACACTCATTGACACACTTCACGCAAACACACTGCACCACACTCACTGACACACTTCACGCAAACGCACTGCACCACACTCACTGACACACTTCACCCAAACACACTGCACCACACTCACTGACACACTTCACGCAAACGCACTGCACCACACTCACTGACACACTTCACCCAAACACACTGCACCACACTCACTGACACACTGCACCCAAACACACTGTACCACACTCACCGACACACCTCTCCCAAACACGCCACACCACACTCACTATCAGACATCACCCAAACACACTGCACCACACTCACTGACACACCTCTCCCAAATACACTGCACGACATTCACTGACACACTTCACCCGAACACATTGCACCACACTCACTGACACACTTCACCCAAACACACTGCACCACACTCACTGACACACTTCATGAAACACACTGCACCACACTCACTGACACACTTCACGCAAACACACTGCACCACACTCACCGACACTCTTCACCCAAACAACCTGCACCACACTCACTGACGCACTTCACCCAAACGTACTGCACCACACTCACTGACACACTTCACCCAAACACACTGCACCACACTCACTGACACACTTCACCCAAACAACCTGCACCACAGTCACTGACACTTCACGCAAACACACTGCACCACACTCACTGACACACTGCACCCAAACACACTGCACCACACACACTGACATACTTCACCCAAACACACTGCACCACACTCACTGACACACTTCACCCAAACACACTGAACCACACTCACTGACACAACTCTCCCAAACACACTGCACCACACTCACTGACACACTGCACCCAAACACACTGCACCACACACACTGACATACTTCACCCAAACACTCTGCATCACACTCACCGATATTTCACCCAAACACACTGCACCACACTCACTGACACACTTCACGCAAACAAACTGCACCACACTCACTGACACACTTCACCCAAACACACTGCACCACACTCACTAAGACACTTCACCCAAACACACTGCACCACACTCACTGACACACTTCATGCAAACACAATGCACAATACTCACTGACGCACTTGACCCAAACACACTGCACCACACTCACCGACACTCTTCACCCAAACAGCCAGCACCACACTCACTGACACACTTCACCCAAATACACTGCGCCACACTTACTGACACACTTCTCCCAAACACACTGCACCACACTCACTAACACACATCACCGAAATACACTGCACCACACTCACTGACACACTTCACGCAGACAAACTGATCCACACACACTGACACACTTCATCAAAACTCACTGCACAACACTCACTGACACACTTCTCCCAAATATACTGCACCACACTCACTGACACACATCACCCAAACTCACTGCACCACACTCACCGACATTTCACCCAAACACACTGCACCACACTTACTGACACACTTCACCCAAACACACTGCACCACACTCACTGACACACTTCACCCAACCACACTGCGCCACACTCACTGACACACCTCTCCCAAATACACCGCACCACACTCACTGACACACATCACCCAAACACACTGCAGCACACTCACCGACATTTCACCCAAACACACTGCACGACACTCATTGACACACTTCACGCAAACACACTGCACCACACTCACTGACACACTTCACGCAAACGCACTGCACCACACTCACTGACACACTTCACCCAAACACACTGCACCACACTCACTGACACACTTCACGCAAACGCACTGCACCACACTCACTGACACACTTCACCCAAACACACTGCACCACACTCACTGACACACTGCACCCAAACACACTGTACCACACTCACCGACACACCTCTCCCAAACACGCCACACCACACTCACTATCAGACATCACCCAAACACACTGCACCACACTCACTGACACACCTCTCCCAAATACACTGCACGACATTCACTGACACACTTCACCCGAACACATTGCACCACACTCACTGACACACTTCACCCAAACACACTGCACCACACTCACTGACACACTTCATGAAACACACTGCACCACACTCACTGACACACTTCACGCAAACACACTGCACCACACTCACCGACACTCTTCACCCAAACAACCTGCACCACACTCACTGACGCACTTCACCCAAACGTACTGCACCACACTCACTGACACACTTCACCCAAACACACTGCACCACACTCACTGACACACTTCACCCAAACAACCTGCACCACAGTCACTGACACTTCACGCAAACACACTGCACCACACTCACTGACACACTGCACCCAAACACACTGCACCACACACACTGACATACTTCACCCAAACACACTGCACCACACTCACTGACACACTTCACCCAAACACACTGAACCACACTCACTGACACAACTCTCCCAAACACACTGCACCACACTCACTGACACACTGCACCCAAACACACTGCACCACACACACTGACATACTTCACCCAAACACACTGCACCACACTCACCGACACTCTTCACCCAAGCACGCTGTAGCACACTCACTGACACACTTCAGCCAAACACACTGCACCACACTCACTGACACACTTCACCCAAACACGCTGCACCACACTCACTGACACACTTCACCCAAACACACTGAACCACATTCATCGACACACTTCACCCAAACACACTGCATGACACTCACTGATACAGTTCACGCAAACACACTGCACCACACTCACTGACACACTTCCCCCAAACACACTGCACCACACTCACTGTCACACTTCACCCAAACAACCTGCACCACACTCACTGACACAATTCACCCAAACACACTGCACCACACTCACTAAGACACTTCATCCAAACACACTGCACCACACTCATTCACACATCACCCAAACGCACTGCACCATACTAACTGACACACTTCACCCAAACACACTGCAATACACTCACTGACACACTTCACGGCACTCATTGACACACATCTTCCAAACACACTGCACCACACGCCCTGACACATCACCCGAACACACTGCACCACACTCACCGACACTCTTCACCCAAACACACTGCACGACACTCACGAACACACATCACCGAAATACACTGCACCACACTCACTGACACACTTCACGCAGACACACTGCACCACACTCACTGACACACTTCACCCAAACACAATGCGCCACACTCACTGACACACCTCTCCCAAACACACTGCACCACATTCACTGACACACTTCACCCAAACACACTGCACCACACTCACTGACACACTTCATGAAACACACTGCACCACACTCACTGACACACTTCACGCAAACACATTGAACCACACTCACTGACACACTTCACCCAAACACAATGCGCCACACTCACTGACACACCTCTCCCAAACACACTGCACCACATTCACTGACACACTTCACCCGAACACATTGCACCACACTCACTGACACACTTCACCCAAACACACTGCACCAAACTCACTGACACACTTTACCCAAACACACTGCACCACACTCACTGACACACTTCACGACACTCATTGACACATCTCCCAAACACACTGCACCACACGCCCTGACACATCACCTAAACGCAGTGCACCACACTCACCGACACTCTTCACCCAAACAACCTGCACCACACTCACCGACACTCTTCACCCAAACACACTGCACCACACTCACGAACACACATCACTGAAATCCACTGCACCATACTGACTGACACACTTCCCCCAAACACACAGCACGACATTCACTGACACACTTCACGCAAACACACTGCACCACACTCACTGACACACTTCACCCAAACACACTGCACGACATTCACTGACACACTTCACCCAAACACACTGCACCACACTCACTGACACACTTCACCCAAACAACCTGCACCACACTCACTGACACACTTCACCCAAACACACTGCACCACACTCACGAACACACATCACCGAAATACACTGCACCACACTCACTGACACACTTCACCCAAACAACCTGCATCACACTCACTGACACAATTCTCCCAAACACACTGCACCACACTCACTCAGACACTTCACCCAAACACACTGCACCACACTCACTGACACACTTCACCCAAAAACACTACAACACAATCACTGACACACTTCCCCCAAACTCACTGCACCGCACTCACTGACACACTTCACCCAAATACGCTGTGGCACACTCACCAACACACGACACCAAACACATTGCAGCACACTCTGGCACACTTCACCAAACACACTTCAACACACTCACTGACACTTCTCCCAAACACACTTCACCACACTCACTGACACTTCACCCAAACACACTGCACCACACTCACTGACACACTTCTCCCAAACACACTGCACCGCACTCACCAACAGACGACACCAAACACATTGCACCACACTCTGACACACTTCACCAAACACACTTCAACACACTCACTGACACTTCTCCCAAACACATTTCACCACAGTCAATGACACTTCACCCAAACATATTGAACAACACGCACTGACACACTTCACCCAAACACACTGCACCACACTCACTGACACACTTCACCCAAACACACTGCATCACTCACCGACATTTCACCCAAACACACTGCACGACACTCACTGACACACTTCACCCAAACACACTGCATCACTCACCGACACTTCATGCAAACACACTGCGGAACACTCACTGACACACTTCACCCAAACACACAGCACCACACTTACTGACACACTGCACCCAAACACACTGCACCACACTCACCGACACACTTCACCCAAACACACTGCACCACACTCACCGACACACTTCACCCAAACACACTGCACCACACTCACCGACACACTTCACCCAAACACACTGCACCACACTCACCGACACACTTCACCCAAACACACTGCATCACACTCACTGACACATTTCACCCAAACACACTGCACCACACTCACTGAGACACTTCACCCAAAAACACCACAACACACTCACTGACACACTTCACCCAAACACACAGCACCACATTCACTGACACACTTCACCCAAACACACTGCACCACACTCACTGACACACTTCACCCAAACACACTGCATCACACTCACTGAGACACTTCACCCAAACACACTGCACCACACTCACTGACACACTTCACCCAAAAACACTACAACACACTCACTGACACACTTCACCCAAACACACTGCATCACTCACCGACATTTCACCCAAACACACTGCACCACACTGACTGACACACTGCACCCAAACACACTGCACCACACTCAGTGACACACTGCACCCAAACACACTGCACCACACTCACTGACACACTTCACCCAAACACACAGCACCACACTCACTGACACACTTCACCAAAACTCACTGCACCACACTCAGTGACACACTGCACCCAAACAGACTGCATCACACTCACTGACACACTTCACCCAAACACACAGCACCACACTCACTGACACACTTCACCCAAACACACTGCGCAACACTCACTGACACACTTCACCCAAGCACACTGCACCACACTCACCAACACACTACACCAAATACATTGCACCACACTCTCTGACACACTACACCACACACACTGCACCACACTCACTGACACACTTCACTCAAACACAATGCACCACACTCACTGACACACTTCACTCAAACACACTGCACCACACTCACTGACACACTTCACTCAAACACACTGCATCACAGTCACTGACACACTTCACCCAAACACACTGACCCACGCTCACTGACACACTTCACCCAAGCACACTGCACAACACTCACTGACACATTTCATCCAAACACACTGCACCACACTCATTGACACACTTCATGAAACACACTGCATCACACTCACTGACACACTTCACACAAACACACTGCACCACAATCACTGACACACTTCACTCAAACACATTGCACCACACTCACTGACACACTTCACGCAAACACATTGCACAATACTCACTGACGCACTTGACCCAAACAACTGCACCACACTCACTGACACACTTCACCCAAACACACTGCGCCACACTCACTGACACACTTCACCCAAACATACTGCACCACACTCACTGACACATTTCACCCAAACATACTCCACCACACTCACTGACACACTTCACCCAAACATACTGCACCACACTCACTGACACACTTCACCCAAACGCACTGCACCACACTCACTGACACACTTCACGCAAACACAATGCAAAATACTCACTGACACACTTGACCCAAACACACTGCACCACACACACTGATACATTTCACCCAAACACACTGCACCACACTAACTGACACTTCACCCAAACACACTGCACCACACTCACTGACAAACTTCACCCAAACCCACTGCACCACACACACTGACACACTTCACCCAAACACACAGCACCACACTCACTGACACACTTCACCCAAACACACTGCAGCACACTCACTGACACACTTCTCCCAAACACACTGCACCGCATTCAATGAGATACTTCACCCAAACACGATGCACCACACTCACTGACACACATCACCCAAACACACTGCACCACACTCACTGACACACTTCTCCCAAACACACTGCACCACACTCATTGAGACACTTCACCCAAAAACACGACAACACACTCACTGACTCACTTCTCCCAAACACACTGCACCGCACTCACCAACAGACGACACCAAACACATTGCACCACACTCTGACACACTTCACCAAACACACTTCAACACACTCACTGACACTTCTCCCAAACACATTTCACCAGGTGGGTGGGGAGGGTTGACCCATCCACCTCCACGGAGGTGTGTGGGGGACCTGACCCATCCACCTCCATGGCACGAACCTGGTATTGCAGTACTTCCAGGAACGGTGCAGTGGCTCTAGGCCTTTTGGCTAAGAGCATTGGCGCAGAGTGATCCTTGACAGGTGCAAGGTGACCTCTGGCGTTTGTGATTTGACAAAGAATTGGAACGATAGACTACGAATTAAAAAAAAAAATCCTGTATAGCGGTGGCTAAGATCAAGTGTAGTACCGTTTCTGACCAGCCACCATGACCTCCGGGTGGTTTCTCCCTGCTCAGGAAGGTATATGCTTGCATTTTTGGAAACAGGAGGTGGGTGGGGAGGTTTGACCCATCCACCTCCACGGAGGTGTGTGGGGGACCTGACCCATCCACCTCCATGGCACGAACCTGGTATTGCAGTACTTCCAGGAACGGTGCAGTGGCTCTAGGCCTTTTGGCTAAGAGCATTGGCGCAGAGTGATCCTTGGCATGTGCAAGGTGACCTCTGGCGTTTGTGATTTGACAAAGAATTGGAACGATTGGCTACGAATTTAAAAAAAAAAAAAAAAAAATTTCACCACAGTCAATGACACTTCACCCAAACACATTGAACAACACTCACTGACACACTTCACCCAAACACACTGCACCACACTCACTGACACACTTCACCCAAACACACTGCATCACTCACCGACATTTCACACAAACACACTGCACGACACTCACTGACACACTTCACGCAAACACACTGCAGAACACCTACTGACACACTTCACCCAAACACACTGCACCACACTTACTGACACACGGCACCCAAACACACTGCACCACACTCACTGACACACTTCACCCAAACACACTGCACCACACTCACCGACACACTTCACCCAAACACACTGCACCACACTCACCGACACACTTCACCCAAACACACTGCACCACACTCACCGACACACATCACCCAAACACACTGCATCACACTCACTGAGACACTTCACCCAAGCACACTGCACCACACTCACCAACACACTACACCAAACACACAGCACCACACTCACTGACACACTTCACCCAAGCACACTGCACCACACTCACTGACACATTTCACCCAAGCACACTGCACCACACTCACTGACACACTTCACCCAAGCACACTGCACAACACTCACTGACACATTTCATCCAAACACACTGCACCACACTCATTGACACACTTCATGAAACAAACTGCACCACACTCACTGACACACTTCACGCAAACACACTGCACAGCACTCACTGACACTTCTCCCAAACACACTGCACCACACTCACTGACACACTTCACCCAAACACATTGAACAACACTCACTGACACACTTCACCCAAACACACTGCACCACACTCACTGACACACTTCACCCAAACACACTGCACCACACTCACTGACACACTTCACCCAAACAAACTGCGCCACACTCACCGACACACTTCACCCAAATATACTGCACCACACTCACTGACACACTTCACCCAAACAAACTGCGCCACACTCACCGACACACTTCACCCAAACATACTGCACCACACTCACTGACACACTTCACGACACTCATTGACACACATCTCCCAAACACACTGCACCACACGCCCTGACACATCACCCAAACGCACTGCACCACACTCACCGACACTCTTCACCCAAACAACCTGTACCACACTCACTGACACACTTCACCCAAACACACTGCATGACACTCACTGACGCACTTCACACAAACAACCTGCACCACACTCACTAACACACATCACCGAAATACACTGCACCACACTCACTGACACACTTCTCCCAAACACACTGCGCCACACTCAATGACACACTTCCCCCAAACTCACTGCACCGCACTCACTGACACACTTCACTCAAGCACGCTGTGGCACACTCACCAACACACGACACCCAAACACACTGCACCACACTCACTGACACACTTCACCCAAACAACCTGCACCACACACTAACACACTTCACCCAAACACACTGCACCACACTCACTGACACACTTCCCCCAAACAAACTGCACGACACTCACCGACACACTTCACCTAAACACACTGCACCACACTCACTGACACACTTCACCCAAAAACACGACAACACACTCACTGACACACTTCTCCCAAACACACTGCACCACACTCACCAACAGACGACACCAAACACATTGCACCACACTCTGACACACTTCACCAAACACACTTCAACACACTCACTGACACTTCTCCCAAACACATTTCACCACAGTCAATGACTCTTCACCCAAACATATTGAACAACACGCACTGACACACTTCACCCAAACAAACTGCACCACACTCACTGACACACTTCACCCAAACAACCTGCACCACACTCACTGACACACTTCACGCAAACACAAATGCACAATACTCACTGACGCACTTGACCCAAACACACTGCACCACACACACTGATACATTTCACCCAAACACACTGCACCACACTCACTGAAACTTCACCCAAACACACTGCACCACACTCACTGACAAACTTCACCCAAACCCACTGCACCACACACACTGACACACTTCACCCAAACACACAGCACCACACTCACTGACGCACTTCTCCCAAACACACTGCATCCAAACACACTGCATCACTCACCGACATTTCACCCAAACACACTGCACGACACTCACTGACACACTTCACGCAAACACACTGCAGAACACTCACTGACACACTTCACCCAAACACACTGCACCACACTTACTGACACACTGCACCCAAACACACTGCACCACACTCACTGATACATTTCACCCAAACACACTGCACCACACTCACTGACACACTTCACCCAAACACACTGCATCACACTCACTGATACATTTCACCCAAACACACTGCACCACACTCACTGACACACTTCACCCAAACACACTGCACCACACTCACTGACACACTTCACCCAAACACACAGCACCACACTCACTGACACACTTCACCCAAACACACTGCAGCACACTCACTGACACACATCACCCAAACACACTGCATCACACTCACTGAGACACTTCACCCACACACTGCACCACACTCACTGACACACTTCACCCAAAAACACCACAACACACTCACTGACACACTTCACCCAAACACACAGCACCACACTCACTGACACACTTCACCCAAACACACTGCACCACACTCACCGACACACTTCACCCAAACACACTGCATCACACTCACTGACACATTTCACCCAAACACACTGCACCACACTCACTGACACACTTCACCCAAAAACACAGCACCACACTCACTGACATACTTCACCCAAACACACTGCAGCACACTCACTGACACACATCACCCAAACACACTGCATCGCACTCACTGAGACACTTCACCCAAACACACTGCACCACACTCACTGACACACTTCACCCAAAAACACCACAACACACTCACTGACACACTTCACCCAAACACACAGCACCACACTCACTGACACACTTCACCCAAACACACTGCACCACACTCACTGACACACTTCACCCAAACACACTGCAGCACACTCACTGACACACATCACCCAAACACACTGCATCACACTCACTGAGACACTTCACCCAAACACACTGCACCACACTCACTGACACACTTCACCCAAAAACACTACAACACACTCACTGACACACTTCACCGAAACACACTGCATCAGTCACCGACATTTCACCCAAACACACTGCACAACACTCACTGACACACTGCACAACACTCACTGACACACATCACCCAAACACACTGCACCACACTGACTGACACACTGCACCCAAACACACTGCACCACACTCACTGACACACTTCACCCAAACACACAGCACCACACTCACTGACACACTTCACCAAAACTCACTGCACCACACTCAGTGACACACTGCACCCAAACAGACTGCATCACACTCACTGACACACTTCACCCAAACACACAGCACCACACTCACTAACACTCTTAATGAAACACACTACTCCACACTCACTGACACACTTCACCCAAGCACACTGCACCACACTCACTGACACACTTCACTCAAACACAATGCACCACACTCACTAACACACTTCACGCAAACACACTGCACAGCACTCACTGACACACTTATCCCAAACGCACTGCACAACACTCACTGAGACACTTCACCCAAACACACTTCAACACACTCACTGACACTTCTCCCAAACACACTGCACCACACTCACTGACACACTTCACCCAAACACATTGAACAACACTCACTGACACACTTCACCCAAACACACTGCACCACACTCACTGACACACTTCACCCAAACACGCTGCACCACACTCACTGACACACTTCACCCAAACACACTGCGCCACAATCACTGACACACTTCACTCAAACACATTGCATCACACTCACTGACACACTTCACGCAAACACATTGCACAATACTCACTGACGCACTTGACCCAAACAACTGCACCACACTCACTGACACACTTCACCCAAACACACTGTGCCACACTCACTGACACACTTCACCCAAACATACTGCACCACACTCACTGACACACTTCACCCAAACACACTGCACCACACTCACTGAGACATTTCACCCAAACATACTCCACCACACTCACCGACACTCTTCACCCAAATAACCTGCACCACACTCACTGACACACTTCACCCAAACGCACTGCACCACACTCACTGACACACTTCACGCAAACACAATGCAAAATACTCACTGACACACTTGACCCAAACACACTGCACCACACACACTGATACATTTCACCCAAACACACTGCACCACACTAACTGACACTTCACCCAAACACACTGCACCACACTCACTGACAAACTTCACCCAAACCCACTGCACCACACACACTGACACACTTCACCCAAACACACAGCACCACACTCACTGACACACTTCACCCAAACACACTGCAGCACACTCACTGACACACTTCTCCCAAACACACTGCACCGCACTCAATGAAACACTTCACCCAAACACGATGCACCACACTCACTGACACACATCACCCAAACACACTGAAACCACACTCACTGACACACTTCTCCCAAACACACTGCACCACACTCATTGAGACACTTCACCCAAAAACATGACAACACACTCACTGACACACTTCTCCCAAACACACTGCACCACACTCACCAACAGACGACACCAAACACATTGCACCACACTCTGACACACTTCACCAAACACACTTCAACACACTCACTGACACTTCTCCCAAACACATTTCAACACAGTCAATGACACTTCACCCAAACACATTGAACAACACTCACTGACACGCTTCACCCAAACACACTGCACCACACTCACTGACACACTTCACCCAAACACACTGCATCACTCACCGACATTTCACACAAACACACTGCACGACACTCACTGACACACTTCACGCAAACACACTGCAGAACACTCACTGACACACTTCACCCAAACACACTGCACCACACTTACTGACACACGGCACCCAAACACACTGCACCACACTCACTGACACACTTCACCCAAACACACTGCACCACACTTACTGACACACGGCACCCAAACACACTGCACCACACTTACTGACACACGGCACCCAAACACACTGCACCACACTCACTGACACACTTCACCCAAACACACTGCACCACACTCACCGACACACTTCACCCAAACACACTGCACCACACTCACCGACACACATCACCCAAACACACTGCACAACACTCACTGACACATTTCATCCAAACACACTGCACCACACTCATTGACACACTTCATGAAACAAACTGCACCACACTCACTGACACACTTCACGCAAACACACTGCACAGCACTCACTGACACACTTATCCCAAACACACTGCACAACACTCACTGAGACACTTCACCCAAACACACTTCAACATACTCACTGACACTTCTCCCAAACACACTGCACCACACTCACTAAGACACTTCACCCAAACACATTGAACAACACTCACTGACACACTTCACCCAAACACACTGCACCACACTCACCGACACACTTCACCCAAACACACTGCACCACACTCACCGACACACTTCACCCAAACACACTGCGCCACACTCACCGACACACTTCACCCAAACACACTGCGCCACACTCACCGACACACTTCACCCAAACATACTGCACCACACTCACTGACACACTTCACCCAAACACACTGCACCACACTCACTGACACACTTTACCCAAACACACTGCGCCACACTCACCGACACACTTCACCCAAACATACTGCACCACACTCACTGACACACTTCACCCAAACATACTGCACCACACTCACTGACACACTTCACCCAAACAAACTGAACCACATTCATCGACACACTTCACCCAAACACACTGCAATACACTCACTGACACACTTCACGACACTCATTGACACACATCTCCCAAACACACTGCACCACACGCCCTGACACATCACCCAAACGCACTGCACCACACTCACTAACACACATCACCGAAATACACTGCACCACACTCACTGACACACTTCTCCCAAACACACTGCGCCACACTCAATGACACACTTCCCCCAAACTCACTGCACTGCACTCACTGACACACTTCACCCAAGCATGCTGTGGCACACTCACCAACACACGACACCAAACACATTGCAGCACACTCTGGCACACTTCACCAAACACACTTCAACACACTCACTGACACTTCTCCCAAACACACTTCACCACAGTCACTGACACTTCACCCAAACACACTGCACCACACTCACTGTCACACTTCACGCAAACACACTGCACCACACTCACCGACACACCGCACCCAAACACACTGCACCACACTCACTGACACACTTCACCCAAACAACCTGCACCACACTCACTAACACACTTCACCCAAACACACTGCACCACACTCACTGACACACTTCCCCCAAACAAACTGCACGACACTCACCGACACACTTCACCGAAACACACTGCACCACACTCACCGACACACTTCACCCAAACACACTGCACCACACTCACTGACACACTTCCCCCAAACAAACTGCACGACACTCACCGACACACTTCACCCAAACGCACTGCACCATACTCACTGACACACTTCACGCAAACACAATGCACAATACTCACTGACGCACTTGACCCAAACACACTGCATCACACTCACTGAGACACTTCACCCAAACACACTGCACCACACTCACTGACACACTTCACCCAAAAACACTGCACCACACTCACTGACACACTTCTCCCAAACACACTGCACCACACTCACCAACAGACGACACCAAACACATTGCACCACACTCTGACACACTTCACCAAACACACTTCAACACACTCACTGACACTTCTCCCAAACACATTTCACCACAGTCAATGACTCTTCACCCAAACATATTGAACAACACGCACTGACACACTTCACCCAAACACACTGCACCACACTCACTGACACACTTCACCCAAACAACCTGCACCACACTCACTGACACACTTGACCCAAACACACTGCACCACACTCACTGACACACTTCACCCAAACACACAGCACCACACTCACTGACACACTTCACCCAAACACACAGCACCACACTCACTGACACACTTCACCCAAACACACAGCACCACACTCACTGACACACTTCACCCAAACACACAGCACCACACTCACTGATACATTTCACCCAAACACACTGCACCACACTCACTGAAACTTCACCCAAACACACTGCACCACACTCACTGACAAACTTCACCCAAACCCACTGCACCACACACACTGACACACTTCACCCAAACACACAGCACCACACTCACTGACACACTTCACCCAAACACACTGCATCACTCACCGACATTTCACCCAAACACACTGCACGACACTCACTGACACACTTCACGCAAACACACTGCAGAACACTCACTGACACACTTCACCCAAACACACTGCACCACACTTACTGACACACTGCACCCAAACACACTGCACCACACTCACCGACACACTTCACCCAAACACACTGCACCACACTCACCGACACACTTCACCCAAACACACTGCACCACACTCACCGACACACTTCACCCAAACACACTGCACCACACTCACCGACACACTTCACCCAAACACACTGCATCACACTCACTGAGACACTTCACCCACACACTGCACCACACTCACTGACACACTTCACCCAAAAACACCACAACACACTCACTGACACACTTCACCCAAACACACAGCACCACACTCACTGACACACTTCACCCAAACACACTGCACCACACTCACTGACACACTTCACCCAAACACACTGCAGCACACTCACTGACACACATCACCCAAACACACTGCATCACACTCACTGACACACTTCACCCAAACACACTGCATCACTCACCGACATTTCACCCAAACACACTGCACGACACTCACTGACACACTGCACAACACTCACTGACACACATCACCCAAACACACTGCACCACACTGACTGACACACTGCACCCAAAAACACTGCACCACACTCACCGACACACTTCACCCAAACACACTGCACCACACTCACTGACACACTTCACCCAAACACACAGCACCACACTCACTGACACTCTTCATGAAACACACTACTCCACACTCACTGACACACTTCACCCAAACACACTGCGCAACACTCACTGACACACTTCACCCAAGCACACTGCACCACACTCACCAACACACGACACCAAACACATTGCACCACACTCTCTGACACACTACACCACACACACTGCACCACACTCACTGACACACTTCACCCAAGCACACTGCACCACACTCACTGACACATTTCACCCAAACACACTGCACCACACTCACTGACACGCTTCACCCAAACACACTGCACCACACTCACTGACACACTTCACTCAAACACAATGCACCACACTCACTGACACACTTCACTCAAACACACTGCACCACACTCACTGACACACTTCACTCAAACACACTGCACCACACTCACTGACACACTTCACCCAAACACACTGACCCACGCTCACTGACACACTTCACCCAAGCACACTGCACAACACTCACTGACACATTTCATCCAAACACACTGCACCACACTCATTGACACACTTCATGAAACACACTGCACCACACTCACTAACACACTTCACGCAAACACACTGCACAGCACTCACTGACACACTTATCCCAAACGCACTGCACAACACTCACTGAGACACTTCACCCAAACACACTTCAACACACTCACTGACACTTCTCCCAAACACACTGCACCACACTCACTGACACACTTCACCCAAACACATTGAACAACACTCACTGACACACTTCACCCAAACACACTGCACCACACTCACTGACACACTTCAACCAAACACGCTGCACCACACTCACTGACACACTTCACCCAAACACACTGCATCACTCACCGACATTTCACACAAACACACTGCACGACACTCACTGACACACTTCACGCAAACACACTGCAGAACACTCACTGACACACTTCACCCAAACACACTGCACCACACTTACTGACACACGGCACCGAAACACACTGCACCACACTCACTGACACACTTCACCCAAACACACTGCACCACACTCACCGACACACTTCACCCAAACACACTGCACCACACTTACTGACACACGGCACCCAAACACACTGCACCACACTCACCGACACACATCACCCAAACACACTGCACAACACTCACTGACACATTTCATCCAAACACACTGCACCACACTCATTGACACACTTCATGAAACAAACTGCACCACACTCACTGACACACTTCACGCAAACACACTGCACAGCACTCACTGACACACTTATCCCAAACACACTGCACAACACTCACTGAGACACTTCACCCAAACACACTTCAACATACTCACTGACACTTCTCCCAAACACACTGCACCACACTCACTAAGACACTTCACCCAAACACATTGAACAACACTCACTGACACACTTCACCCAAACACACTGCACCACACTCACCGACACACTTCACCCAAACACACTGCGCCACACTCACCGACACACTTCACCCAAACACACTGCGCCACACTCACCGACACACTTCACCCAAACACACTGCGCCACACTCACCGACACACTTCACCCAAACATACTGCACCACACTCACTGATACACTTCACCGAAACACACTGCACCACACTCACTGACACACTTCACCCAATCACACTGCACCACACTCACTGACACACTTCACCCAAACACATTGCACCACACTCACTGACACACATTACTCAAATACAATGCATCACACACCTTGACACACTTCACCCAAACACACTGCACCACAATGACTGCCACACTTCACCCAACCACACTGCACCACACACAGTGGCACACTTCACCCAAACAGATTGCATCACACTCACTGACACACTTATCCCAAACACACTTCCCCACACTCGCTGACAAACTTCAACCAAACCCACTGCACCACACTCACTGACACACTTCACCCAAACACACTGCAACACACTCACTGACAGACTTACCCCAAACACACTGCACAACACTCACTGACACACATCACCCAAACACAGTGCACCACACTCACTGACACACTTCACCCAAACACACTGCAACACACCAACTGACATACTTCACCGAAACACACTGCATCACACTCACTAACACACTTATTCCAAACACACTGCACCACACTCATTCACACTTCACCCAAACACACTGCACCACACTCACTGACACACTTCACCCTTCACCACATTCACTGACACTTCACCCAAACACACTGCACCACACTCACTGACACATTTCCCCCAAACACACTGCACCACCTCACTGACACACTTCACCCAAACACACTGCACCACACTCACTGACACACTTCCCCCAAACAAACTGCACGACACTCACCGACACACTTCACCGAAACACACTGCACCACACTCACTGACACACTTCACCCAAACGCACTGCACCATACTCACTGACACACTTCACGCAAACACAATGCACAATACTCACTGACGCACTTGACCCAAACACACTGCATCACACTCACTGAGACACTTCACCCAAACACACTGCACCACACTCACTGACACACTTCACCCAAAAACACTGCACCACACTCACTGACACACTTCACCCAAACAACCTGCACCACACTCACTGACACACTTGACCCAAACACACTGCACCACACTCACTGAAACTTCACCCAAACACACTGCACCACACTCACTGACAAACTTCACCCAAACCCACTGCACCACACACACTGACACACTTCACCCAAACACACAGCACCACACTCACTGACACACTTCACCCAAACACACTGCATCACTCACCGACATTTCACCCAAACACACTGCACGACACTCACTGACACACTTCACGCAAACACACTGCAGAACACTCACTGACACACTTCACCCAAACACACTGCACCACACTTACTGACACACTGCACCCAAACACACTGCACCACACTCACCGACACACTTCACCCAAACACACTGCACCACACTCACCGACACACTTCACCCAAACACACTGCACCACACTCACCGACACACTTCACCCAAACACACTGCACCACACTCACCGACACACTTCACCCAAACACACTGCATCACACTCACTGAGACACTTCACCCACACACTGCACCACACTCACTGACACACTTCACCCAAAAACACCACAACACACTCACTGACACACTTCACCCAAACACACAGCACCACACTCACTGACACACTTCACCCAAACACACTGCACCACACTCACTGACACACTTCACCCAAACACACTGCAGCACACTCACTGACACACATCACCCAAACACACTGCATCACACTCACTGACACACTTCACCCAAACACACTGCATCACTCACCGACATTTCACCCAAACACACTGCACGACACTCACTGACACACTGCACAACACTCACTGACACACATCACCCAAACACACTGCACCACACTGACTGACACACTGCACCCAAAAACACTGCACCACACTCACCGACACACTTCACCCAAACACACTGCACCACACTCAGTGACACACTGCACCGAAACACACTGCACCACACTCACTGACACACTTCACCCAAACACACAGCACCACACTCACTGACACTCTTCATGAAACACACTACTCCACACTCACTGACACACTTCACCCAAACACACTGCGCAACACTCACTGACACACTTCACCCACGCACACTGCACCACACTCACCAACACACGACACCAAACACATTGCACCACACTCTCTGACACACTACACCACACACACTGCACCACACTCACTGACACACTTCACCCAAGCACACTGCACCACACTCACTGACACATTTCACCCAAACACACTGCACCACACTCACTGACACGCTTCACCCAAACACACTGCACCACACTCACTGACACACTTCACTCAAACACAATGCACCACACTCACTGACACACTTCACTCAAACACACTGCACCACACTCACTGACACACTTCACTCAAACACACTGCACCACACTCACTGACACACTTCACCCAAACACACTGACCCACGCTCACTGACACACTTCACCCAAGCACACTGCACAACACTCACTGACACATTTCATCCAAACACACTGCACCACACTCATTGACACACTTCATGAAACACACTGCACCACACTCACTAACACACTTCACGCAAACACACTGCACAGCACTCACTGACACACTTATCCCAAACGCACTGCACAACACTCACTGAGACACTTCACCCAAACACACTTCAACACACTCACTGACACTTCTCCCAAACACACTGCACCACACTCACTGACACACTTCACCCAAACACATTGAACAACACTCACTGACACACTTCACCCAAACACACTGCACCACACTCACTGACACACTTCAACCAAACACGCTGCACCACACTCACTGACACGCTTCACCCAAACACACTGCATCACTCACCGACATTTCACACAAACACACTGCACGACACTCACTGACACACTTCACGCAAACACACTGCAGAACACTCACTGACCCACTTCACCCAAACACACTGCACCACACTTACTGACACACGGCACCCAAACACACTGCACCACACTCACTGACACACTTCACCCAAACACACTGCACCACACTCACCGACACACTTCACCCAAACACACTGCACCACACTTACTGACACACGGCACCCAAACACACTGCACAACACTCACTGACACATTTCATCCAAACACACTGCACCACACTCATTGACACACTTCATGAAACAAACTGCACCACACTCACTGACACACTTCACGCAAACACACTGCACAGCACTCACTGACACACTTATCCCAAACACACTGCACAACACTCACTGAGACACTTCACCCAAACACACTTCAACATACTCACTGACACTTCTCCCAAACACACTGCACCACACTCACTAAGACACTTCACCCAAACACATTGAACAACACTCACTGATACACTTCACCCAAAAACACTGCACCACACTCACCAACACACTTCACCCAAACACACTGCACCACACTCACCGACACACTTCACCCAAACACACTGCGCCACACTCACCGACACACTTCACCCAAACACACTGCGCCACACTCACCGACACACTTCACCCAAACACACTGCGCCACACTCACCGACACACTTCACCCAAACACACTGCGCCACACTCACCGACACACTTCACCCAAACATACTGCACCACACTCACTGATACACTTCACCGAAACACACTGCACCACACTCACTGACACACTTCACCCAATCACACTGCACCACACTCACTGACACACTTCACCCAATTGCACTGCACCACAGTCACTGATACACTTCACTCAAACACATTGCACCACACTCACTGACACACATTACTCAAATACAATGCATCACACACCTTGACACACTTCACCCAAACACACTGCACCACAATGACTGCCACACTTCACCCAACCACACTGCACCACACACAGTGGCACACTTCACCCAAACAGATTGCATCACACTCACTGACACACTTATCCCAAACACACTTCCCCACACTCGCTGACAAATTTCAACCAAACCCACTGCACCACACTCACTGACACACTTCACCCAAACACACTGCAACACACTCACTGACAGACTTACCCCAAACACACTGCACAACACTCACTGACACACATCACCCAAACACAGTGCACCACACTCACTGACACACTTCACCCAAACACACTGCAACACACCAACTGACATACTTCACCGAAACACACTGCATCACACTCACTAACACACTTATTCCAAACACACTGCACCACACTCATTCACACTTCACCCAAAAACACTGCACCACACTCACTGACACACTTCACCCTTCACCACATTCACTGACACTTCACCCAAACACACTGCACCACACTCACTAACACACTACACCGTTCACCACACTCACTGACACTTCACCCAAACACACTGCATCACACTCACTGACACACTACACCGTTCACCAACTGACACTTCACCCAAACACACTGCATCACACTCACTGACACACTACACCGTTCACCACACTCACTGACACTTCAGCCAAATACACTGCACCACACTCACTGACACACTTCCCCCAAACACACTGCACCACCTCACTGACACACTTCACCCAAACACACTGCACCACACTCACTGACACATTTCCCCCAAACACACTGCACCACACTCACTGACACACTTCACCCAAACACACTGCACCACACTCACTGACACACTTCACCCAAACACACTGCACCACACTCACTGACACTTCACCTGAATACACTGCACCACACTCACTTGAACCAAACACACAGCACTAAACTCACTGACACGCCTCACCCAAACACACTGCACCACACTCACTGACACACTTCACCCAAACACACTGACCCACGCTCACTGACACATTTCATCCAAGCACACTGCACCACACTCATTGACACACTTCATGAAACACACTGCACCACACTCACTGACACACTTCACGCAAACACACTGCATAGCACTCACTGAGACACTTCACCCAAACACACTTCAACACACTCACTGACACTTCTCCCAAACACACTGCACCACACTCACTGACACACTTCACCCAAACACATTGAACCACACTCACTGACACACTTCACCCAAACACACTGCACCACACTCACTGACACACTTCACCCAAACACACTGCACCACACTCACTGACACACTTCACCACACTCACTGACACACTTCACCCAAACACACTGCGCCAGACTCACTGACACACTTCACCCAAACAAACTGCACCACACTCACTGACACACTTCACCCAAACACACTGCACCACACTCACTGACACACTTCCCCCAAACACACTGCACCACACTCACTGACATACATCACCGAAATACACTGCACCACACTCACTGACACACTTCACGCAGAAACACTGCACCACACACACTGATACATTTCACCCAAACACACTGCACCACACGCCCTGACACATCACCGAAACGCACTGCACCACACTCACCAACACTCTTCACCCAAACAATCTGCACCACACTCACTGACACACTTCACCCAAACACAGTGCATCACACTCACCGACATTTCACCCAAACACACTGCACCACACTCACTAACACACGACACCAAACACATTGCACCACACTCTGACACACTTCACCAAACACACTTCAACACACTTACTGACACTTCTCCCAAACACACTTCAACACACTTACTGACACTTCACCCAAACACAACGCACCACACTCACCAACAAACTTCACGCAAACACACTGCACTACACTGACTGACACACTGCACCCAAACACACTGCACCACATTTACCGACACACTTCACCCAAACACACTGCACCACACTCACTGACACACTTCACCCAAACACACTGCACCACACGCCCTGACACATCACCCAAACGCACTGCACCACACTCAACGACACTCTTCACCCAAACAACCTGCACCACACTCACTAAGACACTTCACCCAAACACACTGCACCACACTCACTGACACACTTCACCCAAACAGACTGCACCGCACTCACTGACACACTTCACCCAAGCACACTGTAGCACACTCACTGACACACTTGAACCAAACACACTGCACCACACTCACTGACACACTTCACCCAAACACACTGCACCACACTCACTGACACACTTCACCCAAACAGACTGCACCGCACTCACTGACACACTTCACCCAAACACACTGCACCACACTCACTGACACACTTCACCCAAACACACTGCACCACACTCACTGACACACTTCACCCAAACACACTGCACCACACTCACTGACGCTTCACCTGAATACACTGCACCACACTCACTTTAACCAAACACACAGCACTAAACTCACTGACACACTTCACCCAAACACACTGCACCACACCCACTGACACACTTCACCCAAATACACAGAACCACACTCACTGACACACTTCACCCAAATACACAGAACCACACTCACTGACACACTTCACCCAAATACACAGAACCACACTCAGTGACACACTTCACGCAAACATACTGCACCACACTCACTGACACACTTCACCCAAACACATTGCACCACACTCACTGTCACACTTCACCAAAACACACTGCACCACACTCACTAAGACACTGCACCGAAACACACTGCACCACACTCACTGACAAACCTCATGCAAACACACTGCACCACACTGACTGATACACTTCACCCAAACACACTGCACCACACTCACTGACACACTTCACCCAAACACACTGCACCACACTCACTAAGACACTGCACCGAAACACACTGCACCACACTCACTGACAAACCTCATGCAAACACTCTGCACCACACTGACTGATACACTTTTCCCAAACACACTGCACCACACTCATTGACACACTTCACCCTTGACCACACTCACTGACACTTCAACCAAACACACTGCACCACACGCATTGACACTTCACCCAAACACACTGCACCACATTCACTGACACACTTCACCCAAACACACAGCACCACACTTGCTGATACACTTCACCCAAACACACAGCCCCAAACTCACTGACACACATCACCCAAACGCACTGAACCACACACACTGACAGACTTCACCACACTCACTGACACACTCCAACCAAACACACTGAACCGCACTCATTGACAGACTTCACCACACTCACTGACACACTTCAACCAAACACAATGCAACACACTCGCTGACATACATCACCCAACCACACTGCACCACACTCACTGATACACTTCACCCTTCACCACACTCACTGACACTTCACCCAAACACACTGCACCACACTAACTGACGCACTTCACCCAAACACACTGCACCACACACACTGGCACGCTTCACCCAAACACACTGCACCACACTCACTGACACACTTCACTCAAACACATTGCACCACACTGACTGACAGAATTCACCCAAAGCAGTGCACCACATTAACTGACAGAAATCACCCAAACACTCTGCACCACACTCGCTGACACACTTCACCCAACCACACTGCAACACACTCACTGACACACATCACCCAACCACACTGCACCACACTCACTGACACACTTCACCTAAACACACTTCTCACACTCGCGAACACACTTCAACTAGACACAGTGCACCACACTCACTGACACACTTCACATAAACACACTGCAACACACTCACTGACACACTTCACCCAAACACACTGCAACACACTCACTGACACACATCACCCAACCACACTGCACCACACGCAGTGGCACACTTCACCCAAACACATTGCATCACACTCACTGACACACTTCAGTAAAACACACTGAACCACACTCACTGACACACTTCTTCCAAACACACTGCACGACACTCATTGACACACTTCACCCTTGACCACACGCACTGGCACTTCACCCAAACACACTGCACCACACTCACTGACGCACTTCACCCAAACACACTGCAACACACACACTGGCACGCTTCACTCAAACACACTGCACCACACTCACTGACACACTTCACCCAAACACACTGCACGACAATCACTGACACACTTCACCCAATCACACTGCACCACACTCACTGACACACTTCACCCAATTGCACTGCACCACACTCACTGATACACTTCACCGAAACACACTGCACCATACTCACTGACACACTTATCCCAAACACACTGCACCGCATTCATTCACACTTCACCCAAACACACTGCACCACACTCACTGACACACTTCACCCAAAAACACTACAACACACTCACTGACACACTTCCCCCAAACTCACTGCACCGCACTCACTGACACACTTCACCCAAGCACACTGTAGCACACTCACTGACACGCTTGAACCAAACACACAGCACAAAACTCACTGACACACTTGACCGAAGCACACTGCACCACACTCACTGACGCTTCACCTGAATACACTGCACCACACTCACTTTAACCAAACACACAGCACTAAACTCACTGACACACTTCACCCAAACACACTGCACCACACCCACTGACACACTTCACCCAAATACACAGAACCACACTCACTGACACACTTCACCCAAATACACAGAACCACACTCACTGACACACTTCACCCAAATACACAGAACCACACTCACTGACACACTTCACGCAAACATACTGCACCACACTCACTGACACACTTCTCCCAAACACACTGCACCACACTCACTGACACACTTCACCCAAAAACACTACAACACACTCACTGACACACTTCTCCCAAACATACTGCGCCACACTCACTGACACACATCACCCAAGCACACTGCACCACACTCACCAACACACGACACCAAACACATTGCACCACACTCTGACACACTTCACCAAACACACTTCAACACTCACTGACACTTCTTCCAAACACACTTCACCACAGTCAATCACACTTCACCCAAACACATTGAGCAACACTGACTGACACACTTCACCCAAACACATTGCACCACTCTCACTGACACACTTCACCCAAACACACTGCATCACACTCACCGACATTTCACCCAAACACACTGCACCACACTCACCGACACACTTCACCCAAACACACTGCACCACACTCACTAAACACTTCACCCAAACAAACTGCACCACACGACCTGACATACTTCACCCAAAAACACTGCACCACACTCACTGACACACTGCATCCAAACACACTGCACGACACTCACTGACACACTACACGCAAACACACAGCACCACACTCACTGACACACTTCACCAAAACACACTGCACCACACTCACTGGCACACTTCACCCAAACACACTGCACCACACTCACCGACACACTTCACCTAAACACACTGCACCACACTCACGGACACACTTCACACAAACACACTGCACCACACTCACTGACACACTGCACCCAAACACACTGCACCACACTCACTGGTACACTTCACGACACTCATTGACACACATTTCCCAAACACAATGCACCACACGCCCTGACACATCACCCAAACGCACTGCACCACACTCACCGACATTCTTCACCCAAACAACCTGCACCACACTCACTGACACACTTCACGCAAACACACTGCACCACACTCACTGACACACTTCCCCCAAACACACTGCACCACACTCACTGACACACTTCACGCAATCACCCTGCATCACACTCACCGACACACCTCTCCCAAACACACCGCACCACACTCACTATCAGACATCACCCAAACACACTGCACCAAACTCACAGATACACATTGCACAATACTCACTGATACACTTGACCAAACACACTGCACCACACTCACTGACACACTTCACCCAAAGACACCGTACCACACTCACTGACACACTTCACCCAAACACACTGCACCACACTCACTGACACACTTCACGCAGACACAGTGCACAACACTCACTGACACACTTCACCCAAACACACTGCATCACACTCACTGACACACTTCACGCAGACACAGTGCACAACACTCACTGACACACTTCACCCAAACACACTGCATCACACTCACCGACATTTCACCCAAACACACTGCACGACACTCACCAACACACGACACCAAACACATTGCACCACACTCTGACACACTTCACCAAACACACTTCAACACTCACTGACACTTCTCCCAAACACACTTCACCACAGTCAATGACACTTCACCCAAACACATTGAGCAACACTCACTGACACACTTCACCCAAGCACACTGCACCACACTCACTAACACACGACACCAAACACATTGCACCACACTCTGACACACTTCACCAAACACACAGCATCACACTCACCGACATTTCACCCAAACACAATGCACCACACTCACTGACACACGACACCAAACACATTGCACCACACTCTGACACACTTCACCAAACACACTTCAACACACTTACTGACACTTCTCCCAAACACACTTCACCACAGTCACTGACACTTCACCCAAACACATTGAACAACACTCACTGACAAACTTCACCAAACACACCGCACCACACTCACTGACACACTTCATGCAAACACACTGCACCACACTGACTGACACACTGCACCCAAACACACTGCACCACATTTACCGACATACTTCACCCAAACACACTGCACCACACTCACTGACACACTTCACCCAAACACACTGCACCACACTCACTTTAACCAAACACACAGCACTAAACTCACTGACACACTTCACCCACACACACTGCACCACACTAACTGACACACTTCACCCAAAGACACCGTACCACAATCACTGACACACTTCACCCAAACACACTGCACCATACTCACTGACACACTTCACCCAAAGACACCGTACCACACTCACTGACACACTTCACCCAAATACACAGAACCACACTCACTGACACACTTCACCCAAACACACTGCACCACACTCACTGACACACTTCACCCAAAGACACCGTACAACAATCACTGACACACTTCACCCAAACACACTGCACCATACTCACTGACACACTTCACCCAAAGACACCGTACCACACTCACTGACACACTTCACCCAAATACACAGAACCACACTCACTAACACACTTCACCCAAATACACAGAACCACACTCACTGACACGCTTCACCCAAATACACAGAACCACACTCACTGACACACTTCACGCAAACATACTGCACCACACTCACTGACACACTTCACCCAAACACACTGCACCACACTCACTGACACACTTCACCCAAAGACACCGTACCACAATCACTGACACACTTCACCCAAACACACTGCACCATACTCACTGATACACTTCACCCAAAGACACCGTACCACACTCACTGACACACTTCACCCAAACACACTGCACCACACTCACTGACACATTTCACCCAAACACACTGCAACACACTCACTGTCACACTTCACGCAAACATAATGCACCACACTCACTGACACACTTCACCCAATTGCATTGCACCACACTCACTGTCACACTTCACCAAAACTCACTGCACAACACTCACTGACACACTTCACCCAAACACACTGCACCACACTCACTGACACACTTCACCCAAACACACTGCACCACACTCACTAAGACACTGCACTGAAACACACTGCACCACACTCACTGACAAACCTCATGCAAACACACTGCACCACACTGACTGATACACTTCACCCAAACACACTGCACCACACTCACTGAAACACTTTTCCCAAACACACAGCACCACACTCACTGACACACATCACCCAAACGCACTGAACAACACACACTGACAGATTTCACCACACTCACTGACACACTTCAACCAAACACAATGCAACACACTCGCTGACATACATCACCCAACCACACTGCACCACACTCACTGATACACTTCACCCTTCACCACACTCACTGACACTTCACCCAAACACACTGCACCACACTAACTGACGCACTTCACCCAAACACACTGCACCACACACACTGGCACGCTTCACCCAAACACACAGCACCACACCCACTGACACACTTCACCCAAACACACTGCACCACACTCACACACATTACACAAACACACTGCACCACACTGACTGACAGAATTCACCCAAATGCACAGCACCACACTCACTGACACACAACACCCAACCACACTGCACCACACTCACACAAATCACCCAAACACTCTGCACCACACTCACTGACACACTTCACCCAAACACACTGCAACACACTCACTGACACACATCACCCAACCACACTGCACCGCACACAGTGGCACACTTCACCCAAACACATTGCATCACACTCACTGACACACTTCACTCAAACACACTGAACCACACTCACTGACAGACTTCTCCCAAACACACTGCACCACACTCACTCACACACTTCACCCAAACACACTGCACCACACTCACTGACATATTTCACCCAAACACACTGCACCACACTCACTGACACACTTTACCCAATTGCACTGCACCACACTCACTGATACACTTCACCCAAACACACAGCCCCAAACTTACTGACACACATCATCGAAACACTTTGCATCACACTCACTGACACACTTCACCCAAACACACTGCACCACAGTCACTGACACACTTCACCCAAACACACTGCACCACACTCACTGACACACTTCACCCAAACACACTGCACCACAGTCACTGACACACTTATCCCAAACACACTGCACCGCATTCATTCACACTTCACTCAAACACACTGCACCACACTCACTGACACACATT
Organism: Pristiophorus japonicus; assembly: GCF_044704955.1. Classification (NCBI taxonomy): domain Eukaryota; kingdom Metazoa; phylum Chordata; class Chondrichthyes; family Pristiophoridae; genus Pristiophorus; species Pristiophorus japonicus. The sequence goes on along the minus strand of NC_091977.1, from coordinate 274,227,571 downwards.
ACTCAAATACAATGCATCACCCTCCTTGACACGCTTCACTGAAACACACTGCACCACACTCACTGACACATATCACCCAAACACATTGCATCACACTCACTGACACACATCCCAAACACACTTCCCCACACTCACTCACACACTGCACAACACTCACTGACACACATCACCCAAACACAGTGCACCACACTCACTGACAAACTTCACCCAAACACACCGCACCACACTCACTGACACACTTCACCCAAACACACTGCACCACACTCACTGACAAACTTCACCCAAACACACTGCAACACACTCACTGACAGACTTATCCCAAACACACTGCACAACACTCACTGACACACATCACCCAAACACAATGCACCACACTCACTGACAAACTTCACCCAAACACACCGCACAACACTCACTGACACACTTATTCCAAACACACTGCACCACACTCATTCACACTTCACCCAAACACACTGCACCACACTCACTGACACACGTCACGACACTCTGACACAAAAATCCCAAACACACTGCACCACACGCCCTGACACATCACCGAAACGCACTGCACCACACTCACCGACACTCTTCACCCAAACAACCTGCACCACACTCACTGACACACTTCACCCAAACACACTGCACCACACTCACTGACACACTTCACCCAAACACACTGCACCACACTCACCGACACTCTTCACCCAATCAACCTGCACCACACTCAATGACACACTTCACCCAAACACACTGCACCACACTCACTAACACACGACACCAAACACATTGCACCACACTCTGACACACTTCACCAAACACACTTCAACACTCACTGACACTTCTCCCAAACACACTTCACCACAGTCAATGACACTTCACCCAAACACATTGAGCAACACTCACTGACACACTTCACCCAAGCACACTGCACCACACTCACTAACACACGACACCAAACACATTGCACCATACTCACTGACACGCTTCACCCAAACACACAGCACCACACCCACTGACACACTTCACACTGCACCACACTGACTGACAGAATTCACCCAAATGCACAGCACCACATTCACTGACACAAATCACCCAAACACACTGCACCACACTCATTGACAGACTTCACCCAAACACACTGCACCACACGCACTGAAACACTTTTCTAAAACCCACAGCACCACACTCACTGACACACATCACCCAAACGCACTGAACCACACTCATTGACAGACTTCACCACACTCACTGACACACTTCAACCAAACACAATGCAACACACTCGCTGACATACATCACCCAACCACACTGCACCACACTCACTGATACACTTCACCCTTCACCACACTCACTGACACTTCACCCAAACACACTGCACCACACTCACTGACACACTTCCCCCAAACACACTGCACGACACTCAGTGACACACTTCACCCAAACACAGTGCACCACACTCACTGACACACTTCACCCAAACACACTGCACCACACTCACTGACACAATTCCCCCAAACACACTGCACGACACTCAGTGACACACTTCACACAAACACACTGCGCCACATTCACTGACACACCTCTCCCAAACACACTGCACCACACTCACCGACATTTCACGCAAACACACTGCACGACACTCACTGACACACTTCACGCAAACACACTGCACCACACTCGCTGACACACTTCACCAAAACACACTGCACCACACTCACTGACACACTTCACCCAATTGCACTGCACCACACTCACTGACACACTGCACCCAAACACACTGCACCACACTCACCGACACACTTCACCTAAACACACTGCACCACACTCACTGACACACCTCACCCAAACACACTGCATGACACTCACTGACACACTTCACCCAAACACACTGCATCACACTCACCGACATTTCACCCAAACACACTGCACCACACTCACTGACACACTTCATGAAACACACTGCACCACACTCACTGACACACTTCACGCAAACACAATGCACCACACTCACTGACACACTTCCCCAAAACTCACTGCACCGCAATATTACTGACACACTTCACCCAAGCACACTGTACCACTCACCAACACACGACACCAAACACATTGCACCACACTCTGACACACTTCACCAAACACACTTCAACACTCACTGACACTTCTCCCAAACACACTTCACCACACTCACTGATACACTTCACGACACTCATTGACACACATTTCCCAAACACACTGCACCACACGCCCTGACACATCACCCAAATGCACTGCATCACACTCACCGACATTGTTCACCCAAACAACCTGCACCACACTCACTGACACACTTCACCCAAACACACTGCATGACACTCACTGACACACTTCACCCAAACACTCTGCACCACACTCACTATCAGACATCACCCAAACACACTGCACCAAACTCACAGATACACATTGCACAATACTCACTGACACACTTAACCCAAACACACTGCACCACACTCACTGACACACTTCACCCAAACACTCTGCACCACACTCACTGACACACTTGACCCAAACACACTGCACCACACTCACTGACACACTTCACCCAAACACTCTGCACCATACTCACTATCAGACATCACCCAAACACACTGCACCAAACTCACAGATACACATTGCACAATACTCACTGACACACTTGACCCAAACACACTGCACCACCCTCACTGACACACTTCACCCAAACACTCTGCACCACACTCACTGACACACTTCACCCAAACACACTGCACCACACTCACCGACACTCTTCACCCAATCAACCTGCACCACACTCAATGACACACTTCACCCAAACACACTGCACCACACTCACTAACACACGACACCAAACACATTGCACCACACTCTGACACACTTCACCAAACACACTTCAACACTCACTGACACTTCTCCCAAACACACTTCACCACAGTCAATGACACTTCACCCAAACACATTGAGCAACACTCACTGACACACTTCACCCAAGCACACTGCACCACACTCACTAACACACGACACCAAACACATTGCACCATACTCACTGACACGCTTCACCCAAACACACAGCACCACACCCACTGACACACTTCACACAAACACACTGCACCACACTGACTGACAGAATTCACCCAAATGCACAGCACCACATTCACTGACACAAATCACCCAAACACACTGCACCACACTCATTGACAGACTTCACCCAAACACACTGCACCACACGCACTGAAACACTTTTCTAAAACCCACAGCACCACACTCACTGACACACATCACCCAAACGCACTGAACCACACTCATTGACAGACTTCACCACACTCACTGACACACTTCAACCAAACACAATGCAACACACTCGCTGACATACATCAACCAACCACACTGCACCACACTCACTGATACACTTCACCCTTCACCACACTCACTGACACTTCACCCAAACACACTGCACCACACTAACTGACGCACTTCACCCAAACACACTGCACCACACTCACTGACACACTTCCCCCAAACACACTGCACGACACTCAGTGACACACTTCACCCAAACACAGTGCACCACACTCACTGACACACTTCACCCAAACACACTGCACCACACTCACTGACACAATTCCCCCAAACACACTGCACGACACTCAGTGACACACTTCACACAAACACACTGCGCCACATTCACTGACACACCTCTCCCAAACACACTGCACCACACTCACCGACATTTCACGCAAACACACTGCACGACACTCACTGACACACTTCACGCAAACACACTGCACCAAACTCGCTGACACACTTCACCAAAACACACTGCACCACACTCACTGACACACTTCACCCAATTGCACTGCACCACACTCACTGACACACTGCACCCAAACACACTGCACCACACTCACCGACACACTTCACCTAAACACACTGCACCACACTCACTGACACACCTCACCCAAACACACTGCATGACACTCACTGACACACTTCACCCAAACACACTGCATCACACTCACCGACATTTCACCCAAACACACTGCACCACACTCACTGACACACTTCATGAAACACACTGCACCACACTCACTGACACACTTCCCCAAAACTCACTGCACCGCAATATTACTGACACACTTCACCCAAGCACACTGTACCACTCACCAACACACGACACCAAACACATTGCACCACACTCTGACACACTTCACCAAACACACTTCAACACTCACTGACACTTCTCCCAAACACACTTCACCACACTCACTGATACACTTCACGACACTCATTGACACACATTTCCAAAACACACTGCACCACACGCCCTGACACATCACCCAAATGCACTGCATCACACTCACCGACATTGTTCACCCAAACAACCTGCACCACACTCACTATCAGACATCACCCAAACACACTGCACCAAACTCACAGATACACATTGCACAATACTCACTGACACACTTGACCCAAATACACTGCACCACACTCACTGACACACTTCACCCAAACACTCTGCACCACACTCACTGACACACTTGACCCAAACACACTGCACCACACTCACTGACACACTTCACCCAAACACTCTGCACCATACTCACTATCAGACATCACCCAAACACACTGCACCAAACTCACAGATACACATTGCACAATACTCACTGACACACTTGACCCAAACACACTGCACCACCCTCACTGACACACTTCACCCAAACACTCTGCACCACACTCACTGACACACTTCACCCAAACACACTGCACCACACTCACTGACACACTTCACCCAAACACACTGCACTACACTCACTGACACACTTCAGGAAACACACTGCACCACACTCACTGACACACGTCACGACACTCATTGACACAAAAATCCCAAACACACTGCACCACACGCCCTGACACATCACCGAAACGCACTGCACCACACTCACCGACACTCTTCACCCAAACAACCTGCACCACACTCACTGACACACTTCACCCAAACACACTGCACCACACTCACTGACACACTTCACCCAAACGCACTGCACCACACTCACCGACACTCTTCACCCAAACAACCTGCACCTTATTCACTGACACACTTCACCCAAACACACTGCACCACACTCACTGACACACTTCATGCAGACACAGTGCACAACACTCACTGATACACATCTCCCAAACACACTGCACCACACTCACTGACAAACTTCACCCAAACACACCGCACCACACTCACTGACACACTTCACCCAAACACACTGCACCACACTCACTGACACACTTCACGCAGACACAGTGCACAACACTCACTGACACACTTCACCCAAACACACTGCATCACACTCACCGACATTTCACCCAAACACACTGCACGACACTCACTAACACACGACACCAAACACATTGCACCACACTCTGACACACTTCACCAAACACACTTCAACACTCACTGATACTTCTCCCAAACACACTTCACCACAGTCAATGACACTTCACCCAAACACATTGAGCAACACTCACTGACACACTTCACCCAAGCACACTGCACCACACTTACTGACACTTCTCCCAAACACACTTCACCACACTCACTGACACACGACACCAAACACATTGCACCACACTCTGACACACTTCACCAAACACACTTCAACACACTTACTGACACTTCTCCCAAACACACTTCACCACAGTCACTGACACTTCACCCAAACACATTGAACAACACTCACTGACAAACTTCACCCAAACACACCGCACCACACTCACTGACACACTTCATGCAAACACACTGCACCACACTGACTGACACACTGCACCCAAACACACTGCACCACATTTACCGACATACTTCACCCAAACACACTGCACCACACTCACTGACACACTTCACCCAAACACACTGCACCACACGCCCTGACACACTTCACCAAACAACCTGCATCACACTCACCGACACACTTCACCCAAACACACTGCACCACACTCACTGACACACTTCACCCAAACACACTGCACCACACTCACTGACACACTTCACCCAAACACACTGCACCACACTCACTGACACACTTCACCCAAAAACACTACAACACGCTCACTGACACACTTCCCCCAAACTCACTGCACCGCACTCACTGACACACTTCACCCAAGCACACTGTAGCACACTCACTGACACACTCGAACCAAACACACAGCACAAAACTCACTGACACACTTGACCGAAGCACACTGCACCACACTCACTGACGCTTCACCTAAATAAACTGCACCACACTCACTTTAACCAAACACACAGCACTAAACTCACTGACACACTTCACCCACACACACTGCACCACACTAACTGACACACTTCACCCAAAGACACCGTACCACAATCACTGACACACTTCACCCAAACACACTGCACCATACTCACTGACACACTTCACCCAAATACACCGTACCACACTCACTGACACACTTCACCCAAATACACAGAACCACACTCACTGACACACTTCATCCAAATACACAGAACCACACTCAGTGACACACTTCACCCAAATACACAGAACCACACTCACTGACACACTTCACCCAAACACACTGCACCACACTCACTGACACACTTCACCCAAAGACACCGTACCACAATCACTGACACACTTCACCCAAACACACTGCACCATACTCACTGACACACTTCACCCAAAGACACCGTACCACACTCACTGACACACTTCACCCAAATACACAGAACCACACTCACTGACACACTTCACCCAAATACACAGAACCACACTCACTGACACGCTTCACCCAAAAAATACAGAACCACACTCACTGACACACTTCACGCAAACATACTGCACCACACTCACTGACACACTTCCCCCAAACACACTGCACCACACTCACTGACACACTTCACCCAAAGACACCGTACCACAATCACTGACACACTTCACCCAAACACACTGCACCATACTCACTGACACACTTCACCCAAAGACACCGTACCACACTCACTGACACACTTCACCCAAACACACAGCACCACACCCACTGACACACTTCACCCAAACACACTGCACCACACTCACACACATTACACAAACACACTGCACCACACTGACTGACAGAATTCACCCAAATGCACAGCACCACATTCACTGACACAAATCACCCAAACACTCTGCACCACACTCACTGACACACTTCACCCAAACACACTGCAACACACTCACTGACACACATCACCCAACCACACTGCACCGCACACAGTGGCACACTTCACCCAAACACACTGCACCACAGTCACTGACACACTTATCCCAAACACACTGCACCGCATTCATTCACACTTCACTCAAACACACTGCACCACACTCACTGACACACATTACTCAAATACAATGCATCACACTCCTTGACACGCTTCACTGAAACACACTGCACCACACTCACTGACATATATCACCCAAACACATTGCATCACACTCACTGACACACTTATCCCAAACACACTTCCCCACACTCACTCACACACTTCAACCAAACACACTGCAACACACTCACTGACAGACTTCACCCAAACACACTGCAACACACTCACTGACAGACTTATCCCAAACACACTGCACAACACTCACTGACACACATCACCCAAACACAGTGCACCACACTCACTGACACACTTCACCCAAACACACTGCATCACGCTCACTAACACACTTATTCCAAACACACTGCACCACACTCATTCACACTTCACCCAAACACACTGCACCACACTCACTGACACACGTCACGACACTCTGACACAAAAATCCCAAACACACTGCACCACACGCCCTGACACATCACCGAAACGCACTGCACCACACTCACCGACACTCTTCACCCAAACAACCTGCACCACACTCACTGACACACTTCACCCAAACACACTGCACCACACTCAATGACACACTTCACGCAGACACAGTGCACAACACTCACTGACACACATCTCCCAAACACGCTGCACCACACTCACTGACAAACTTCACCCAAACACACCGCACCACACTCACTGACACACTTCACCCAAACACACTGCACCACACTCACTGACACACTTCACGCAGACACAGTGCACAACACTCACTGACACACTTCACCCAAACACACTGCATCACACTCACCGACATTTCATCCAAACACACTGCACGACACTCACTAACACACGACACCAAACACATTGCACCACACTCTGACACACTTCACCAAACACACTTCAACACTCACTGACACTTCTCCCAAACACACTTCACCACAGCCAATGACACTTCACCCAAACACATTGGGCAACACTCACTGACACACTTCAACCAAGCACACTGCACCACACTCACTAACACACGACACCAAACACATTGCACCACACTCACTGACACGCTTCACCCAAACACACAGCACCACACCCACTGACACACTTCACACAAACACACTGCACCACACTGACTGACAGAATTCACCCAAATGCACAGCACCACATTCACTGACACAAATCACCCAAACACACTGCACCACACTCACTGACAAACCTCATGCAAACACACTGCACCACACTCACTGAAACACTTTTCTAAAACCCACAGCACCACACTCACTGACACACATCACCCAAACGCACTGAACCACACGCATTGACAGACTTCACCACACTCACTGACACACTTCAACCAAACACAATGCAACACACTCGCTGACATACATCACCCAACCACACTGCACCACACTCACTGATACACTTCACCCTTCACCACACTCACTGATACACTTCACCCAAACACACTGCACCACACTAACTGACGCACTTCACCCAAACACACTGCACCACACACACTGGCACGCTTCACCCAAACACACAGCACCACACCCACTGACACACTTCACCCAAACACACTGCACCACACTCACACACATTACACAAACACACTGCACCACACTGACTGACAGAATTCACCCAAATGCACAGCACCACATTCACTGACACAAATCACCCAAACACTCTGCACCACACTCACTGACACACTTCACCCAAACACAGTGCACCACACTCACTGACACACTTCACTCAAACACATTGCAACACACTCACTGACACACATCACCCAACCACACTGCACCGCACACAGTGGCACACTTCACCCAAACACATTGCATCACACTCACTGACACATTTCACTCAAACACACTGAACCACACTCACTGACAGACTTCTCCCAAACACACTGCACCACACTCACTCACACACTTCACCCAAACACACTGCACCACACTCACTGACACACTTCACCCAAACACATTGCACCACACTCACTGACACACTTCTCCCAAACACACTGCACCACTCTCACTGAGGCACTTCACCCAAAAACACTACAACACACTCACTGACACACTTCTCCCAAACACACTGCACCACACTCACTGACACACTTCACCCAATTGCACTGCACCACACTCACTGACACACTTCACCCAAACACACTGCACCACAGTCACTGACACACTTATCCCAAACACACTGCACCGCATTCATTCACACTTCACTCAAACACACTGCACCACACTCACTGACACACATTACTCAAATACAATGCATCACACTCCTTGACACGCTTCACTGAAACACACTGCACCACACTCACTGACACATATCATCCAAACACACTGCACCACACTCACTGACACATATCACCCAAACACATTGCATCACACTCACTGACACACTTATCCCAAACACACTTCCCCACACTCGCTGACAAACTTCAACCAAACACACTGCAACACACTCACTGACACACTTCACCCAAACACACTGCAACACAGTCACTGACAGACTTATCCCAAACACACTGCACAACACTCACTGACACACATCACCCAAACACAGTGCACCACACTCACTGACACACTTCACCCAAACACACTGCATCACACTCACTAACACACTTATCCCAAACACACTTCCCCACACTCGCTGACAAACTTCAACCAAACACACTGCAACACACTCACTGACACACTTCACCCAAACACACTGCAACACACTCACTGACAGACTTATCCCAAACACACTGCACAACACTCACTGACACACATCACCCAAACACAGTGCACCACACCCACTGACACACTTCACCCAAACACACTGCACCACACTCACACACATTACACAAACACACTGCACCACACTGACTGACAGAATTCACCCAAATGCACAGCACCACATTCACTGACACAAATCACCCAAACACTCTGCACCACACTCACTGACACACTTCACCCAAACACAGTGCACCACACTCACTGACACACTTCACTCAAACACACTGCACCACACTCACTGACACACTTCACCCAATTGCACTGTCCACACTCACTGACACACTTCACCCAAACACACTGCATCACACTCACTGACACACTTCACCCAAACACACTGCACCACAGTCACTGACACACTTCACCCAAACACACTGCATCACACTCACTGACACACTTCACCCAAACACACTGCACCACAGTCACTGACACACTTATCCCAAACACACTGCACCGCATTCATTCACACTTCACTCAAACACACTGCACCACACTCACTGACACACATTACTCAAATACAATGCATCACACTCCTTGACACGCTTCACTGAAACACACTGCACCACACTCACTGACACATATCATCCAAACACACTGCACCACACTCACTGACACATATCACCCAAACACATTGCATCACACTCACTGACACACTTATCCCAAACACACTTCCCCACACTCGCTGACAAACTTCAACCAAACACACTGCAACACACTCACTGACACACTTCACCCAAACACACTGCACCACACTCACTGACACACTTCACCCAAACACAGTGCACCACACTCACTAACCAACTTCACCCAAACACACTTCACCACACTGACACAATTCACCCCAAAACACTGCACCACATTCACTTACACACTTCACCCCAAAACACTGCACCACACCCACTGACACACTTCAACCTTCACACAAACACACTGCACCACATTCACTGACACACTTCACCCCAAAACACTGCACCACACCCACTGACACACTTCACCCTTCACCCAAACACAGTGCACCACACTCACTGACACACTTCACCCAAACACACTGCACCACATTCACTGACACACTTCACCCAAAAACACTGCACCACATTCACTGACACACTGCACCCAAAAACACTGCACCACACTCACTGACACACTTCACCCAAGCACACAGCACCACACTCACTGACAGACTTGACGTAAACACACTGCATCACGCTCACTAACACACATCACCCAAACACCTTGCATGAAACTCAACGACATACATCACCCAAACACACTTCACCACGCTCACTGACAGACTTGACCCAAACACACTGCACCACACTCACTGATACACTTCACCCAAATACACAGAACCACACTCACTGACACACTTCACCCAAACACACTGCACCACATTCACTGACACACTTCACCCAAAAACACTGCACCACATTCACTGACACACTTCACCCAAAAACACTGCACCACACTCACTGACACACTTCACCCAAGCACACAGCACCACACTCACTGACAGACTTGACGTAAACACACTGCATCACGCTCACTAACACACATCACCCAAACACCTTGCATGAAACTCAACGACATACATCACCCAAACACACTTCACCACGCTCACTGACAGACTTGACCCAAACACACTGCACCACACTCACTGATACACTTCACCCAAATACACAGAACCACACTCACTGACACACTTCACCCAAATACACAGAACCACACTCACTGACACACTTCACGCAAACATACTGCACCACACTCACTGACACACTTCACCCAAACACACTGCACCACACTCACTGACACACTTCACCCAAAGACACCGTACCACACTCACTGACACACTTCACCCAAACACATTGCACCATACTCACTGACACAATTCACCCAATTGCATTGCACCACACTCACTGTCACACTTCACCAAAACTCACTGCACAACACTCACTGACACACTTCACCCAAACACAATGCAACACACTCGCTGAAACACTTTTTCCAAACACACTGCACCACACTCATTGACACACTTCACCCTTGACCACACTCACTGACACTTCACCCAAACACACTGCACCACACTCACTGACGCACTTCACCCAAACACACTGCACCACACTCACTGACACTCTTCACCCAAACACACAGCACCACACTTGCTGATACACTTCACCCAAACACACAGCCCCAAACTCACTGACACACATCACCCAAACGCACTGAACCACACACACTGACAGACTTCACCACACTCACTGACACACTTCAACCAAACACACTGAACCGCACTCATTGACAGACTTCACCACACTCACTGACACACTTCAACCAAACACAATGCAACACACTCGCTGACATACATCACCCAACCACACTGCACCACACTCACTGATACACTTCACCCTTCACCACACTCACTGACACTTCACCCAAACACACTGCACCACACTAACTGACGCACTTCACCCAAACACACTGCACCACACACACTGGCACGCTTCACCCAAACACACTGCACCACACTCACTGACACTTCACCCAAACACACTGCACCACACTGACTGACAGAATTCACCCAAAGCACTGCACCACATTCACTGACACAAATCACCCAAACACTCTGCACCACACTCGCTGACACACTTCACCCAAACATATTGCATCACACTCACTGACACACTTCACCCAAATACACTGCAACACACTCACTGACACACTTCACCCAAACACACTGCAACACACTCACTGACACACATCACCCAACCACAGTGCACCGCACACAGTGGCACACTTCACCCAAACACATTGCATCACACTCACTGACACACTTCACTCAAACACACTGAACCACACTCACTGACACACTTCTATCAAACACACTGCACCACACTCATTGACACACTTCACCCTTGACCACACTCATTGACACTTCACCCAAACACACTGCACCCCACTCACTGACGCACTTCACCCAAACACACTGCAACACACACACTGGCACGCTTCACTCAAACACACTGCACCACACTCACTGACACACTTCACCCAAACACACTGCACCACACACACTGGCACGCTTCACCCAAACACACTGCACCACACTCACTGACACACTTCACCCAATTGCACTGCACCACACTCACTGATACACTTCACCGAAACACACTGCACCACACTCACTGACACACTTATCCCAAACACACTGCACCGCATTCATTCACACTTCACTCAAACACACTGCACCACACTCCCTGACACACATTACTCAAATACAATGCATCACACTCCTTCACACTTCACCCAAACACACTGCACCACAATGATTGACATACTTCACCCAAACACACTGCACCACACTCACTGACACACTTCACCGAAACACACTGCACCGCACTCACTGATGCACATCACCCAAACACACGGCAACACACTCGCTGACACACATCACTCAACCACACTGCACCACACACAGTGGCACACTTCACCCAAACACATTGCATCACACTCACTGACGCACTTCACCCAAACACACTGCACCACACTCACTGACACACTTCACCCAAACACACAGCACCACACTTGCTGATACACTTCACCCAAACACACAGCCCCAAACTCACTGACACACATCACCCAAACGCACTGAACCACACACACTGACAGACTTCACCACACTCACTGACACACTTCAACCAAACACACTGAACCGCACTCATTGACAGACTTCACCACACTCACTGACACACTTCAACCAAACACAATGCAACACACTCGCTGACATACATCACCCAACCACACTGCACCACACTCACTGATACACTTCACCCTTCACCACACTCACTGACACTTCACCCAAACACACTGCACCACACTAACTGACGCACTTCACCCAAACACACTGCACCACACACACTGGCACGCTTCACCCAAACACACTGCACCACACTCACTGACACTTCACCCAAACACACTGCACCACACTGACTGACAGAATTCACCCAAAGCACTGCACCACATTCACTGACACAAATCACCCAAACACTCTGCACCACACTCGCTGACACACTTCACCCAAACATATTGCATCACACTCACTGACACACTTCACCCAAATACACTGCAACACACTCACTGACACACTTCACCCAAACACACTGCAACACACTCACTGACACACATCACCCAACCACAGTGCACCGCACACAGTGGCACACTTCACCCAAACACATTGCATCACACTCACTGACACACTTCACTCAAACACACTGAACCACACTCACTGACACACTTCTATCAAACACACTGCACCACACTCATTGACACACTTCACCCTTGACCACACTCACTGACACTTCACCCAAACACACTGCACCACACTCACTGACGTACTTCACCCAAACACACTGCAACACACACACTGGCACGCTTCACTCAAACACACTGCACAACCCTCACTGACACACTTCACCCAAACACACTGCACCACACACACTGGCACGCTTCACCCAAACACACTGCACCACACTCACTGACACACTTCACCCAATCACACTGCACCACACTCACTGACACACTTCACCCAATTGCACTGCACCACACTCACTGATACACTTCACCGAAACACACTGCACCACACTCACTGACACACTTATCCCAAACACAGTGCACCGCATTCATTCACACTTCACTCAAACACACTGCACCACACTCCCTGACACACATTACTCAAATACAATGCATCACACTCCTTCACACTTCACCCAAACACACTGCACCACAATGATTGACACACTTCACCCAAACACACTGCACCACACTCACTGACACACTTCACCGAAACACACTGCACCGCACTCACTGATGCACATCACCCAAACACACGGCAACACACTCGCTGACACACATCACTCAACCACACTGCACCACACACAGTGGCACACTTCATCCAAACACATTGCATCACACTCACTGACACACTTATCCCAAACACACTTCCCCACACTCGCTGACAAACTTCAACCAAACCCACTGCAACACACTCACTGACACACTTCACCCAAACACACTGCAACACACTCACTGACAGACTTACCCCAAACACACTGCACAACACTCACTGACACACATCACCCAAACACAGTGCACCACACTCACTGACACACTTCACCCAAACACACTGCAACACACTCACTGACACACTTATTCCAAACACACTGCACCACACTCATTCACACTTCACCCAAACACACTGCGCCACACTCACTGACACACTTCACCCTTCACCACATTCACTGACACTTCAACCAAACACACTGCACCACACTCACTGACACACTACACCGTTCACCACACTCACTGACACTTCACCCAAACACACTGCACCACACTCACTGACACACTTCCCCCAAACACACTGCACCACACTCACTGACGCTTTACCTGAATACACTGCACCACACTCACTTGAACCAAACACACAGCACTAAACTCACTGACACGCTTCACCCAAACACACTGCACCACACCCACTGACACACTTCACCCAAACACACTGCACCACACTCATACACATCACACAAACACACTGCACCACACTCATACACATCACACAAACACACTGCACCACACTGACTGACAGAATTCACCCAAATGCACAGCACCACATTCACTGACACAAATCACCCAAACACTCTGCACCACACTCACTGACACACTTCACCCAAACACAGTGCACCACACTCACTGACACACTTCACCCAAACACAGTGCACCACACTCACTGACGCACTTCACCCAAACACACTTCACCACACTGACTGACACAATTCATTCCAAAACACTGCACCACACCCACTGACACACTTCACCCTTCACCCAAACACACTGCACCACATTCACTGACACACTTCACCCAAAAACACTGCACCACACTCACTGACACACTTCACCCAAACACACTTCACCACACTCACTGACACAATTCACCCAAAAAAACTGCACCACATTCACTGACACACTTCACCCCAAAACACTGCACCACACTCACTGACACACTTCACCCAAAAACACTGCACCACACTCACTGACACACTTCACCCAAGCACACAGCACCACACTCACTGACAGACATGACGTAAACACACTGCATCACGCTCACTAACACACATCATCCAAACACCTTGCATGAAACTCAATGACATACATCACCCAAACATACTGCACCACACTCACTGACACACTTCACCCAAACACACTGCACCACACTCACTGACACACTTCACCCAAAGACACCGTACCACACTCACTGACACACTTCACCCAAACACACCGCACCACATTCACTGACACACTTCAACCAAAGACACCGTACCATACTCACTGACACACTTCACGCAAACACACTGCACCACACTCACTGACACATTTCACCCAAACACAATGCACCACACTCACTGACACACTTCACCCAAACACACTGCACCACACTCACTGACACATTTCACCCAAACACACTGCACCACACTCACTGACAAACTTCACCCAATTGCACTGCACCACACTCACTGTCACACTTCACCAAAACTCACTTCACAACACTCACTGACACACTTCACCCTTGACCACACTCACTGACATTTCACCCAAACACACTGCACCATACAACCTGACGCACTTCACCCAAACACACTGCACCACACACACTGGCACGCTTCACCCAAACACACTGCACCACACTCACTGACACACTTCACCCAAACACACAGCACCACACTCGCTGATATACTTCACCCAAACACACAGCCCCAAACTCACTGACACACATCATCGAAACACACTACACCACACTCACTGACACACTTCACCCAAACACAGTGCACCACACTCACTGACACACTTCACCCAAACACACTGCAACACACTCACTGACACACATCACACAAACGCACTGAACCACACACACTGACAGACTTCACCACACTCACTGACACACTTCAACCAAACACACTGAACCACACTCATGGACAGACTTCACCACACTCACTGACACACTTCAATCAAACACAATGCAACACACTCGCTGACATACATCACCCAACCACACTGCACCACACTCACTGATACACTTCACCCTTCACCACACTCACTGATACACTTCACCCAAACACAGTGCACCACAATGACTGACACACTTCACCCAAACACACTGCACCACACACACTGGCACGCTTCACCCAAACACACTGCACCACACTCACTGACGCGCTTCACCCAAACACACTGCACCACACTCACACACATCACACAAACACACTGCACCACACTGACTGACAAAATTCACCCAAATGCACTGCACCACATTCACTGACACAAATCACCCAAACACTCTGCACCACACTCACTGACACACTTCACCCAAACACACTGCAACACACACACTGACACACTTCACCCAATTGCATTGCACCACACTCACTGATGCACTTCACCCAAACACACAGCCCCAAACTCACTGACACACATCATCGAAACACTTTGCATCACACTCACTGACACACTTCACCCAAACACACTGCACCACACTCACTGACACACTTCACCCAATTGCACTACACCACACTCACTGATACACTTCACCGAAACACACTGCACCACACTCACTGACACACTTATCCCAAACACACTGCATCACACTCACTGACACACTTCACCCAAACACACTGCATCACACTCACTGACACGCTTCACCCAAACACACTGCACCACACTCACTGACACACATTACTCAAATACAATGCATCACACTCCTTGACATGCTTCACTGAAAGACACTGCACGACACTCACTGACACATATCACCCAAACACACTGCACCACAATGACTGACACACTTCACCCAAACACACTGCACCACACTTACTGACACACTTCACCGAAACACACTGCACCACACTCATTGACACACTTCACCGAAACACACTGCACCACACTCACTGATGCACATCACCCAAACACACGGCAACACACTCGCTGACACACATCACCCAACCACACTGCACCACACACAGTGGCACACTTCACCCAAACACATTGCATCACACTCACTGACACACTAATCCCAAACACACTTCCCCACACTCGCTGACAAACTTCAACCAAACACATTACACAACACTCACTGACACACATCACCCAAACACAGTGCACCACACTCACTGACACACTTCACCCTTCACCACACTCACTGACACTTCACCCAAACACACTGCACCACACTCACTGACACACTTCACCCAAACACACTGCAGCATACTAACTGGCACACTTCACCCAAACACACTGCACCACACTCAATGACACTTCACCCGAACACACTGCAGCACACTCACTGAAACACTTGAACCAAACACACAGCACAAAACTCACTGACACACTTGACCGAAGCACACTGCACCACACTCACTTTAACCAAACACACAGCACCACACTCACTGACACGCTTCACCAAAACACACTGCACCACACCCACTGACACACTTCACCCAAACACACTGCACCACACTCACACACATCACACAAACACACTGCACCATGCTGACTGACAGAATTCACCCAAATGCACTGCACCACATTCACTGACACAAATCACCCAAACACTCTGCACCACACTCACTGACACACTTCACCCAAAAACACTGCACCACACTCACTGACACACTTCACCCAAACACACAGCCCCAAACTCACTGACACACATCATCGAAACACTTTGCATCACACTCACTGACACACTTCACCCAAACACACTGCACCACACTCACTGACACACTTCACCCAATTGCACTACACCACACTCACTGATACACTTCACCGAAACACACTGCACCACACTCACTGATGCACATCACCCAAACACACGGCAACACACTCGCTGACACACATCACCCAACCACACTGCACCACACACAGTGGCACACTTCACCCAAACACATTGCATCACACTCACTGACACACTAATCCCAAACACACTTCCCCACACTCGCTGACAAACTTCAACCAAACACACTACACAACACTCACTGACACACATCACCCAAACACAGTGCACCACACTCACTGACACACTTCACCCTTCACCACACTCACTGACACTTCACCCAAACACACTGCACCACACTCACTGACGCTTTACCTGAATACACTGCACCACACTCACTTGAACCAAACACACAGCACTAAACTCACTGACACGCTTCACCCAAACACACTGCACCACACCCACTGACACACTTCACCCAAACACACTGCACCACACTCATACACATCACACAAACACACTGCACCACACTCATACACATCACACAAACACACTGCACCACACTGACTGACAGAATTCACCCAAATGCACAGCACCACATTCACTGACACAAATCACCCAAACACTCTGCACCACACTCACTGACACACTTCACCCAAACACAGTGCACCACACTCACTGACACACTTCACCCAAACACAGTGCACCACACTCACTGACGCACTTCACCCAAACACACTTCACCACACTGACTGACACAATTCATTCCAAAACACTGCACCACACCCACTGACACACTTCACCCTTCACCCAAACACACTGCACCACATTCACTGACACACTTCACCCAAAAACACTGCACCACACTCACTGACACACTTCACCCAAACACACTTCACCACACTCACTGACAAAATTCACCCAAAAAAACTGCACCACATTCACTGACACACTTCACCCCAAAACACTGCACCACACTCACTGACACACTTCACCCAAAAACACTGCACCACACTCACTGACACACTTCACCCAAGCACACAGCACCACACTCACTGACAGACATGACGTAAACACACTGCATCACGCTCACTAACACACATCATCCAAACACCTTGCATGAAACTCAATGACATACATCACCCAAACATACTGCACCACACTCACTGACACACTTCACCCAAACACACTGCACCACACTCACTGACACACTTCACCCAAAGACACCGTACCACACTCACTGACACACTTCACCCAAACACACCGCACCACATTCACTGACACACTTCAACCAAAGACACCGTACCACACTCACTGACACACTTCACCCAAACACACTGCACCACACTCACTGACACATTTCACCCAAACACAATGCACCACACTCACTGACACACTTCACCCAAACACACTGCACCACACTCACTGACACATTTCACCCAAACACACTGCACCACACTCACTGACAAACTTCACCCAATTGCACTGCACCACACTCACTGTCACACTTCACCAAAACTCACTTCACAACACTCACTGACACACTTCACCCTTGACCACACTCACTGACATTTCACCCAAACACACTGCACCACACAACCTGACGCACTTCACCCAAACACACTGCACCACACACACTGGCACGCTTCACCCAAACACACTGCACCACACTCACTGACACACTTCACCCAAACACACAGCACCACACTCGCTGATATACTTCACCCAAACACACAGCCCCAAACTCACTGACACACATCATCGAAACACACTACACCACACTCACTGACACACTTCACCCAAACACAGTGCACCACACTCACTGACACACTTCACCCAAACACACTGCACCACACTCACTGACACACATCACACAAACGCACTGAACCACACACACTGACAGACTTCACCACACT
Source organism: Pristiophorus japonicus (assembly GCF_044704955.1). Lineage (NCBI taxonomy): Eukaryota > Metazoa > Chordata > Chondrichthyes > Pristiophoridae > Pristiophorus > Pristiophorus japonicus. Next base: position 274,206,676 of record NC_091977.1, on the reverse strand, counting down.
CACTGACACACTTCAACCAAACACACTGAACCACACTCATGGACAGACTTCACCACACTCACTGACACACTTCAACCAAACACAATGCAACACACTCGCTGACATACATCACCCAACCACACTGCACCACACTCACTGATACACTTCACCCTTCACCACACTCACTGATACACTTCACCCAAACACAGTGCACCACAATGCCTGACACACTTCACCCAAACATACTGCACCACACTCACTGACACACTTCACCCAAACACACTGCACCACACTCACTGACGCACTTCACCCAAACACACTGCACCACACACACTGGCACGCTTCACCCAAACACACTGCACCACACTCACACACATCACACAAACACACTGCACCACACTGACTGACAAAATTCACCCAAATGCACTGCACCACATTCACTGACACAAATCACCCAAACACTCTGCACCACACTCACTGACACACTTCACCCAAACACACTGCAACACACACACTGACACACTTCACCCAATTGCATTGCACCACACTCACTGATGCACTTCACCCAAACACACAGCCCCAAACTCACTGACACACATCATCGAAACACTTTGCATCACACTCACTGACACACTTCACCCAAACACACTGCACCACACTCACTGACACACTTCACCCAATTGCACTACACCACACTCACTGATACACTTCACCGAAACACACTGCACCACACTCACTGACACACTTATCCCAAACACACTGCATCACACTCACTGACACACTTCACCCAAACACACTGCATCACACTCACTGACACGCTTCACCCAAACACACTGCACCACACTCACTGACACACATTACTCAAATACAATGCATCACACTCCTTGACATGCTTCACTGAAAGACACTGCACGACACTCACTGACACATATCACCCAAACACACTGCACCACAATGACTGACACACTTCACCCAAACACACTGCACCACACTTACTGACACACTTCACCGAAACACACTGCACCACACTCATTGACACACTTCACCGAAACACACTGCACCACACTCACTGATGCACATCACCCAAACACACGGCAACACACTCGCTGACACACATCACCCAACCACACTGCACCACACACAGTGGCACACTTCACCCAAACACATTGCATCACACTCACTGACACACTAATCCCAAACACACTTCCCCACACTCGCTGACAAACTTCAACCAAACACACTACACAACACTCACTGACACACATCACCCAAACACAGTGCACCACACTCACTGACACACTTCACCCTTCACCACACTCACTGACACTTCACCCAAACACACTGCACCACACTCACTGACACACTTCACCCAAACACACTGCAGCATACTAACTGGCACACTTCACCCAAACACACTGCACCACACTCAATGACACTTCACCCGAACACACTGCAGCACACTCACTGAAACACTTGAACCAAACACACAGCACAAAACTCACTGACACACTTGACCGAAGCACACTGCACCACACTCACTTTAACCAAACACACAGCACCACACTCACTGACACGCTTCACCAAAACACACTGCACCACACCCACTGACACACTTCACCCAAACACACTGCACCACACTCACACACATCACACAAACACACTGCACCATGCTGACTGACAGAATTCACCCAAATGCACTGCACCACACTCACTGACACACTTCACCCAAAAACACTGCACCACACTCACTGACACACTTCACCCAAGCACACAGCATCACGCTCACTGACACACATCACCCAAACACCTTGCATGAAACTCAACGACATACATCACCCAAACACACTGCACCACGCTCACTGACAGACTTGACCCAAACACACTGCACCACACTCACTGATACACTTCACCCAAATACACAGAACCACACTCACTGACACACTTCACCCAAACACACTGCACCACACTCACTGACACACTTCCCCCAAACACACTGCACCACACTCACTGACACACTTCACCAAAAGACACCGTACCACACTCACTGACACACTTCACCCTTCACCAATTCACTGACACTTCAACCAAACACACTGCACCACACTCACTGACACACTTCACCCTTCACCACACTCACTGACACTTCACCCAAACACACTGCACCACACTCACTGACACACTTCACCCAAAAACACCGTACCACACTCACTGACACACTTCACCCAAACACACTGCACCACACTCACTGACACACTTCCCCCAAACACACTGCACCACACTCACTGACACACTTCACCCAAAGACACCGTACCACACTCACTGACACACTTCACCCAAACACACTGCAACACACACACTGACACACTTCACCCAATTGCACTGCACCACATTCACTGATACACTTCACCCAAACACGCAGCCCCAAACTCACTGACACACATCATCGAAACACTTTGCATCACACTGACACACTTCACCCAAACACACTGCACCACACTCACTGACACACTTCACCCAATTGCACTGCACCACACTCAATGATACACTTCACCGAAACACACTGCACCACACTCACTGACACACTTATCCCAAACACACTGCACCGCATTCATTCACACTTCACTCAAACACACTGCACCACACTCACTGACACACATTACTCAAATACAATGCATCACACTCCTTGACACGCTTCACTGAAACACACTGCATCACGCTCACTGACACACTTCACCCAAACACACTGCAGCATACTAACTGGCACACTTCACCCAAACACACTGCACCACACTCAATGACACTTCACCCGAAGCACACTGCACCACACTCACTGACGCTTCACCTGAATACACTGCACCACACTCACTTTAACCAAACACACAGCACGAAACTCACTGACACGCTTCACCCAAACACACTGCAGCATACCAGCTGGCACACTTCACCCAAACACACTGCACCACACTCAATGACACTTCACCCGAAGCACACTGCACCACACTCACTGACGCTTCACCTGAATACACTGCACCACACTCACTTTAACCAAACACACAGCACGAAACTCACTGACACACTTCACCCAAACACACTGCACCACACTCACTGACAAAATTCACCCAAATGCACTGCACCACATTCACTGACACAAATCACCCAAACACTCTGCACCACACTCACTGACACACTTCACCCAAACACACAGCACCACACTCACTGATACACTTCACCCTTCACCACACTCACTGACACTTCACCCAAACACACTGCACCACACCCACTGACACACTTCACCCAAACACACTGCACCACACTCACTGACGCTTCACCTGAATACACTGCACCACACTCACTTTAACCAAACACACAGCACTAAACTCACTGACACGCTTCACCCAAACACACTGCACCACACCCACTGACACACTTCACCCAAACACACTGCACCACACTCACACACATCACACAAACACACTGCACCACACTGACTGACAAAATTCACCCAAATGCACTGCACCACATTCACTGACACAAATCACCCAAACACTCTGCACCACACTCACTGACACACTTCACCCAAACACAGTGCACCACACTCACTGACACACTTCACCCAAACACACAGCATCACACTCACTGACACACTTCTCCCAAACATGCTGCACCACAATGACTGACACACTTCACCCAAACATACTGCACCACACTCACTGACACACTACAGCTACAGTGCACCACACTCACTGACACACTTCACCCAAACACAGTGCACCACACTCACTAACACACTTCACCCAAACACACTTCACCACACTGACTGACACACTTCACCCCAAAAAACTGCACCACACTAACTGACACACTTCACCCAAAAACACTGCATCACGCTCACTGACACACATCACCCAAACACCTTGCATGAAACTCAACGACATACATCACCCAAACACACTGCACCACACTCACTGACAGACTTCACCACACTCACTGACACACTTCAACCAAACATAATGCAACACACTCGCTGACATACATCACCCAACCACACTGCACCACACTCACTGATACACTTCACCCTTCACCACACTCACTGACATTTCACCCAAACACACTGCACCACACTCACTGACGCACTTCACCCAAACACACTGCACCACACACATTGGCACGCTTCACCCAAAGACACTGCTCCACTCTGACTGACAGAATTCACCCAAATGCACTGCACCACATTCACTGACACAAATCACCCAAACACTCTGCACCACACTCGCTGACAGACTTCACCCAAACATATTGCATCACACTCACTGACACACTTCACCACACTCGCTGACACACTTCACCCAAACACATTGCATCACACTCACTGACACACTTCTCCCAAACACACTGCACCACACTCATTGACACACTTCAACCAAACACACTGCACCACACTCACTGACACACTTCACCCAATTGCACTGCACCACTCACTGATATACTTCACCCAAACACACTGCACCACACTCACACACATCACACAAACACACTGCACCACACTGACTGACAGAATTCACCCAAATGCACTGCACCACATTCACTGACACAAATCACCCAAACACTCTGCACCACACTCGCTGACCCACTTCACCCAAACATATTGCATCACACTCACTGACACACTTCATCGAAACACACTTCTCCACACTCGCTGACACACTTCAACCAGACACACTGCACCACACTCACTGACACACTTCACCCAAACACACTGCAACACACTCACTGACACACATCACCCAACCACACTGCACCGCTCACAGTGGCACACTTCACCCAAACACATTGCATCACACTCACTGACACACGTCATTCAAACACACTGAACCACACTCACTGACACACTTCTTCCAAACACACTGCACCACATTCATTGACACACTTCACCCTTGACCGCACTCACTGACACTTCACCCAAACACACTGCACCACACTCACTGACGCACTTCACCCAAACACACTGCAACACACACACTTGCACGCTTCACCCAAACACACTGCACCACACTCACTGACACACTTCACCCAAACACACTGCACCACACTCACTGACATACTTCACCCAAACACACTGCACCACACACACTGGCACGCTTCACCCAAACACACTGCACCACACTCACTGACACACTTCACCCAAACACACTGCACCACACTCACTGACACACATCACCCAATTGCATTGCACCACACTCACTGACACACTTCACCCAATTGCATTGCACCACACTCACTGACACACTTATCCCAAACACATTGCACCGCATTCATTCACACTTCACTCAAACACACTGCACCACACTCACTGACACACTTCACCCAAACACACTGCACCACACTCACTGACACACATTACTCAAATACAATGCATCACACTCCTTGACACGCTTCACTGAAACACACTGCACCACACTCACTGACACATATCACCCAAACACACTGCACCACACTCACTGATGCACATCACCCAAACACACGGCAACACACTCACTGACACACTTCACCCAAAGACACCGTACCACATTCACTGACACACTTCACCCAAACACACTGCACCACACTCACAGACAAACTTCACCCAAACACACTTTACAACATTCGCTGACACACTTCACCCAAAGAAATCGTACCACACTCACTGACACACTTCACCCAAACACACTGCACCACACTCACTGACACACTTCACCCAAATAAACTGAATCACACTCACTGACACAATTCAGCCAAACACACTGCACCACACTCACTGACACACATCACCCAAACGCACTGAACCACACTCACTGACAAACTTCACCACACTCACTGACACACTTCAACCAAACACACTGAACCACACTCACTGACAGACTTCAACACACTTGCTGACATACATCACCCAACCACACTGCACCACACTCACTGATACACTTCACCCTTCACCACACTCACTGACATTTCACCCAAACACACTGCACCACACTCACTGACGCACTTCACCCAAACACACTGCACCACACACATTGGCACGCTTCACCCAAAGACACTGCTCCACACTGACTGACAGAATTCACCCAAATGCACTGCACCACACTGACTGATACACTTCACCCAAACACAGAGCCCCAAACTCACTGACACACATCATCGAAACACTTTGCATCACATTCACTGACACAAATCACCCAAACACTCTGCACCACACTCGCTGACAGACTTCACCCAAACATATTGCATCACACTCACTGACACACTTCACCACACTCGCTGACACACTTCAACCAGACACACTGCACCACACTCACTGACACACATCACCTAAACACACTGCAACACACTCACTGACACACATCACCCAACCACACTGCACCGCACTCACTGATGCACTTCACCCAAACACATTGCATCACACTCACTGACACACTTCACTCAAACACACTGAACCACACTCACTGACACACTTCTCCCAAACACACTGCACCACACTCATTGACACACTTCACCCTTGACCACACTCACTGACACTTCACCCAAACACACTGCACCACACTCACTGACGCACTTCAACCAAACACACTGCAACACGCACACTGACACACTTCACCCAATTGCACTGCACCACACTCACTGATACACTTCACCCAAACACACAGCCCCAAACTCACTGACACACATCATCGAAACACTTTGCATCACACTCACTGACACACTTCACCCAAACACACTGCACCACACTCACTGACACACTTTACCCAAATGCACTGCACCACACTCACTGATACACTTCACCCAAACACACTGCACCACACTCACTGACAGAATTCACCCAAATGCACTGCACCACATTCACTGACACAAATCACCCAAACACTCTGCACCACACTCGCTGACCCACTTCACCCAAACATATTGCATCACACTCACTGACACACTTCACCGAAACACACTTCTCCACACTCGCTGACACACTTCAACTAGACACACTGCACCACACTCACTGACACACTTCACCCAAACACACTGCAACACACTCACTGACACAAATCACCCAACCACACTGCACCGCTCACAGTGGCACACTTCACCCAAACACATTGCAACACACTCACTGACACACGTCACTCAAACACACTGAACCACACTCACTGACACACTTCTCCCAAACACACTGCACCACACTCATTGACACACTTCACCCTTGACTACACTCACTGACACTTCACCCAAAAACACTGCACCACACTCACTGACGCACTTCAACCAAACACACTGCAACACACACACTAGCACGCTTCACCCAAACACACTGCACCACACTCACTGACACACTTCACCCAAACACACTGCACCACACTCACTGACACACTTCACCCAAACACACTGCACCACACTCACTGACACACTTCACCCAAACACACTGCATCACACTCACTGACACGCTTCACCCAAACACACTGCACCACACTCACTGACACACATTACTCAAATACAATGCATCACACTCCTTGACATGCTTCACTGAAAGACACTGCACGACACTCACTGACACATATCACCCAAACACACTGCACCACAATGACTGACACACTTCACCCAAACACACTGCACCACACTTACTGACACACTTCACCAAAACACACTGCACCACACTCATTGACACACTTCACCGAAACACACTGCACCACACTCACTGATGCACATCACCCAAACACACGGCAACACACTCGCTGACACACATCACCCAACCACACTGCACCACACACAGTGGCACACTTCACCCAAACACATTGCATCACACTCACTGACACACTAATCCCAAACACACTTCCCCACACTCGCTGACAAACTTCAACCAAACCCACTGCAACACAATCACTGACACACTTCACCCAAACACACAGCAACTCACTCACTGACAGACTTACCCCAAACACACTGCACAACACTCACTGACACACATCACCCAAACACAGTGCACCACACTCACTGACACACTTCACCCAAAAACACTGCGCCACACTCACTGACACACTTCACCCAAGCACACAGCACCACACTCACTGACAGAATTCACCCAAATGCACTGCACCACATTCACTGACACAAATCACCCAAACACTCCGCATCACACTCGCTGACACACTTCACCACACTCGCTGACACACTTCAACCAGACACACTGCACCACACTCACTGACACACTTCACCTAAACACACTGCAACACACTCACTGACACACATCACCCAACCACACTGCACGGCACTCACTGACACACTTCACCCAAACACATTGCATCACACTCACTGACACACTTCACTCAAACACACTGAACCACACTCACTGACACACTTTTCCCAAACACACTGCACCACACACATTGACACACTTCATCCTTGACCACACTCACTGACACTTCACCCAAACACACCGCACCACACTCACTGACGCACTTCAACCAAACACACTGCAACACACACACTGACACACTTCACCCAATTGCACTGCACCACACTCACTGATACACTTCACCCAAACACACAGCCCCAAACTCACTGACACACATCATCGAAACACATTGCATCACACTCACTGACACACTTCACCCAAACACACTGCACCACACTCACTGACACACTTCACCCAAACACACTGCACCACACTCACTGACACACATCACCCAAACACAGTGCACCACACTCACTGATACACTTCACCCAAATACACAGAACCACACTCACTGACACACTTCACGCAAACATACTGCACCACACTCACTGACACACTTCACCCAAACACACTGCACCACACTCACTGACACACTTCACCAAAAGACACCGTACCACACTCACTGACACACTTCACCCAAACACACTGCACCACACTCACTGACACACATCCCCCAAACACACTGCACCACACTCACTGACACACTTCACCCAAAGACACCGTACCACATTCACTGACACACTTCACCCAAACACATTGTACCACACTCACAGACAAACTTCACCCAATCACACTGCACAACATTCACTGACACACTTCACCCAAAGACATCGTACCACACTCACTGACACACTTCACCCAAACACACTGCACCACACTCACTGACACACTTCACCCAAACACAGTGCACCACACTCACTGACACACTTCATCCAAACACACTGCACCACACTCACTGACACACATCACCCAAACGCACTGAACCACACTCACTGACAGACTTCACCACACTCACTGACACACTTCAACCAAACACACTGAACCACACTCATTGACAGACTTCACCACACTCACTGACACACTTCAACCAAACACAATGCAACACACTCGCTGACATACATCACCCAACCACACTGCACCACACTCACTGATACACTTCACCCTTCACCACACTCACTGACATTTCACCCAAACACACTGCACCACACTCACTGACGCACTTCACCCAAACACACTGCACCACACACATTGACACACTGCACCACACTCACTGACGCACTTCACCCAAACACACTGCACCACACACATTGGCACGCTTCACCCAAAGACACTGCTCCACACTGACTGACAGAATTCACCCAAATGCACTGCACCACACTCACTGATACACTTCACCCAAACACACAGCCCCAAACTCACTGACACACATCATCGAAACACTTTGCATCACACTCACTGACACACTTCACCCAAACACACTGCACCACACTCACTGACACACTTCACCCAAACACAGTGCACCACACTCACTGACACACTTCATCCAAACACACTGCACCACACTCACTGACACACTTCACCCAAACACACTGCACCACGCTCACTGACACACTTCACCCAAACACACTGCACCACACTCACTGACACACTTCACCCAATTGCACTGCACCACACTCACTGATACACTTCACCGAAACACACTGCACCACACTCACTGACACACTTATCCCAAACACACTGCACTGCATTCATTCACGCTGCACTGAAACACACTGCACCACACTCACTGACACATATCACCCAAAAACACTGCACCACAATAACTGACACACTTCACCCAAACACACTGCACCACACTCACTGACACACTTCACCCAAACACATTGCACCACACTCACTGACACACTTCACCTAAACACAGTGCACCACACTCACTGACACACTTCATCCAAACACACTGCACCACACTCACTGACACACTTCACCCAAACACACTGCACCACGCTCACTGACACACTTCACCCAAACACACTGCACCACACTCACTGACACACTTCACCCAATTGCACTGCACCACACTCACTGATACACTTCACCGAAACACACTGCACCACACTCACTGACACACTTATCCCAAACACACTGCACTGCATTCATTCACGCTGCACTGAAACACACTGCACCACACTCACTGACACATATCACCCAAAAACACTGCACCACAATAACTGGCACACTTCACCCAAACACACTGCACCACACTCACTGACACACTTCACCGAAACACACTGCACCACACTCACTGATGCACATCACCCAAACACAGTGCACCACACTCACTGACACACTTCACCCTAACACACAGCACCACACTCACTGACACACTTCACCCAAACATGCTGTACCACACTCACTGACACACTTCACCCAAACATACTGCACCACACTCACTGACACACTACAGCCACAGTGCACCACACTCACTGACACACTTCACCCAAACACAGTGCACCACACTGACTGACACAATTCACCCCAAAACACTGCACCACATTCACTGACACACTTCACCCCAAAAAACTGCACCACACTCACTGACACACTTCACCCCAAAACACTACACCACACTCACTGACACAATTCACCCAAAAACACTGCACCACACTCACTGACACACTTCACCCAAGCACACTGCACCACGCTCACTGGCACACATCATCGAAACACTTTGCATCACACTCACTGATACACTTCACCGAAACACACTGCACCACACTCACTGACACACTTATCCCAAACACACTGCACTGCATTCATTCACACTTCACTCAAACACACTGCACCACACTCACTGACACACATTACTCAAATACAATGCATCACACTCCTTGACACGCTTCACTGAAACACACTGCACCACACTCACTGACACATTTCACCCAAACACACTGCACCACACTCACTGACACACTTCACCCAAACACACTGCAGCATACTAACTGGCACACTTCACCCAAACACACTGCAGCATACTAACTGGCACACTTCACCCAAACACACTGCAGCATACTAACTGGCACACTTCACCCAAACACACTGCACCACACTCAATGACACTTCACCCGAACACACTGCACCACACTCACTGACACACTTGAACCAAACACACAGCACAAAACTCACTGACACACTTGACCAAAGCACACTGCACCACACTCACTGACGCTTCACCTGAATACACTGCACCACACTTCCTGACGCTTCACCTGAATACACTGCACCACACTCACTTTAACCAAACACACAGCACTAAACTCACTGACACGCTTCACCAAAACACACTGCACCACACCCAGTGACACACTTCACCCAAACACACTGCACCACACTCACACACATCACACAAACACACTGCACCACACTCACTGACACACTTCACCCAAACACAGTGCACCACACTCACTGACACACTTCACCCAAACACACAGCACCACACTCTCTGACACACTTCACCCTAACATGCTGCACCACAATGACTGACACACTTCACCCAAACATACTGCACCACACTCACTGACACACTACAGCCACAGTGCACCACACTCACTGACACACTTCACCCAAACAGTGCACCACACTGACTGACACAATTCACCCAAAAACACTTCACCCCAAAACACTGCACCACACTCACTGACACACATCCCCCAAACACACTGCACCACACTCACTGACACACTTCACCCAAAGACACCGTACCACAATCACTGACACACTTCACCCAAACACATTGTACCACACTCACAGACAAACTTCACCCAAACACACTGCACAACATTCACTGACACACTTCACCCAAAGACACCGTACCACACTCACTGACACACTTCACCCAAACACACTGCACCACACTCACTGACACACTTCACCCAAATACACTGAATCACACTCACTGACACAATTCAGCCAAACACACTGCACCACACTCACTGACACACATCACCCAAACGCACTGAACCACACTCACTGACAGACTTCACCACACTCACTGACACACTTCAACCAAACACACTGAACCACACTCATTGACAGACTTCACCACACTCACTGACACACTTCAACCAAACACAATGCAACACACTCGCTGACATACATCACCCAACCACACTGCACCACACTCACTGATACACTTCACCCTTCACCACACTCACTGACACTTCACCCAAACACACTGCACCACACTCACTGACGCACTTCACCCAAACACACTGCACCACACACACTGGCACGCTTCACCCAAACACACTGCATCACACTCACTGACACGCTTCACCCAAACACACTGCACCACACTGACTGACAGAATTCACCCAAATGCACTGCACCACATTCACTGACACAAATCACCCAAACACTCTGCACCACACTCGCTGACACACTTCACCCAAACATATTGCATCACACTCACTGACACACTTCTCCCAAACACACTTCACCGCACTCACTGACACAATTCACCCAAAAATACTGCACCACACTCAGTGACACGCTTTAACCAAACACACTGCACCATACTCACTGACACACTTACTCTAAACACACTGCAGCACACTCAATGACACTTCACCACACTCATTTACACTTCACCAAAACACACGGCAACACACTCACTGACACACTTCACCCAAACACACTGCAGCATACTGACTGGCACACTTCACCCAAACACACTGCACCACACTCAATGCCACTTCACCAGAACACACTGCACCACACTCACTGACACACTTGAACCAAACACACAGCACCAAGCTCACTGACACACTTGAACCAAACACACAGCACCAAACTCACTGACACACTTGACCGAAGCACACTGCACCACACTCACTTTAACAAAACACACAGCACTAAACTCACTGACACGCTTTACCCAAACGCACTGCACCACACCCACTCACACACTTCATCCAAACACTTTGCATCACACTCACTGACACACTTCACCTAATCACACAGCGCCACACTCACTGACACACTTCACCACACTCGCTGACACATTTCACCCAAACACACTGCACCACACTCACTGACACATATCACCCAATCACAATGCATCACACTCATTGACACATTTCACCCAATCACACTGCGCCACATTCACTGACACACTTCACCACACTATATGACACACTTTAACCAAGCACACAGCACCACACTCACCGACACAATTCATTCAAACACTTTGCATCACACTCACTGACACACTTCACCCAAACTCACTGCACCACATTCACTGACACACTTCACCCACACACACTGCACCACACTCACTGACACACTTCACCCAGACACACTGCACCACACTCACTCACACCTCACCCAAACATACTGCATTGCAATTACTGACAATCTTCACCCAAACACACTGCGCCACACTCATTGACACACTTCACCCAAACACACTGCACCACACTCACTGACACACTTCATCCAAACACACTGCACCACACTCACTGACACACTTCACCCAAACACACTGCACCACACTCACTGACACACTTCACCCAAACACACTGCACCACGCTCACTGACACACTTCACCCAAACACACTGCACCACGCTCACTGACACACTTCACCCAAACACACTGCACCACGCTCACTGACACACTTCATCCAAACACACTGCACCACATTTACTGACACACTTCACCCAAACACACTGCACCACTCTCACTGACACTCTTCACCCACAGACTGCACCACACTCACTGATACACTTCACCCAAACACACTGCATCACACTCACTGACATACTTCACCCAAAGGCACTGCACCATACTCACTGACACACTTCACCCAAACACACTGCACCACACTCACTCACACTTCATCCAAACATCTGCACCACACTCACTGACTTTCTCTTGCAGGCTCACAATCACTGGAAACAAGATCAGACGGGAGGCGGCCAAGCTGCTTACAGACTTTGTGGCAAGAACATAAGAACATAAGAATTAGGAACAGGAGTAGGCCATCTAGCCCCTTGAGCCTGCTCCGCCATTCAAAAAGATCATGGCTGATCTGGCCGTGGACCCAGCACCACTTTCCCGCCCGCTCCCCATACCCCTTAATTCCCTTATTGGTTAAAAATTTATCTATCTATGAGTCGGAAGAAAGTCAGCGAGGCTCTGACAATGGGAGAAGTTGAAGCCCTTGATGACAATGATGGTATGGACCTTCCTAATACTTCTTCTCGCATCACACTTCCCCCTCATCCCACGTCTCTTCACACGATCAAGCTGCTGATGGTGTATGCATTGATATCTTGCTTCCTCCCCTCATCTCACCATAAAACTGGCACTGCACAGAATGTAGAGTGCAGTGTAGAGGCAGGATTATCACATGGTTAGGCACGGGCATGAGTGCGCTGCAGCAATGCCCGGGGGAAAGGCTAGCGTGGGGGTTAGCTCCCCGTGCACGAGTTCTGCAGCATAGGACTTAGATGATGACCCTGATGGGGCGGCCTTCAGAATAAGGGTGATGGCCATACACATAGAAATGCTTGGTGTATTGGCAAGCCTGCCAGAGAGCCTCTTGGCAATGTCAAAGAGCACGGAAGAGTCCACCTCCAACAATGAATGGGGTTTTGTGCAGAGCTTGGAGCCCAGGATTTCCAGGATGGAAATGAAGGTCAAATCCAGGAGAGACCTTGTGGACCCAGCCATAATGCTGGGTGTGATGGATGATGTCGCAGCTTCCATTGCAGCACAGGCGGAAGTGACCCAACGTCTCAGTGCTGCAGTGGAAGCGCAGACAAGTCTCATGCAGTGTCAGCTTGCTGCCTCCCAAGCTCACACTGCTGCCATCATGGCTGGATTTACGAATGTAGAAAGGGACTTGCAGGGTGTCGCAGCAATCCAGCAATCTGTGCTCCAACAGATGGCTAGGAATGCTGAGGTGCCACCCTGGGGGACTGGCAGTGGGTCTTTGGAGCAGGAACCTGCTGTCCTCTCTCAGGATAACAGCATACCTACTCCCACCACTGCCACTCTCCTATTGCTCTTGCCGCTATCTGTCAACCAGCCCAGACTGCTGCTGCCCATGCCGAGGTGGTGCAAACTACAGCCGGGCTTTCTAGGTCCATGGCTGGTCGAGGTTGTCCTGCAAGGCCATCTGTGGTCTCCCCCATAGAGACTCAGCAGCCTTCCACCAGCCATGCTAAAGCCACTGGGGGAGCACTTCATAGGAGCATTAGAGTTGGAAAAGGTATGTGAGCGACAGGTATTAAGGGATTGCATAAGGGTGATTTATTGCTATTGTAATTTTAATTGATTACTGATCAATTCATTAAGGTTGGAATGTTTGTTTTGTGGTGGCACTCATTTCAGCTTTGTGCCCAGGAGGATGCTGTGATGTTCCGTGACAGAGGGACGGTATGATGGTGATGTGTTGAGCAACAGGGATTTGGGGTTTTATTCACAGAATTGGAGTCTGATGATTTTTTCACAGCAGCCCATCTGGAAGTGGGGTGGATGTGCTGCCTGCCTTCTCCTCTTCCTCCTCCTCCCCTCCCTTGTCCTCCTCCTGAGGTGGTTGCGCAATCCCGGCTAGGAATGGCTACACCCTCATGATGGCCAAGTTGAGAAGCATGCAGCAGACCGCCACAAAATGGGACATCCACTCCGTCGAGTACTGGAGGGCTGCTCCCGAGCGGCCAAGGCAGCGGAACTGTTGCTGCAGCAGCCAAATGGTCTGCTCAATGATGTTCCTGGTGGCTCTAATTATATGAGTACTGGGCACTGTAAAGTCCTTACTCTACTGTATGAAACCACACGAGGCACATTCTGGGAATGAGGTCTCTCTGTGACCTGAACTCTTTATTCACGGGACTCGAAAGACAATGACCCTGCATGAGACCTCCCTTTTTATACCTGAGTGATCAGGTAAGGAGTGTCTCCCACAAGTTCACCCCTTGTGGTCAAGGTGTGCATCTAGGTTGAGTGTATACAGTGATACAGTGGTGTTACATTGTGGTTGCATACATGACATCACCCCTCCCCCCGCCCCCACAAAGTCTTATTGAAATCATAGGTTTAGTTTTTCAGGTGGTCTATGCTCCCTCATGGAGCGCCGCAGTTGGGGCTCTGGTTGTTGGACACTGACGTGAGTGTCTGTCACCTGTGGTGATTCCGGCCTGTCCGGGCTGACCACAGGGACTGTGCATTCTTCTGATTGCTCTTGTTGCTCATTCACTGGCGGTGGTGTGAGCTCCATCTCATGGACATCTTCAGGTTCCTCCGTGTCCATGCTGAACCTTTTTTTTACTTGGTCCAGATGCTTACGGCATATCTGACCATTGTTGAGTTTTACCACGATGACCCTATTCCCCTCTTTGTCAATTACAGTGCCCTCAAGACATTTGGGCCCCATGGCGTGACTGAGGACGAATACAGGATAATTTATCTCTATACATCTCCCCCTCGCATTACGGTCATGGTACTCATTTTGTGACTTGCGCTTGCCCTCAACTTGTTGGTCAGGACTGGCCGAATGAGGGACAACCGAGTTTTGAGTGTCCGTTTCATTAGTAGCTGTGCGGGCAGGACCCCCGTGAGCGAGTGCGGTCGGGATCTATAGACCAGCAGGAGACGCGGTAGGCGGCATTGTAGGGGGGGCCCTTGAATTCTGAGCATACCTTGCTTAATGATTTGGACCGCACATTCCGTCTGGCCATTGGAGGCTGGCTTGATCGGCGCAGTCCTGACGTGGTTGATGCCATTGCTCAACATAAACTCTCGGAATTCGTAGCTTGAGAAACATGGGCCATTATCACTAACCAGGATGTCCGGCAAGCCGTGAGTTGCAAAGATCACACGTAGGCTTTCCACGGTGGTGGATGACGTTCATGAATTCAGAATGATGCACTCGATCCATTTCGAGTACGCATTAACCACAATAAGGAACATCTTACCCATGAACGGGCTCGCGTAGTCAACATGAATGCGTGACCATGGCCTGGTGGGCCAGGGCCACGGGCTGAGCGGGGCCTCCCTGGGGCATTACCCAGCTGGGCACACGTTGTGCACCTGCGAACACAGTGTTCCAGGTCTGAATCAATTCCAGGCCACCAAACGTGTGACCCGGCAATGGCATTCATCAGCACAATGCCTGGGTGCTCGCTGTGGAGTTCCCTGATGAATGCCTCCCTGCCCTTCTGGGGCATAACTACCCGGCTGCCCCATAGTAGGCAGTCGGCTTGAATGGAGAGCTCATCCATCCGTCTGTGGAACGGTCTGACCTCCGTGTGCGGGCGCCCGATCCCCAGTCAAGACACATTTCTTAATCAGGGATAGGAAGGGATCTCTGTTTGTCCAGATTTTGATCTTGCGGGCTGTGATGGGGGAGCCTGCGCTGTCAAAGGCATCGACAGCCATGACCATCTCGGCGCGCCTGCTGAGCGTGTCAGCGCAATTTTCAGTGCCGGGCCGGTGCCGGATGGAGTAGTCATAAGCAGCCAGCGTGAGAGCGCAAGCGCTTCCTTCTCGACCATCCCATATCCCCGTTCTGCTTGAGAGAGCGACCTGGAGACATAAGCCACAGGTTGTAGTTGACCCTTAGCATTGCCCTGCTGCAACACGCACCCAACCCCATAGGACGATGCATCACATGTCAAAACCAATTTTTTACAGGGGTCATACAGAGTCAACAACTTGTTTGAACAAAGTAGGTTTCGCGCCCAATCAAAAGCCCGGTCCTGACAGACCCCCAAAACCAATTGCAACCCTTTCACAGGAGCGTGTGTAGCGGCTCCAACAACATGCTCAAGTTCGGCAGAAAGTTCCCGAAATAGTTCAACAGTCCCAGGAATGAACGCAACTTCGATATGTTGCAGGGCCTGGGTGCTCGTCGAATCGCCTCTGTTTTGGATTCGGTGGGCCAAATCCCATCTGCAGCAACCCTCCTGCCCAGAAACTCAACCTCAGGAGCTGAGAACAAACATTTAGACTTTTTGAGTCGCAGGACTACCCGGTCCAGTCGGCGTAGCACCTCCTCCAGGTTGTGGAGGTGTTCCTCGGTGTCTCGACCCGTAATGAGGATGTTGTCCTGGAATACGATCGTTCCAGGAATGGATTTAAGCAGGCTTTCCATGTTTCGTTGAAAAATCGCAACCGCTGATCGAATGCCAAACGGACACCTGTTATAAACAAACAGTCCCTTGTGCGTGGTGATGATGGTCAGTAGTTTAGATTCGTCGGCCAGTTCCTGGGTCATATAGGCTGAAGTGAGTTCCAACTTGGTGAACAGCTTGCCGCCTGCCAGCGTGGCAAAAAGGTCCTCCGCTCTCAGGACCTGTAGGGACACCCGATTGATGGTGGCCTTGTAGTCGCCACAGATCCTGACAGCCATCCGCTTTTAGGACGGGAACGATGGGGCTCGCCCAGTCGCTGAATTCGACAGGCAAGATGATGCCCTCTCTCAACAGCCGGTCCAGTTCGCTCTCGATCTTTTCCCGCATCACATACGGCACCGCTCTCGCTTTGTGCTGCACTGGCCTGGCGTCCGGGGTGATGTGTATCATTACTTTAGTGCCTTTGAAAGTCCCGACGCCAGGTTGGAATAGTGAATCGAATTGTTGTAGGACTTGTGAGCACAAACTTCGCTCCACAGATGTCATTGCGTGAACATCCCCCCATTTGCAGTTCATCTCGGCTAACCAGCTCCTCCCCAACAGCGCGAGACTATTGCCCGGGACAATCCAAAGCGGTAGCCAATTCACTAACCCATTGTGTGTGACAGCCAACATTGCACTGCCAAGCACCGGAATGATTTATTTTGTGTAAATCCGTAATTGTATGTCAACACGTGCTAATTTGGTTCTACTGGCTTTAAGTGGCCATAGCTTCTCAAATTGCTGAACGCCCATGAGTGACTGGCTGGCCCCAGTGTCCAGCTCCATGCGTACAGGGATACCGTTTAATAAAACGCTCATCATCATTGGTGGTGTTTTGGCGTATGAACTGTGAATATTCACCACATGGACGCGCTGCACCTCGGCGTCCATCGATTTGCCCCAAAAGTCATCCTGCCTCAAAGAACTCTCTTCTGGTCCATCCGCCTCATATATTAGTCTGGTTGAAGGCTTCCTGCACATTTGAGCTAAGTGGCCACTGAGATTGCAGTTCCTGCAGACAAACTGTTGAATTCTGCAAGATCTAGCTGAGTGTTTTCCCCCACACCTCCAGCATGAGATAAAGTTTCCATTGTTGGGAACAAAAGGGCTATGGCCAGGCATTCTGCGCTGACTGTCCCTTTGACTGCTCTTAAGTACCCTATTAGTGGGTATCAATGGCCCGTATTGTCCACTGTGATGGCATGAATGTCCGTTCAGCCTGCCATTGTCTCTGTTGAAGTCCTTGCTTCGGACTGCCCCTGCCTGCCTGCGGGGCTCTGTGTCGCATTGATGATGTTAACTCCCTGATCCATTGCCGCGTTAGAGGCAGAATTGCACGCATATATTATTTTATTCTCTTCCCCCCCCGCCATGAAAGTTTGAGCCATCAACGCCACCGCTTCCAAGGTCAAATCCTTGGTCTCAATTAATTTGCGGAAAATTCCCACATGACATATGCCCTCGATAAAGAAGTCCCTTAGCATCTCCCCCCTGCAGGCGTCTGTGAACTTACAGAGGCTGGCCAAACGCCGGAGGTCCGCTACAAAGTCCGGTATGCTCTGTCGTTCATGACGTCGGTGGGTGTAGAATCTGTGTCAGGCCATATGTATGCTACTCGCCGGTTTGAGGTGCTCCACGATCAATTTGCTAAGTTCTTCAAAGGTTTTGTCCGCCGGCTTTTCAGGTGCTAGTAAGCCCTTCATGAGCGCATAAGTCTTTGGTCCGCAGCTGGTCAAAAGATGAGCCCTTCGCTTGTCGGCCGCTGCATCCCCCAGCCATTCTTTTGTAACGAAGCTTTGCTGAAGCCTCGCGACAAAATGATCCCAGTCTTCCCCAACACAGTACTGTTCCTCTGTGCTACCGGTGGCCATTCTCATGGGTCGTGAATTCCTGTTTCTCGTCGCCAATGTAAAGTCCTTACTCTACAGTATGAAACCACACGAGGCACATTCTGGAGATAAGGTCACTCTGTGACCTGAACTCTTTATTCACGGGACTCCAAAGACAGTGATCCTGCGTGGGACCTTCATTTTTATACCTGAGTGATCAGGTAAGGAGTGTCTCCCACAAGTTCACCCCTGTGGTTACATACATGACAGGCACGCGTGGTGGGGTTGCAGAGGGGACTCATCAGCCAGATGCAGAGCGAATAGGCTTTGTCTCCAAGCAGTCACCCTCGGGTTTGACGTGATGCAGGATGAAGGCATCATGACAGCTGCCAGGAGAGCGGGCATTCACCATCAGGATGCACTGGGCATGGTCACACAACAACTGCACATTAAGTGAGTGGTAACCTTTGCGGTTATGGCAGTTCTCAGGATTGATAATACAGCGCCCGCAAAGCCACATGTGTGCAGTTGATGGCGCCCTGCACCATCCTGGCAAAGCCACATGCCTGCTCCTCCTGATTCTCTCCCTTCTCCTGGTGTAGAGAGCCACAGTTACCACCCAGATGCAGTGATGGACGGTGAACTGCGAGATGTTAGCTATGTCTCCTGCTGCAGACTGGAAGGATCTGTTGGCAAAGAAACTGAGGGTCATGGTGACCTTGACTGCCACTGGGAGAGCCATGGTCGCCCTGCTCTCAGGCTACAGGTCTAGTTGCAGGAGATGGCAGAGTTCTGTGACCACCTCCGTGGTGAAGCGGAGCCTCCTAATACACTGCTCCTGGTTTTAAGTGGAGATAAGAGAAGTGCTCTTGGAAGACCCTGGGTGGGTAAAGCCTCCTGTTGCGAACCATCCTGGCCCTCCTCCTCCTCCCTCTGCGGGCATTGTCTCCTCTTCACTGCCTCCGCACCATCTGCCAAAGATACTCGAGCGCAAGGGGGACTGCCAGTAGAGCCCACATGACTGTGAGTAAGTGTTGTGAGCAGAAGCCTTTAAATAAGAATGAAGGCGTTCTCCACTTGCACCAACATTGTCCTTTTAGGAACGTGAAACATGTTTAGAAAGCTGCAAGAGTTGCAGAAAGTTACACAGAGCCTGAAAAGCCATGTGAGCAGCATGTTGTTGCCGATGGTACCTTTAACTAGCACTGCTGGAGGCTCCTTACTGCTTCTCAGCTGGTTGTGATTAACACAGGTGGAGCAGAGATCGTGAAAATGGCAAATCGGGCATCAAGTGAGTGTTACACACTCACTGACATCACGATCTGCCTAATATAAATATCCTCAGCGAGCGCAGGCATCAGCAGCGCTGCCAACCTGCCGAACGTGGCAACTGCTGCAGGACCCACTGCAAGTGGGCAGAAGTGAGGTGCCACTAATTTTTTTACCAAAACGGGCCTTAACGGCCATGCTAAAACCTCCAATTTCTCGGCCTTAGCTTTTATAATACAAGTATTACCAAGCACGTGGAGAAACATGAGTTATTCAGCATTAAAAAAGAGGTCCTGCTTGACCAACCTTCAAAGAACTGAGAAAATGCAATGGATGTGGATTTTCAAAAGGCATTACTACATAAAGGACAGATGGAAAAAATAATGGTAAATGGAATTAAGGGGAATGTGGCCACATAGGTTGAGAAATGGCTTGAGGGTAGAATGAAAAGGGTAGGAGTAAATAAAAGTTTCTAAAACTAGAAAAGTCTCGAGTGTGATGTTCAAAACTGATCTGTGTAGGGACCGCTCTTATTTGTTTACAGTACACATAAAACATGTGGATTTAGGAATTGAGAGAGCGCAAATTGGGGGATGGGTATGAGAATTTGCGGTGAAGATTCTGAGATACTGCAGAAAGATATAGGTAAGCTAGCAGGTTGGGAAGATAGGTAGTTTGATATCGAAAAATTGTAATGCATTTTGTAAAGAAGAATAATGAAAGGAACCTTCTTAAATGGCAAAATTCTAAATAGAGTAGAGGAGCAGAGAGATCTGATTTACAGATAGATATGGCAATAAAAGAATAAAAATGAATGTTTGGTTTTATAATTATAGCAAAGAATACAAAGCAAAGGAATAACCTTAGGCTACAGTTATAGTATTGTGTACAGTTGTGGGCAACTCATTATAAAAGCTAATGTATGATATGTAGCATGTATTTACCAGGATATTGCCAGTATGGAGGGGTAAGTTATGAAGAAAGATGTGAAGTTAGGGCTTTTATGGTAGACCTGAGAAGGTTAAAGGCTAAGGGATCTGTTGGAAGTCATCAACATTGTGAATGGATATGATAAGATCAATAGTGATAGATTGTTTCCACTGATCAGCAACGTGGTAATAAGAGGACACAAATTTATGATAATCACAAAAAGAATTAATGGGCGAATTCAAATAAAATTATTTACAGAGAATGATTAAAATGTGGAATACACTGCCACAATATGGGATATGGAAGCATAGTGGTTGTGTTACTGGATACGTAATCCATCGGCCTGGACTAATGATCTGAAGACATGATTTCAAATCCCACCACGGCAGCTGAAGAATTTAAATTCAGTTAATTAAATTAATTTGTAATAAAAAGCTAGTGTCAGTAATGGTGACCATGAAACTACTGGATTGTTGTAAGGAAATCTGCCGTCCTTACCTGGCCTCTTTGTGACTCCAGACCCACAGCAATGCGATTGACTCTTAACTGTCCTCTGAAAGTGGTTCACCACCTCCTTCTCAAGGGCAATTAAGGATGGGCAATAAACCTGTGAATGATTTTTTTGAACTCAGAGAGTTGTTAACCTGTGGAATTCCCTGCCGCAGAGAGTTGTTGATGCCAGTTCATTGGATATATTCAAGAGGGTGTTAGATATGGCCCTTATGGCTAAAGGGATCAAGGGGTATGGAGAGAAAGCAGGAAAGGGGTACTGAGGGAATGATCAGCCAAGATCTTATTGAATGGCGGTGCAGGCTCGAAGGGCCGAATGGCCTACTCCTGCACCTATTTTCTATGTTTCTATGTTTCAATGTTTAAACCGTCGTTGAAACAAAATCCATAATTAAAAGGAAATGATTTCTTTGAAAAAGAGGAATATTGAAGGGTATTGGAGAGTGGAGAGGAACACTGGCACAGGCTTGGCAAGTAGAAAGGCCAGTTTCTGTACTGTAATATTCCATGATTCCTCTCTTTTCTAAATTCTATTCCCAGATTAAGAAGGAAGGGAAGCAAACTATTCCTTTTTAATATGCCATGCAAGAGAAGCCTTGAGTAACCTATCTTCAAAACTTTCTGTTTCTCTCTGTTTGCGAAACACTTGGGCCGGAATTTTCCCATTGCCGTGTGTGCAGGTCAATAGTAAAAGGCGCAAAAAATGGGGACACATCGGGAATGTGCCGTCATCCTGCCTCCTCGCGCCTTTACCTCGGGCGCGTTTGACAGCACACCACTGACCTAAACGGCTGAGGCGGATGACCTCATTAATCTATCAATGCACATTTCCTTTCAAGCGAAGAAGCATCACTTTAGTCACGTTCATAACACTTCCAAGTAGATCAATCCAAGGCTATCTGCCAGTCTCTGTATTTGTTTGATAAAATTTTAACCAAGCTGCAATGTAGCTTACCCCTCGAGATTATTTTGATGATTCATAGTCCTGTTAATCCAAAACTCGGCTTTCCAAAAAACATGTCCTAACTCGTATCAAGTCCCGCTCACCCATCACTCCGTACTTGCTAAACTGCATTGGCTCCCCGTTAAGCAATGCCTCGATTTCAAAATTCTCATCCTTGTTTTCAAATCCCTCCCTATCTCTGTAATCTGCTCCAGCCACACAACTGTCCCCCGCCCCCCACCCCGAGATGTCTACACTCCACTAATTCTGCCCTCTTGAGCATCCCTGATTATAATCACTCAACCATTGGTGGCTATGCCTTCTGTTGCCTAGGCCCTAAGCTCTGTGACTCCCTGCCTAAACCACTCCATCTCTCTATCTATCTTTCCTTCTTCGAGATGCTCCTTAAAACCTGCCTCTTTTACCAAACTTTTGGTCGCCTGCCCTGATTTCTCCTTATATGGCTTGGTATCAAATATATAATGTTCCTGTGAAGTGCCTATTCACTACGGAGGGACATTTCACTACGTTAAAGGTATTATATAAATACATGTTATTACGAGAGAACAGCTCCGCAGGTCAGGCTATAAAAGAGCTGGAGCGGCGTACCACTTTAGGCCTCCAGCACGAGCTGCTCCAAGTATCCGACGATTTTGAGATGGGCGATTGGATGACGTCATCAAAACCCTGGTCACAATTTTGGAGTGTGGGCAGGAACACCGGCAGGTCCTAGGTACAGAGGAATGGGAAGGTCGGGGCGGATGAACGGCGAGTGTTTGTGGCGAGGCGCGGTGAACGTTTATGGCGGAGGAGTGGTGAGAGATCGTGGCGGAGGTGCAACAGATGAGGGTACGGGGCCCAGAAGAGCCGAGGGCCCAGGGCAGCACGGGCCAGCCGACACTGCGATATGTATGCGCGCTAGGTCCGTGCAGCAGAGCAGGTCTCCAGTCGTCCTGGTTCAACCCTTGCTACTGGATAAAGGCCTAGCTCTGTCAAGCCCGTGTAGTGGCTGGTGTGCAACAGTCATCATACGTCAAAAAGAATTCACGCACAGGCATCTTCCACGCCCTCAAATGGAGTTCAGGACTGGAATATCGGGTCCTTCATCGAAACACCTATGAACTCGTGGAAGCAAGTCATCCTCGTTCGAGGGACCGCCTATAATGATGATGAATTAATCCCATTAAAATCCTCAACAGAAATTTTAAGCAGTCCTTTTGAATTTCACTGGATGACCACATGAATTACGCAGCTTGGGAACCACGTCTTTCAAGCTGAGGAGCAAGTGCAGTGGCCATTGATCGAGCTTATTACTGCAGAGCATGGAAATCCCAATAAATACTCCCACATTACGCCTCATTATTTGCCTAAGGGAATGGCTCTTTCTTGCTGACTCCATTTTGAACACAGATTTAGGTGTCTAGAGTTTGCAAGTCTTTTCTGCAACCTCGGAAGCCGCTCTCACCACTTTGCTACTATCACAACATTGACAGATTGCTCCTCTGATCTCAACTGATCTTTTATATCAGCATGTGTGCTGTTTATGCTGTCTAACCTTGGTCTTCAGAATCAGACCAGGATGAGCCCCAACACCAGCAGCAGCAGCAATAACACCAACAACCTTCTCCACAATGATCTGAAACTCCACAGGATCAAGAGCATCAGTGCAGGACTGCACCGCGCCAGAGACGATACCACCAACACAGGGTATACAGGCAGAGGATGAGCTTCCTCAACATGACGGCGCAGCAGTGCCAAAGGAGGCTCAGGCTATCGTGCCAGGTTGTCGCAGACATTTACAGCTTGCTGGAGCAAGACCTGCAGCCCAGAGGAACTGGTGAACATGCCTTACCTGTGGCTGTCAAAATCACAATCACCCTCAACTTCTTCATCTCAGGCTAGTTACAGGGATCTGCAGCAGACATTTGCGGCATCTCGCAGTTGGCCACCCACAGATCCATCACCCGGGTCACTGATTACCTCTTTGACATGTCAGCCAATTATATCAACGTTGCCACTGATGAAGCCTGTGTTACTGAGAAGGCGCTGGGCTTTGCCGCTCTGATTGGCTTCCCACGGTGGCAAGGCATCATCGACTGCAGACATGTGGCCATCAGGGAATCCCATCATCACCTAGGAGTTTTTGTGAACCGCAAGGGCTTCCACTCCCTCAATGTGCAGCTCGTCTGCAACCATAGGAGGATCATCATGCATGTGTGCGCCAAATTCTCTGGCAGCTGCCATGACTGTTTTGTCCTTCGCCAGTCCACCTTCCCTCAGCTCTTCGCACCGTCAAACAGATGTTCCAGCTGGCTGCTTGGAGACAAGGGCTATCCACTGAAGACGTGGCTCATGACATTCTTTAGGAGGCCAAGTACTGAGGCTCAGGAGAGATATAATGAAAGCCACATGTCCACCAGATGTGTCACAGAGCAAACAATAGGCATAAAGATATGCTTCAGGTGCCTTGACAGATCTGGAGGAGCCCTTCAGTACGTACCAGCCAGGGTCTCCAGAATTGTCATGGTCTGCTGCACCCTGCACAACATAGCGCAGCAGCGAGGATTAGCGTTGCATGAGGAGCAAAGCACTGAGCGGACAACCTCTTCAGAGGCAGAGGAAGATGAGCATCAGCTGGAAGACGAGGAGGGGGGTAGGAGGAACCTGTGGTCCAGATCCCAGCAGCACCAGAGCACATTGCTGTCTGGGAAGCCAGGGATGGCCTCACTATGGCCATCTTTATTTAGCTTCCTGCATTACACCCATATGGCTGCCACATGCTATGCCAGGTCCCCCCGGCCCCCCGCCCCAACAACACCATAAGCCATCCTACAATGACCAAGCCATTCCTTTCACACTGACCACCACTGCTGGAGCTAATGTTATGTCTCACCATTCACTCCAACTCACTAAGCCACTTACAAAGTAACAGACAAAAAATGGGCATGAATGGAAAGTGGTGAAAATAAAGTTTTATATGTGTCATAACAGTAAAGGAACCTTAACAGAAACAGTTCTTTAAACACCCATGTTCTTACCCTTGTGCATCTACTTGTGTCAATTTTCATTTGCACATGCTTCTACGAGGTGCAACCCCTGTGGCTTCAGCAAAGGTAAATGCAGCCTGCTCACTTTTGGTGGACCCTCTGGGTTTTGGAGCCTGTGAGGGCCCCACCAAAGTCTGCTCCTCCTGCGACTGTGCAGGGACAGACTTGGCCACTTGGACTCTGACTGAGAGTGTCGTGGGGGGAAACGGGGGAGAACCGTGAGCGCTATGAGAGGAGCCCTCACTTCAATGTGCCATCTCACCATCATCCCCCTTATGGGCCACCCGCATTTCCCTGCTAGCAAGGAACTGGAGAGCACTTTTCAGCACAGCAGTGGGGCCATGAGGACCCAAGTCTACATTTACAACCCTCCTAGAGAGGAGGTCTCTGAGCCTCTGCCATCTATTCTCCATAGATAGCATGGGCTCATATGAGTGACGCATTAGCTGCTCCATTCAGGTGACCATCCTTTCCATGGAAGCGCTTACAGTCACCATCACCTGCGACACAATGGTGCTCATCTGAGTGAGATCATCTGAACAACACAGTTCCAACCCACCACGCACTCAACCCGACTCGGTAAGGAACATTCTGGCCTTGATCTCTGCACCACCCATCCCATATTGTGTATTTACTGTGAGGGAATGCATTGCATTACTACACCTTGTATGATATGATTATTTTTAATTAAAATTTAAATGAAAGGTGAAATGATTGTATTTGAGCTGTACAAATGTTATGCACCAAAGTAAATTCACCAATCACATGCTCACAGTGGGGAGTCGAGTTTGAAGAAAGCATTGGACAGGGAATTGGTGCCACAGTGTACAGTCCTTACTCTGGTTGTGATGCCTCTACTGTTGAATTCCCTGCAGCAGTCATTATCTGGATTCTCATATGACATCTGGACACATGAGTGAGGTAACAGAACATTTGGAAAAAATTGGAAATGAATGCTTTTTTAATGCTGTTCTCTCCTTGGCAATTGCTTACGATCTACTATCCTTCTATAGTGAACAATACAGATAGTTTGTGGTACTAATATGTCTATCCCTGGTCAACACACAGCTTAGTTTTTGTATGTATTCTTTCTCACCCCTTTGTAGTACTCCATCAAACAACCTGGCTGCACCTGTCCCTCTTCAGCCAACTGAAAAACAAGTTCAAATGGCAAGCAGACCTCAGCTAGAAGTTCATCGGTCAACTGCTTGACCTACCAGGCTGCTGATTAAGATCATATTTATCATTCAAATTAAGATTCACCGAGATCAATTAGCAATGAAGCTTTATGGATTTTACACTTACTTTAGTGGCTCTCACCATTCTGTATAATGTCTGTTTCTGTAATTATGTTGTACAATTTAGTGCACATTATAACTAGTATGTCCCTTTAAACCAAATTCTAACAGTATGTGTGCCCTCAAATTGACAACATCTCTGATCAATCTTGCATAGGTGAAAAATATTAAAAAAGCAAAGCATTGTAATTTTGAAGAGGGAAATTAAAAGTACTCAGTTCAGGGAAATCTGAATTTTGTTTTAATCATTTCACAGTGATGCCATGTGCAAATGGCATGATGACATTTTGCAATGTAACACTGCATTGAGTACATAGAAAACTCTACAATTATCCTTTTTATAGGTGGCACCAAAGGTAACTGATTGGAAGCATTTTGATCTGGATTACACGACAATAATAACAGAACACCCTTGAAGAACAGAGGCAAAGTTTGCAATTCAGAGACACTAATGGCACCATCAGAACAATTGCAATTAACATGAAGCTGCAACTCCCATGGCTGATTTGATTATTTTAAATTAAACTTAAAATTTGAGCTGTATACTTTAGAACTGTTGGGCCGGATTTTAGGCTTTTGTGTTTTCGGGGCGAAAATGGAAGCAGTGGGAACGTAACCGCCCGGGAATAGGTTGCACTTTGGTAAGGAATTTACGCCATCTGGGGCCTGCGCCAGGGTGCGCAGCGCCAAAGGAGGAGTTGTACAACTTTTGAGGTGCAAAAATGGGAACCTCGCAAACTAAAGTACCGGGTCATGTGCGCTCCGAGAGAGACCTGGGGGGGGGTGGGGGGGGAACCTTAAAAAAAACACACAAACATTCCCAAAACATTGCCCACATACAACAACACAAATCACAAGAAACATTAAAAAACAAACACTCGCACTTACCTTTACAGCATATTACCTTCCTCACCGCTGCCAGCATGGCTGGACCGCTCTGGTTTCCCAGGCGGTCATTGCGTGGCACAATTCCAGGCGTACGGGTCGGGTTCGAGTCAAAACTACTGTCAGTGTCACAACGAGAGACGTTGCACACCGCCGTAACTTATCCCGGCGGTGCTGCTCAGCGCTGCCGTAAAACCCAACCCAAAGCTCCCGACCGGACGCAGAAGACCTTGCCGCCCCATTTCACGCCGCTCCGGTGTGAGACCTGGAGCTCAAAAGATCAGAAAATCCAGCCATTCTGTTACAGGTTCCAGTCAGAGAACCCTTAGAGGAAGATACAGCACTGTACTACAGGGTTTTAGGAACTGAATTACCTTAATGTTAATTTGCTTGTTCCGAAACATAGCAGCTGTAAACTTAACATTTTGAGTGACACTTAAAGGTTGTTTTTCAGACCGGAGTGAGGTATAAAGCAGTGTTTCCCAGGAGTCGCTATGAGGACCACTGCTCTTTTTTGATATATAGTAATGACCTGGACTTGGGCATACGGGGCATAATTTCAAAGCTTTCAGCTGACACGAAACTTGGAAATGTAGTAAACAATGAGGAGGATAGTAACTGACTTCAGGAATATAGACAGACTGGTGAAATGGCAGCTGAAATTTCACGCAGAGACGTGTGAAGTGATATATTTTGGTAGGAAGAATGAGGAGACCCAATATAAACTAAATAATACAATTTTAAATGGAGTAAAATTTTAAATGGGGTCAGAACTAGAGAGACCTGGAGGTCAATGTTCCCTCTAATTTACTTTGTACTGACCAGGCCACAAACTCCTTTGATCGCGACCATTTGGCCCGTGAGCAAATCTTACAACAACTTCTGTTACAACAACTTTTATGACAACAACCTTTAAGAATATATGGAGTAATGCCATATTGCCACCCCACAATCTCAAATCATGAGCTAATCAACAAGGTACTATACATGTTTAACATAACTTCTCTGCTTTTGAAATAAACTCCAGTTTTATGGCTTTTTTAACCTGCATTGCTTTACGATTTATGAATCTATAGCCCGAGAATCATTTGCACCTCTACCCCATTTCGACTATTTTCCAAGGATTAGGTAGCCCCTCCTTCTTCCTCCTACCAAAATGCACCACTTCACACTTATCTATTATTGAAATTAATTTGTCATTTACATGGCCATTCTGCAAGTTTATTTATTGTAGAGTTAATTAAAAGCTTTTTGTTCGTCATCTGCAAACTCAATTAAAAAAAAATACTTAGCATGAATATAAAAGAACTACGCAATAATGCATTAGTACTTCAAAAACGGTTATAGAAACAAAGAAACATAGAAAATAGGTGCAGTAGGCCATTCGGCCCTTCGAGCCTGCACCGCCATTCAATGAGTTCATGGCTGAACATGCAACTTCAGTACCCCATTCCTGCTTTCTCACCATACCCCTTGATCCCCCTAGTAGTAAGGACTACATCTAACTCCTTTTTGAATATATTTAGTGAATTGGCCTCAACAACTTTCTGTGGTAGAGAATTCCACAGGTTCACCACTCTCTGGGTGAAGAAGTTTCTCCTCATCTCGGTCCTAAATGGCTTACCCCTTATCCTTAGACTGTGACCCCTGGTTCTGGACTTCCCCAACATTAATAAGAACATAAGAACATAAGAATTAGGAACAGGAGTAGGCCATCTAGCCCCTCGAGCCTGCTCCGCCACCCAACAAGATCACGGCTGATCTGGCTGTGGACTCAGCTCCATTTACCCGCCCGCTCCCCAGAACCCTTAATTCCCTTATTGGTTAAAAATCTATCTATCTGTGATTTGAATATATTCAATGAGCTAGCCTCAACTGCTTCCTTGGGCAGAGAATTCCACAGATTCACAACCCTCTGGGAGAAGAAATTCCTTCTCAACTCGGTTTTAAATTGGCTCCCCCGTATTTTGAGGCTGTGCCCCCTAGTTCTAGTCTCCCCAACCAGTGGAAACAACCTCTCTGCCTCTATCTTGTCTGTCCCTTTCATTATTTTAAATGTTTCTATAAGATCACCCCTCATCCTTCTGAACTCCAACAAGTAAAGACCCAGTCTACTCAATCTATCATCATAAGGTAACCCTCTCATCTCCGGAATCAGCCTAGTGAATCGTCACTGTACCCCTTCCAAAGCTAGTATATCCTTCCTTAAGTAAGGTGACCAAAACTGCACGCAGTACTCCAGGTGCGGCCTCACCAATACCCTGTATAGTTGCAGCAGGACCTCCCTGCTTTTGTACTCCATCCGTCTCGCAATGAAGGCCAACATTCCATTCGCCTTCCTGATTACCTGCTGCACCTGCAAACTAACTTTTTGGGCTTGTGCATGAAACTCTTTTTTTTTTGCTCCAAAAGAGTTTCATGCACAAGGACCCCCAGGTCCCTCTACACTGCAACATGTTGTAATTTCTGTCCATTCAAATAATATTCCCTTTTACTGTTTTTTTTCCCCAAGGTGGATGACCTCACATTTTCTGACATTGTATTCCTTACCAAACCTTAGCCCATTCGCTTAACCTCTCTAAATCTCTTTGCAGCCTCTCCATATCCTCTACACAACCCGCTTGCCCACTAATCTTTGTGTTATCTGCAAATTTTGTTACACTACACACTGTCCCCTCTTCCAGGTCATCTATGTATATTGTAAACAGTTGTGGTCCCAGCACCGATCCCTGTGGCACACCACTAACCACCGATTTCCAACCCGAAAAGGACCCATTTATCCCGACTCTCTGCTTTCTGTTCGCCAGCCAATTCTCGATCCAAGCTAATACATTTCCTCTGATTCCGCGTACCTTTATCTTCTGCAGTAACCTTTTGTGTGGCACCTTATCGAATGCCTTTTGGAAATCTAAATACACCACATCCATCGGTACACCTCTATCCACCATGCTCATTATATCCTCAAAGAATTCCAGTAAATTAGTTACACATGATTTCTCCTTCATGAATCCATGTTGCGTCTGCTTGATTGCATTATTCCTATCTAGATGTCCCGCTATTTCTTCCTTAATGATAGCTTCAAGCATTTTCCCCACTACAGATATTAAACTAACCGGCCTATAGTTACCTGCCTTTTGTCTGCCCCCTTTTTTAAACAGAGGTGTTACATTAGCTGCTTTCCAATCCGATGGCAACTCCCCAGAGTCCAGAGAATTTTGCGAAATTATAATGAATGCATCTGCTATAACTTCCGCCATCTCTTTTAATACCCTGGGATGCATTTCATCAGGACCAGGGGACTTGTCTACCTTGAGTCCCATTAGCTTGTCCAGCATTACCCCCCTAGTGATAGTCTCAAGGTCCTCCCTTCCCACATTCCCGTGACCAGCAATTTTTGGCATGGTTTTTGTGTCTTCTACTGTGAATGTATCGCCAAAGAATCCAAAAGTCCAAAGTGAGCTGAAAGAGGCATATCTTTCATGTAATCTGTATTCATTTTAAAGTTTTCAACGTATTATAGCCCATTCCTCATGTCACTGTAGCAATGGCTGCATAAGCAGCAGGAGCAGCGGCGTTCCTATAGCACTAACGTGCTGTATGTCCACATAAGTAATTATAATATTAATCACAATGCAACCAGACAGCCAACAAATATAAAGTGCTGCAGTTCTTTAGTTCACAGTGTTAACAAGAATTGAACAAAAACAGGTAGCCGTATTTTCAACTTCAATCACTTCCATTAATAAACAGGAAATTAAATTAAAACATATGACGGTAGATAAGCAGTGGCAAACATTTTTAAAAATTTTCAACGAATATACATTGCATTGAGAAATGAAAACTCCACAGGAAAAGTGATCCATCCATGGCTAACTAAAGACGTTAAGGATAGTATTAGATTAAAAGAAGAGGCTTATAATGTTGTGAAGAATAATAGAAAGCCTAGGAGAGCAAAGGATGACCAAAAAATTGATTAAAAAGGGAGATAATAGAATATAAGAGTAAACTAGCAAGAAATATAAAAATGGATTGTAAGGGATTCTACAAGTCTGTAAAAAGGAAGAGAATCGGAAAAGCAAGCTTTGGCCCCTTAGAGGCTAAGGCAGATGAAATTATAATTGGGAATAAGGAAATAGCAGCGATTTTAAACAAAGACACAAAAAGCATAGCAAAGGTACCAAGAGGCTAATAAGAGGAAGGAATTTAAAGTAATTAAGATCAGTAGAGAAAAGGTACTTGTTCTAAAAGAGGTGGCTGCAGAGATTGTGGATGCATTGGCTGTGAGTTTCCAAAAGTCTCTGGATTCTACAATGGTCCCAGCAGATTGGAAGGTAGCAAATGTAACACTGCTATTCAGGAAAGAAGTGAGAGAGAAAGCAAGGAACTACAGGCCAGTTAGTCTGACATCAGTTGTCACGAAAATGCTGGAATCCATTATTATGGAAGTGGTAACAGAGCACTTAGAAAATATTATTAGGCAGGATCAACATAGAATCATAGAATAGAATCATAGAAATTTATAGCATGGAAGGAGGCTATTTCAGCCCATCGTGTCTGCGCCGGCCGAATAAGAGCTATCCAGCCTAATCCCATTTTCCAGCTCTTGGTCCGTAGCCCTATGGGTTCCGGCACTTCAAGTACACATCCAAGTACTTTTTAAATGTGGTGAGGGCTTCTGCCTCTGCCACCTTTTCAGGCAGTGAGTTCCAGACACCAATCACCCTATGGGTGAAGAAATTCCTCTCATATCTCCTTTTAACCTACGACCAATTACTTTAAACCTCCTCTATGGTATAATGAAAGGGAAATCGTGTTTAACAAATTATTAGAGTTTTTTGAGGATGTGGCTAACAGGGTAGATAAAGAGGAAACAGTGGACATAGTATATTTCGTTTTCCAAATAGCATTCGATAAGATGCCACATAAAAGGTTGTTACGCAAGATAAGTGCTCATGGGGTTGGAGCCAATATACTAGCAAGGATAGAGATTGCTTAATGGACAGAAAACAGAGAGTAGGGATAAACAGGTAATTTTCAGGTTGGCAGGCTGTAACTAGTGGGGTGCCGCAAGGATCAGTGTTTGGACCTCAGCTATTTACAATTTATATTAATGACTTAGATGAAGGGACCGATTGTAATATATCCAAGTTTGCTGACAATACGAAGCTAGTTGGGAAAATAAGCTGCGAGGAGGACACAAAAAGCCTGCAAAGGGATATAGACAGGTTAAGTGAATGGGCAATAAAGCGGCAGATGGGAATGTGGGGAAATGTGAGGTTATTCACTTTGGTAGGAAAAGTAGAAAAACAGAATATTTTTTAAATGGTGAGAAACTATTAAATATTGGTGTTCAGAGAGATTTAGGTGTCCTTGAACAGGAAACACAGAAAGTTAGCATGCAGGTACAGCAAGCAATAAGGAAGGCAAATGGCATGTTGGCCTTAATTGCAAAAGGATTGGAGTACAAAATAAAGGAATTCTTACTGTAATTGTGCAAGACTTTGGTGAGACCACACCTGGAATACTGTGGAGTTTTGGTCTCCTTATTTGAGGAAGAATTTACTTGCTGATTCCTGGGATGAGAGGTTTGTCCTGTAAGGAGAAATTGAGTAGATTGGGCCGATACTCTCTGGAGTTTAGAAGAATGAGAAGTGATCTCATTGAAACGTATAAGATTCTTAGGGGGTTTGACAGGGTAAATGCTGAGAGGTTGTTTCCCCTGGCTGTAGTGTCTAGAACTAGGGGACACAGTCTCAGGATAAGGGGTAGGCCATTTAAGAGAGAGATGAGAAGGAATTTCTTCACTCAAAGGTTTGTGAATCTTCAGAATTCTCTACCCTGAAGGGCTGTGGATGTTGAAGCGTTGAGTATATTCAAGGCTAAGCTAGATAGATTTTTGGACTCTAGGGAATCAAGGGCTATGGAGATCGGGCAGGAAAGTGGAGTTGACGTCGAAGATCAGCCATGATTTTATTGAAGGCTCAAGGAGCCATATGCCCTACTCATGCTTCTAATTCTTATGTTCTTATGTTCCAGAGCATCCTGGAACTTGAATAATTAAATAACCTTTACTGAAACACTTAATATTTTCCTCAAACAGAATACACAACACACAATAACATGCACAATATCCATGCTGTCTCTCTCCATTACCACTCCAATAAGTACAATTGTCATTTTGGAAAAAAAAAGGAATGAAAAAGTTAACATTTTTCTTAGCAGTTTGTTCCAAGAATATGTGGTTAAAAAGCATCTTTGTGGTGATCATTTATCTAATTCAACTGCAATAATTACCATTTAGAGTTGTAAATTTTCAGAAAATCAATTTTGGAAATGACTGTATAGTAGGGACTGTCTGTGTGCTTCGATAACCGCAAAGGCTTTTCTGTAACTTAGTGGGTTAATGGCTACTTTACATCAAAGCATTCCCATCAGCATTTGTCATTTCTTCTTCATATTTTGCATGGAAGTTTAAGCATGTTAAAATTCAGGTAATGTACTTATCAGTTGAATGTGTAACGTTGGCAGATGGTTTATGTATTTGCAGTACACTCGAATGACTGGAGTAGGAAAGGGAGACCACAAAATTCCAACGGGTCTGGAATTTCTCACTACAAATGACAAACTACAGTTTGCAGATTTAGTATGCTACACTATACACATTCCAATTAATTCTTCACCCAATGTATCATTTTTTTTAACAAAAGAATATGTTGGCCAAAGACGATCCTAAGTGGAGGAAGTGCATCCGGGAGGGCGCTGAGCACCTCGAGTCTCATTGCCGAGAGCATGCAGAAACCAGGCGCAGGCAGCGGAAAGAGCGTGTGGCAAACCAACCTTTCCTTCAACGACTGTCGGTCCCACCTGTGACAGAGACTGTAATTCCTGTATTGAACTGTTCAGTCACATAAGAACTCATTTTTATAGTGGAAGCAAGTCTTCCTCGATTTCGAGGGACTGCCTATGATGATGTTGACCAAATAAATAGGAGCCAAAAAAAATTGCTGTTTACTGCCCCAAAATGTGCATGAACTGTGTATGTTTCCTCATTTAAGTGTAAAGAAGCCAAAATATCGCCTCATTCTTCTCTATGTAATCTGATATTCAGAAGGGTTGATTATTTTCTGGTTAATTTTAATTTATCTGGTATTTATCAAACCTTGCAAATACTGAAAGCTCTTCGGGCTAGAACCTCCACTTTTGTGCTTATCGCCGGTGTTATTTCCGGTGTGGGTTAAAAAAGCGTTTTCAGATCACCGGCTATTCTCAAAGCACCTAGTCTCCATTTTTGAAAATAGGCATTACCGCGAGCGATACGAAATGGGCGGTAGCGTTAATTTTTTTGATCTTCTGCCGTAAAGTGTGGCCGTCCTTAACAACAGCATGGCAATGAACAATTCCCACGA
The DNA here is from genome assembly GCF_044704955.1 of Pristiophorus japonicus. Taxonomy (NCBI): domain Eukaryota; kingdom Metazoa; phylum Chordata; class Chondrichthyes; family Pristiophoridae; genus Pristiophorus; species Pristiophorus japonicus. The sequence continues at coordinate 274,170,150 of NC_091977.1, read as the reverse complement.
TTCAGGAGGTCAAAGGTCATCATGACATGGGCGGAACAGACAGAGAGAGAGCGAGCTCAGAGGGACTGAAGGTGTGTCTGGGTGTGGTGTGGCTGCTTTGGGAGGAAGGAGGGAGACTTTAGAGCTTCACAGCAAGTAGACAAACAAAAGTTAGCTGTTACCAGCCACATATTTGCCCAAATATGGCCTATAATGGAGAGGAGGAGGCATCACAGCATGCTGTGGAGACTGATGCTGGAGAGAGCAGTGAGGTGGGAGAGGAGCACATTAAAGGGCGCAAAAGAGCCAGGAGTTCTCGGACGAGGCAAATGCCTCCCTCCTGCAGGAGGTCAAGTCACGCTGGGGTGATTTGACACAGGGAGGGGTGTGGGAAGCCCACTCCAAAGGCATACCAGAGGATATGGACTGAGATAGCAGAGGTGCTCTCATCGGCGACCAACGAGGTTCGTGAGGGCAACCAATGCCGCAAACGATGGAACGACCTTGTGGGATCTGCAAGAGTAAATATTACATTGATTTACATGTATTTATGTATTTATATCATTTGATTTGTAACAGTCATGAGTGACTATCATCAGATGTGAGGTCTTTCACTTTTACCGGGAATGTTTTATTCAAAGCCTGCGGTCACGGTCACTAAATTACAGATAAATTCCCAACCTTGAGCTAGTGCTGCAGATAGGGCTGACAAAGCTGTACAGCGCAATCAAACTTAGTTACATCTTCGCTCATTTTACAGGTACAGCCATAATCAAGGCACAAAGGTAAAGAATGATAATTTTCATAATAATCATGATTACATCTGTCGGTTATGTGTTGCATCAGTCTCTGTGACAGTACCTAGCAATGATATCACGCAATGATCTCATGCCATATTATCCTGTCATCTTTTACAGAAGAAGCTATTGACGATGAGGTCTGTGCAGAGACAAACGGGTGGGTGGCCACCAGTCCCCAGCGACATCACTGAGATGGAGGAGCGGGTGCTCACACTCGTGGGGAAGCACGCCCGGACAGCCATGGACGCATCTGCAGACTGTGAAATGACGCCACATGAGTAAAGCTTACGCCATTGCATGACGCCACACCCACTCATATCCAGCCAATCATATATGATAGATGATTTCTAAAATTGTCCTACAAATAATGATAGCCTAATGAAAATCATTGGAATGCAAATGTGTTGATAGTCATGAAATGTGATGTCTGTGATGATTGAGAGCGGTGGTCATTTTGTCATGCATATGCTGTGTGTAGCCCTCGCACCCACTTCTCCTCTAATAACCTCAATTATGTTTTGCAGCTCAGCCAGAGCACGGCCTCAAGCAAGACCACAAAGGCCAGAAAGTGGGGCCGTGGAGCCCGACTCTCCGGACGATCCAACATCTGGTGCTGAGGAGCTCCGATTCTCACCCGTCAATCCGCTGGGTCTGTTCTCCACGGATGAGAGCGCAGACTTCGAGGAACCTGCATCACCACGCTCCAGAAGCCATTCCACCCCAAGGCTACCTAGTGGTCCTCCAGTCATTCCCGCCTCCACTGTGGAGGTACCGGCCCCAAGCACCTCGCCACAGGGCACCCCATTTGTCCCAAGAACGGCGCCGACCCCGCGGAGATCTCGTGGATGCGTCAGGTCTGTTCCACGAGCGCCACATGACAGCGGAGAGATGGTACAGTTGTCCAGGAGGACTGTAGACATTGGTGACCAGCTCAACGAAGCATTGGGAGGCATATCCCGACAGTTGGCCATCATGACCGAGTACATTCCGTAGATGGCAGAGGCCCTGGATGCGATAGCCAGGAACATTGCTGGCAGAGGCCTCCCATGGGTTCCCGAGCACGGCACTCCACCCCTAGGTTCCGAACCACCACTGCGAATGACATATGAGAGCAAGGACCAAAATCCTGCTTCTGGATCAGAGAATGTTGCCCCCTCGGCAAACCCCGCTCCCGTACCTGTGCAATGAACGCATTTGCCTTCATCCCCCCCCAATGAGGCACTGCCTGAGGAGCTCCTCGGCCAGGCACCATAGAGCGAGGAGGGGAAGGGGTAGAGGTGGGGAGAAGAAGAGGAGGGGGGAAGGAAAGTGTGGTGCATGTCCGCAGGTGATGGCTGTGTTATATCTCCATCTGGGTATGTGCAATTTGTTGTAATGTATGGGGGCTGCTGCTGCTTTGCCTTTGTATTCTATGTTGCTCAACATGTTGAACATTTGATTGATGTCAATGTTGGAAAAAGTGTGGTGTGGGTCCCCGGGGGTTGGGTGTTAATGCCTGTGATACTTATGATTTCAGACCAATGTTGGTATAACATTTTTGATATTGAACATAACCTTGTTGCGCATTGTCTCAGGTAACTGCACCGTTACACACTAATGATTCATTAACATGAAAGGGTTAAATACAACTTAGCATCAATCAACGTAAACTTTAACTGGCACCAAGGTGATGAGCACCATTGATGTCTGAGCTGCACACACACAGCAGTGTGTCAGCGTCGTCACTCACATCAACGCTCTTTCAGGCAAATCATTTAGATATCAGCTCCTCACGTAAGAGTCTTGCAGCTATGTAGCCACCACAGGCCCTTTCCTGTGGTCTGGAGGGGGTTGTGGGCATGGTTGCATAGCCAGCCTGATTGTCTGGCCCTTGGTCAGCGTCATGCCCCTCGTCCTCCTCTTCCTCTCTCTCATGAGGTGGAGCATCAGTGCCTTCTGGCAATTCTTGGCCCCTCATGATAGCCAGGTTGAGCACACGACCATGAATTTACCTACTTGCTCAGGGTTGTATTGTAGCTCCCCTCCTGAGTGGTCAAGACATCTGAAACGCTGCTTAAGCACAGTTATTGTTTGGTGGCCCATTGCATTGAGAGTATAATAGCAATTGATCAGAAGCAATGATTTCCTCACTAAAATACACCTACAGTAAACCCTCAATAGTCCAGAGTCTGAAAATATGTCTGTTGAGATGTTCAGTTCACCTGAGAAGAACTCCAGAGTCAATGCAAACTCACCCAAAGTTGAAGCAGCCTTTTGAATGAAGCGACCTGCAATTTTAAAAATGCCAGCCACACCGTTGGCGTTCGTTCAGAACGGTTCCACTTTTTCTGGGCGTTTTTTGGGGTGAGCGATATTGTGGGCGATATGTGTGCGAGGTAGTGAAAGTGACGATGGGCGATCTCCTGGGTGTTCGTTTTGTCAAATGGCCTCTTTACAACAAAAAAAATGGCTGGGCAGTATTATTGAATCTCGGCGTTAATTCCGTGCGGAAAGTAATGCTGGCCGATATTAGGGGGGATTGATTTCACCCATTCTGATGATTACGCCCAAAAAAAGTGGGCAGGCGGTAATATTTTTTCCTCGCGTTAAGCACATGGGGAAAGTAACGCTCGGTGATAAGATTCCTAAAAATGCCCGTCAGTTCCTATTTTGTGCCAAAATGGGCGATATATGGGCGTTATGCGTCATTTCAACGGTAAAATGGGCATTAAGTGGGCGTTAAGCATGCAAAAAAAGTGGAGGCTCTAGCCCATAAATGTAGTCTAAACTGTCTTGTTGTAAATTTAAAACAGCATTTTTTGCCATGTACATTTGCTTTTGGAGCACCAACTGAGTTTATATTAAATCCTCTTAAGTGTGCGCTCTTGATTATTGTTAACAAATTATGCAAAATTAGTTGACCTATAGGAATGTACTGTACTTTCAGTTTAATGTGCAAGTGAAATGTTTAATGCTACTTTAGCATTGCCAAATCTATAGCATCAGCAGGTGGTGTCCTGGGTTAAACACTTCTAATCGGTTGAGGTCCACAGACACAAAATAGGGCCAAGTGAATTGCAACTAAATCAAACTGGCTATACAAATGTAGTCTCCTCTTAATTGCCATTCCACTGAATCTTTCTGGAACCCAATTCCACAGAGATATTTTGGCATCTCCCAAGTTTGGTTTAACTGTATTATGGATTCCATTCGGAATACTAGAGAGATAAATCTCACCCCAGCCAGCCCAAAGAATTCATGTAAGACCTTATTCATATGCACCAAAAATACAAACAATTAATGGTTTAAATGCATGTAATGTTTACCTTGTTTATACAACCGTAGATGATCTGAACCGAATGTTATCTCCTGGGATTTATATTTACGGCTGCCCAGATTTAGTTTATGTTTTAAATTACCAGCTCAACATGCACATACTGAATTGTTGTTTCCCGCGGGAATGTGGCAGGGGATTTGCAGCAGGTGTTTGTACCAGCCTAATGCAAATCTCCTGCTTTACAGCCCAGACTGACTCTGATGAGAGGTATGAGTTTTTATCTTAAGCTACAGACAAAATAATGAACTTTGTATGGTTTATTATGTATTTCATTTCACTTACATTCTTATTCCTATTTACCCCCCACTTCATGTGTTACACACGATACTTCAGCCAAGAGGGCAGGCAGGTAACCTGCTCCCAGCCGTCTGCTCATGTCTAGTGGAATTTGTCCGTTTATTAGTTTTTGCTCACTTTCGGCAAGGAAATGCCTAGCCCTCTGCTTTTCACCTCATCCCCGAGGCCACTTCAGATTAGAAACTTATCATATATAGAATTGCCGTGCGAGCCCACAAGCTAACGTTCCACGGCATACTACAACACCAGCGCAAAACGCCGCCATTCCATGCATGCTCTCAAAAATGTAGGGCTCAAAATTCGTCTGGGGCAGTGGCGCAGAACGGGCGGTATGGGATGGGCCACCCGCTATGCGCAGTGCCTGATATTTAGTACTATTACAGTCAATGGGACTGAGTACCAGGCGTTGCCTACAACGGGCGGCCCATCCTATACCGCCCATTTTGCACCACCACGCGGATGAATTTCTAGGCTGTAGTGTTCTTCAATTGCAACTTTGATATAAATGACGCTACTATGGTTCTACCATCCTGCTTACTGTGCTTAGGAGCTCCACAAACAGGAAGCTACTTTAAACTTTACACAAAATGATCTTATTCAAGTTATATTTGAACATTGTGTTTTGCATCTTTGTCAAAGCCTCATGCTCACCACATCTGTATAACTTCCTACCAAGTTCTTAATGTCACTGTTCAACTTTTCAGTCTAAAACATGGCAGTACGAAAGTTCCTAGTTAATCTTTTTTTGTGTAAGGAACGGGGTATCCTGTATGTTGACAAGGTCTATTTATATTCAACATTTAGAATCAGATAATTCAGAAAAGTCACTTTCTACAGTGATAATTGTGAGTGCAATCAAATCTTTAATTTTAACATTCATTATCTTCTCAAGTACAAATGGGAGAAAGGTTGGGCATTTACTATCAGCACCCCAACACACAGTGTAAGCCAGACCTATAATCTCCACAACAACAGTGAAGAGCTTATTTTAGCACCATCAGAGCTAGTTTACCTCAACAATATCTCCTCTTTTCCCCTGAATTCAGTAACTGCCAAAGATACAGTCTGCTCTTGGCTCTTTAGATAGGTCCCTTCTTCCTTGAGGAGATCAGGGGAGCTCACAGTTCAGCTCTGATAGCAATGCCACAAATTATCAGCAGGAAGCGTGGAGCGAAGTCCGGATCAAAAACACAGTCTGTTCTGCAGCTGTTAATTAGAACTGAGGTAATTGATTCTGACAGAACAAAGCAGCAGATCGCTAAAAGCATGTAAATCATTTTGTTTCCACCTATAAGATACATAGTCTGCCAGGCAGCAGTGGATATGACAGCACCAGCCTTCTGATGCCACAGTGCACCTGAGCACAACCCAGAACTGACAATGTTTACTATAGGATGCCAACTGCTCCCCTTCAAATCAGACGCCGGTGCTTTTTTAAAATTTTACAGCTGGATTTATTGAATTAGTCACCAAGATATTCAACACTACAATCTGGAAGTCATAGGTCACTTGATATCATTAATACATACTTTGAATATAATGGTCTATGGCAAAGACTGGAGATGGCCACTTAAGATTGGCAAGTTTTATTTAGATAGGATGTTATTTATGGTTCATTTTACAAAGCAGTAGCAAGTAAAATATGGACACAGAATAAAGTGGTAGTTCATGTGCAAAAATAAAGGCCATTTTTTTGTATTGAGAAACTAACCTTTGGTTAGCCAAAGTTAAAAAAGAGGTTAGAATATGAGATAATTATAGGAGGAAAAGACAAATTAGGAAGGTATTGAACTAAGCATAAAACAAAGGAAGTGGATAGTGGGAAGGGAGAGTAAAAACATTTTGAACATCCAAGATTCCAGGATGAAGTCACTTTGTGCTCTGACACAATATGGTCTGTTGAGGTGTTAACCTGGGGGTACGTGTGCATGAAACACAAAATGTTAGTATGCAAGTACAGCAAGTGATCAGGAAGGCCGATGGAATCATGGCCTTTATTGCAAAGGGGATGGAGTATAAAGGCAGGGAAGTCTTGCTACAGTTATACAGGGTATTGGTGAGGCCACACCTGGAATACTGCGTGCAGTTTTGGTTTCCATATTTACGAGAGGATATACTTGCTTTGGAGGCAGTTCAGAGAAGGTTCACTAGGTTGATTCCGGGGATGAGGGGGTTGACTTATGAGGAAAGGTTGAGTAGGTTGTGCCTCTACTCATTGGAATTCAGAAGAATGAGAGGTGATCTTATCGAAACATATAAGATTATGAGGGGGCTTGACAAGGTGGATGCAGAGAGGATGTTTCCACTGATGGGGGAGACTAGAACTAGAGGGCATAATCTTAGAATAAGGGGCCGCCCATTTAAAACTGAGATGAGGAGAAATTTCTTCTCTCAGAGGGTTGTAATTCGCTGCCTCAGAGAGCTGTGGAAGCTGGGACATTGAATAAATTTAAGACAGAAATAGACAGTTTCTTAAACAATAAGGGGATAAGGGGTTATGGGGAGCAGGCAGGGAAGTGGAGCTGAGTCCATGATCAGATCAGCCCTGATCTTATTGAATGGCGGAACAGGCTCGAGGGGCTGTATGGCCTACTCCTGTTCCTATTTCTTATGTTCTTATTACAGTAACATACTGTGCTACCATAGTGTACTGCAGTGCCCCTGTCTGTCAAGTTTCTTAGTAGGGGAGCCAGTCTGTCAGGGGCCAAATAGTTGACTATGGCTGAACTAATAGTTTGAAATGATGATGGCAGCTGTTTTTCTTCTGTGTGAAAGACCTAGAACTCATGAGAGTGGAGGTTACCATCACTGGGGTGATGTTCTATTGGCAAGTGGCTCTGAGAAAAATCTTGAGATTTTTGATTTCTTGCCTGTTGCTATTGAAGCATTTTTTTCATTTGAGCAATGGAATTAACCAACATACTCAAACTTAATAAAAATAAAAGCACAAATATAGAAATGCTACATCTGAAATAGAAAGATAGGTTAATGTCTTGTGAACAACAAAAACGTAGGAAAATCATCCCGAGGTGCTTAACAGAGGCATAGTCAAAAGAATATTCAGTGAGCCAATGAAGCAGATATTAGGAAGGGTATCCAAAAGCTTGGTCAAAGTGCTGCGTTTTAAGAAGAGATGTAGAAGAAGATTGAGAAGAGTTGGGGTTTAGGGAGAGTGGCTCACACCGTCTCCTCCTAGGGGTGAGGTGAAGCTAGGAATGAGAGGGTTGCCTCGTGTTTGGTACAGATTGTTGATAGGTGAGAGATGCGGGGGGGGGGGCGGGGTGGGTGTTGTACAATGAATAATGTGTGAGGCTAGTGGTGCAGTTGGTAGGAGACGGCTTTTGAAGATGCATTTACTGACCTTGACCAGTGGTCTGAGGTCATGAAGCTTCTTTGGGCACTGGAGCCAGGTCGTGGGGGCGACACTGCCGGCAGTGCTGGCCTTGGTGATTTGGTCCCACATCCTTCTTTCTGGAGGGCCTCCTGGCCCCTGCGGGTAGAGGACCTCTCTTGCAGTGTTGACCCCTGCACAAAGCTGGAGTGCTGCGTGTGAGACCCTGGGTGACCTTCCTTGGCTTGCTGAGCCATTTGTGTTGGTGCTGAAGCACGTTTCCCATTTTGTTTAGATGCAGAAGGCAATTCAGCTTTAAGAGCTGAGGAATCCCATTTGGGAATTCTTTTTAATGTTAATTATTTTTTCATTAGGCAGTTGAGCTCTAAGGGCTAAAATCTGCCTATTTTTAAATGAATTTTATTTTTCATTTTAGAAAGCACTTCCCCGTTAGGGATCGCACTGCTTTCTAAAATGACAACCTTGCTTTAAGAGAAGGCTGTTCTTGCTGCAATGACACTATGGCCACGCTACATTGGGCCTCCCACTGAGACTACCGCCAGAAGAACCAGCCTTGCACAGTGAGTTTAGCGCTGTGCTAATGTTAATCACCAAGCAGCACCACTTTACTGTACCAATTATAGCACCAATTATAGCTGCCAGCGCTATAAATTTTGGCGGCCGTTAACTACGGCCACAATGTGCCACCGGAAAATTTCCGGAGAGATTTTAATCTTCATGTAGACTGGACAAATCAAATTTCAGGACAGTTTCCTAGAACAATATGTCATGGAACCAACCAGGAACAGGCTATTTTAGATCTTGGATTGTGTAATGAGACAGGGTTAATTAGCAATCTCATAGTAAAGGATTCTCTGAGGCAGATTGATCATAATACGTTAGAATTACACATTACGTTTGAGAGTGACTTGCCTAAATCCGAAACTAGAGTCTTAAACTTAAATAAAGCCAAGTACATAGGTATGAAGGGCGAGTTGGCTAAGGTGGATTGGAAAAATAGATTAAAACGTACGGCAATAGATAAGCAGTTCCTAGCGTTTAAAGAAATACTTCATAATTCTCAACAAAAATACATTCCATTGAGAAACAAGAACTACACAGGAAAAGTGATCCATCCGTGGCTAACAAAATAAGTTAAGGATAGCATTAGATTGAAAAAAGTTTATAATATTGCAAAGTATAGTAGTAAGCCTGAGGATTGGGAGAGTTTCAGAAACTAGCAAAGGATGACCAAACCATTGATAAAAAGGGAAAAAATAGACTATGAGAGAAAACTAGCAAGAAATCTAAAAACAGATTGTAAGAGCTTCTACAAAAATGTAAAAAGAAAGGGAGTAGCAAAAGTAAACGTTGGTCTCTGAGAGGCTGCGGCAGGAGAAATTATTATGGGGCATAAGGAAATGGCACAAACGTTAAACAAGTATTTTGTATCTGTCTTCACAGTAGAAGATGCAAAAAGCATACCCAAAATGGTGGGGAACCATGAGGGTGAGGAACTTAATGTTATTCATTTAAGTAGAGAAAAAGTACTAGAGAAGCTAATGGGACTAAAAGCTGACAAATCCCCTGGACCTGACGGCCTACATCCTAGGGTTCTAAAAGAGGTGGCTGTAGAGATAGTGGATGCATTGGTTTTGATCTTTCAGAACTCCCTAGATTCTAGAACGGTCCCAGCGGATTGCAAGATAGCAAATGTAACACCGCTATTCAAGAAAGGAGGGAGAGAGAAACAGACCAGTTAGCCTGACATCAATCGTCGGGAAAATGCTGAAATCCATTATTAAGGAAGTGTTATCAGGGCACTTAGAAAATCATAACATGAGTAGACAGAGTCAACATGATTTTATGAAAAGGAAATCGTGTTTGGAAAATTTATTGGAGTTTTTTTGAGAATGTAACTAGCAGGGTAGATAAAGGGGAACCAGTGGATGTAGTATATTTGGATTTCCAAAAGGCATTCGATAAGGTGACACATAAAAGATTATTATGCAAGATGAGTGCTCATGGGGTTGGGGGTAATATATTAGCATGGATAGAGGATTGGTTAACGGACAGAAAACAGAAAGTAGGAATAAACAGGTCTTTTTCAGGTTGGCAGGCTGTAACTAGTGGGGTGCCACAAGGATCAATGCTGGGACCTCAGCTATTTGCAATCTATATTAATGATCTAGATGAAAGGACCATTTGCTGACGATACAAAGCTAGGTGGGACAGTAAGCTGTGAGGAGAACACAAAGCATCTGCAAAGGGATTATAGATAGACTAAGTGAGTGGACAGTAAGGTGGTAGATGGAATATAATGTAGGGAAATGTGAAGTTATTCAGTTTGGTAGGAAGAATAAACAAAACAGAATAGTTTTTAAATGGTGAGAAACTTTTAAATGTTGGTGTTCAGAGAGATTTGGGTGTCCTTGTGCAAGAGGCACAGAAAGTTAGCCTGCAGGTGATGATGATGATGATGACAGCAAGCAATCAGGAAAGCAAATGGCATGTTGTCCTTTATTGCAAGGGGGTTTAAGTATTCGAGTAAGGAAGTCTTGCTACAATTGTACAGGGCCTTGGTGAGACCACACCTGGAGTACTGTGCACAGTTTTGGTCTCCTTATCTAGGAGTCGGTGCAACGGAGGTTCACTCAATTGATTCCTGGGATGAGAGGGCTGTCTTATGATGAGAGATTGTGTAGAATGGGCCTATACTCTCTGGAGTTTAGAAGAATGAGAGGTGATCTCATTGAAACATACAAGATTCTGAAGGGGATTGACAGAGTAGATGCTGAAAGGTTGATTCCTCTGGGTGGAGTGCCTAGAACTAGGGGGCACAGTCTCAAGAAAAGGGGTAGGCCATTTAACATCTTTTAGATGAGACGTTAAACCGAGGCCATCTGCCCTTTCAGGTGGACGTAAAAGATCCCATGGCACTTTTTCAAAGAGTTATCCCTGGTGTCCCGGCCAATATTTATCCTTCAATCAACATAACAAAAAATTATTTTCTGGTCATTATCACATTGCTGTTTGTGGGAACTTGCTGTGCGCGTTTCCACACGACAAAGATGACTAGACTTCAAAAGTACTTCATTGGCTGTAAAGTGCTTTGAGACGTCCGGTGGTCATGAAAGGCGCTACAGGTGCGACGTCCAAAATCCGGCGTTCCAGAATCCGGAATGTTACGGAATCTGGGTAGATCCGTGGCGGAGTCGTCCGGAAACCGGAAAATGTTCCGAAATCCGGACTCCCCAGCCTCGGCCCGACCTCCAGCCACCCGACCTTGCCCTCAGCCCGACCTCAGCCCGACCTCCGGTCACCCGACCTCCCCCGGCCCGACCGACCCCCCAATCTCTGGTGGCCCGACCGACACCCCCCCCCCACCACACCCCTCCGCCCCGCAACCCGGCTCAACTGCCCCCCAGAACTCCAACAGCCCAACCGACCCCACCGACCTACCTTCCTTGACCCAGGCAAAGACGTTCCGAAATCCGGAAATACCTGGAATCCGGAACAGCCTCAGTCCCGCACATATATAAATGCAAGTCTTTCTACTTTAAGACAGAGATGAGGAGGAAATTCTGAGGAGTGTTTTGAACCTTTGGAATTCTCTGCCCCAGAGGGCTGTGAATGCTGAGTTTCTGAATATATTCAAGGCTGATATCGATAGATTTTTGGGGTTTAGGGGAATCAAGAGATATGGAGATCGGACAGAAAAGTGGAGTTGAGGTCGATGATCAGCCATGATCTTATTGAATGGTGAAGCAGGCTCAAGTGCCGTATGGCCTACTCATATTCCTATTTCTTATGTTCTTACGTTCTTACAGCCCTCGAATTTCTCGGTCCCTAATCTGGGACAAAATTAATTATCACTTGGAAAAACATGGGTTAATAAATGACTGCCAGCACGGATTTGTTGAAGGCAAATCAATCTGACAAAGTTCATTGATGAGGTAACGGAATGAGTTGATAAGGGTATTACGGTTGATGTTGTCTGTATGGACTTTCAAAAGGCATTTGAAAAAGTACCATATAATAGTCATTAGAAAAATTGAAACCCATGGGATCGAAGAGGCAGTGACAGTATGGATCTGGAATTGGCTAAGGGACAGAAAGAAGAAAGTAGTGGTGAGTGGTTGTTTTTCAGACTGGAGGGAACTGTACAGTGTTAATGACCTGGACTTGGGTATACAGGGCTTAATTTTAAAGTTTGCAGCTGACACAAAACTGCAAAATGGAGTAGACAGCAAGGAGGATATTATCGAGCAGATGAATTTGAAGCAGGGCAGTGTGAAATGATGCATTTTTGAAGGAAGAATGAGGAGGGGAAATATAAACTGAATGGTGCAATTTTAATGGGGGGGGGACAAAAACATAGAAACCTAGAGGTTTCACATATACAACAACAACTCGCATTCATATAGTGCCTTTAACATAGCAAAACCTCCCAAAACGCTTCACAAGAGCGTTATCAATAAAAATATTTTTGACATCCGAGGAACAGAATGAGATATCAGATGACCAACAGAGGTAGGTTGTAAGAAGCATCTTAAAGGAGGAGAGAGAGGTAGAGAGGTAGAGCGGTTTAGGCAGGGAGTTCCAGAGCTTAGGGCCTAGGCAATTGAAGGTACGGCCACCAATGGTGGAGCAATTAAAATCGGGGATGTGCAAGAGGCCAGAATTGGAGGAGCGCAGAGATCTCGGAGGGTTGTAGGGCTGGAGGAGGCTAGAAATTTAGGGAGGGGCAAGGCCGTGGAGGGATTTGAAAACAAGAATAAGAATATTCAAATTGAGGCATTGTCGGACCAGGACCCAATGGTCAGTGAGCACAGGGGTGATGGGTGAGCAGGACTTGGTGCGAGTTAAGTTAAGAGTAAGGGCAGCAGAGTTTTGAATAAGCACAAGTTTATGTAGAGCGAAAGAGGGAAGGACAGCCAGGAAAGCATTGGAATACTCAAATCTAGAGGCAACAAAGGCATGGATGAGGGTTTCAGCATATGAGCTGAGGCAGGGTCAGAGTTGGGTGCCATTACAGAGGCAGTCTTGGTGACAGAGAGGATATGTGATCGGAGGATCATCTCGGGGTCAAGCCAGAATTTCAAAAGGTCTGGCTCAGCTTCAGACACTTGCCAGGGATGGAAACATTGGTCAAGGAATGGAGTTTGTGACGGGGATCAAAGGCAATGGCTTCAGTCTTCCTGATATTTAGTTAGTGGAAATTTCTGCACATCCAGTATTGGATGTTGGACAAGCAGTATGATGAATCAGAGACAGTGGAGGGGTCAAGCGAGGTGGTGGTGAGATAGAGCTGAATGCCATCAGTGTACATGTTGAACCCGATGTGTTTTTGGATGATATCGCAGAGGGGCAGCATATAGATGAGAAATAGAAGGGGGCTAAGGATAGATCCTTGGGGGACTACAGAGGTAATATACGAATATACAAATATTTGAAGGTGGCAGGATAAGTTGATAAGACTGTTAAAAATAGTATATGGGATGCTGGGCTTTATAAATAGTTGCACAGATTACAAAACCAAGGAAGTTATGCTAAACTTTTATAAAACACTGGTTAGGCCTCAGCTGAATTATTGTGTTCAATTCTGGACACCACATTTTAGGAAGGATGTCAAGGCCCTGGAGAGGTTGCAGAAGAGATTTGCTAGAATGATACCAGGGATGAGGGACTTCAGTTACGTGGAGAAACTAAAAAAGCTGATATTGTTCTCCTTAGAGCAGAGGGGAGATTTACTGGCAGGATGGTTGGTAACCAGATTTAAGGTAATTTGCAAAAGAACCTGAGCAGAGATGAGAAGAATTTTTTTACGACCTGCCTGTCAGGTGGGAAAGCCTTCAACACAAGGACGCAGCCAAGCAGGGAGCAAGTAGGGAAGCAGGAAGAGATCGCGGTCAGGGGGTCTGGTGGTGTTCGGGGAATGTCGTGGTGATCAGGTGCTCTAGTGGTAGTCGGAGAAGTCTAATGGTGCTTGGGGGTGGAGGAGGAAGTGTTCGCCTGGGAGCGATATGGTGGTGCGGGGTTGAGCTGGTGGTCGGGGGAGAGTGAGCTGGTGGTCGGGAGACGGGGAGAGTCAGCTATCGTGGAGCTGGAAGCAGATAATCTTCCTGGGCCTGGAGGAAACATTCCTGCTCCTTCTACAAACAGTGCTGTAAAGGCGCTTACCGTATGGATCCAGTCCCTTTCGCCTCCTTTTACCCACTGTATTTCCCGAGGCCTGGGAAATTCAGCCCAAATGAGTTAAAAATAAAAAGCTTGTTAAAATGGAGGCATGCAGCCTCCTTCAAAGCTGTTAACGACTGACCTGCCTCCTGAGAGCGGATTGGTCCCCTGCCCTCGCCCGCCCCCTTGTCCCACCTCTATTAAAGAGGGAAGTGGACAGGTTCGCAAAAGGTTGTGTTGAAATTTTTATGTTTTTAACTTCTCACTTGACCCAAACCCTCCCATTTTTGGGGGTTAATATTAACGACTATGATTCTAATTCTGAGAGCATGTCAGCTGCCATTCTCTTTCAGTGTACAATCGTTGCTTTGCATGGTATGTAACCAATGGGAACTTGAGGGTTTAGATAGGGGGCAGGGGTTAAAGAAGAGAAACAGCATATGGGAATTTAAAGAAATAATTAACAAAGAGAAATAAAACAAAAGACACTATAAAGAAAAGGAAAAGTGCATAGCAGCCACAAGAAAAATAGTCAGAAATGCTAAATAACAACAAGGAGTAGCAGAACACCATAAGGGCTCTGTACATATATCATACTATATGTACAGCGTCGCTGAGTCGGGAGCCTGTGAGTCAGAGAGGCCTATAAAAGGCCGCGAGGTCGGGAGGTGCGTCGCTGAGTCGGGAATCCGTGAGTCAGAGAGGCCTACAAAATGTCGGGAGGTGCATCGCTGAGTCGGGAGTCCGTGAGTCAGAGAGGCCTATAAAGGCCGCGAGGTCAGGAGGTGTGTCGCTGAGTCGGGAGTCCATGAGTCAGAGAGGCCTACAAAAGGCCGCGAGGTCGGGAGGTGCGTCGCTGAGTCGGGAGTCCGTGAGTCAGAGAGGCCTATAAAGGCGAGCTTGTGCAGCTACAGGGAGAAGGCAAAAACGTAGAAAAAAATAGAAAGGTGATGTCACAGCCAAGGGGATAAGTGATTGGCTGGTGATTGGTAAGTAGTTTTTCTTTTTTCTCTTCTATATCAGTGAGCAACTTTTAGCACTGTTGTTGCCAATTTAAGTTAATCTAAGGGTTAAGTCATGGCAGGAGAGCTCGGTCACGTGATATGCTCCTCCTGTACGATGTGGGAAATCAGGGACGCCTCTGGTGTCCCTGATGACTACGTGTGCGGGAAGTGTATCCGCCTCCAGCTCCTGACGGTCCGCGTTGCGGAATTGGAGCTGAAGGTGAATTTACTCTGGAGCATCCACGATGCTGAGAATGACGTGAGTAGCACATGTAGCGAGTTGGTCTTACCGCAGGTGAAGGGTCCACAGCCAGTTAGGGAATGGAAGACCAGCAGGAAGAGCAGTGCAAGGAAGGTAGTGCAGGGGTCCCCTGCGGTCATCCTCCTGCAAAACAGATACACCGCTTTGAGTACTGTTGAGGGGGATGACTCATCAGGGGAGGGCAGCAGCAGCCAAGTTCATGGCACCATGGCTGGCTCTGCTGCACAGGAGGGCAGGATAAAGAGTGGGAGAGCGATAGTGATAGGGGATTCAATTTTAAGGGGAATAGATAGGCGTTTCTGCGGCCGCAACCGAGACTCCAGGATGGTATGTTGCCTCCCTGGTGCAAGGGTCAAGGATGTCTCGGAGCGGGTGCAGGACATTCTGAAAAGGGAGGGTGAACAGCCAGTTGTCGTGGTGTACATTGGTACCAACGATGTAGGTAAAAAAAGGGATGAGGTCCTTCGAGACGAATTTAAGGAGCTAGGAGCTAAATTAAAATGTAGGACCTCAAAAGTGGTAATCTTGGGATTGCTACCAGTGCCACGTGCTAGTCAGAGTAGGAATCGCAGGATAGCTCAGATGAATACGTGGCTTGAGCAGTGATGCAGCAGGGAGGGACTCAAATTCCTGGGGCATTGGAACCGGTTCTGGGGGAGGTGGGACCAGTACAAACTGGACGGTCTGCACCTGGGCAGGACCAGAACCAATGTCCTAGGGGAAGTGTTTGCTAGTGCTGTTGGGGAGGAGTTAAACTAATATGGCAGGGAGATAGGAACCAATGCAGGGAGACAGAGGGAAACAAAATGGAGACAAAAGCAAAAGACAGAAAGGAGATGAGTAAAAGTGGAGGGCAGAGAAACCCAAGGCAAAAAACAAAAAGGGCCACTGTACAGCAAAATTCTAAAAGGTCAAAGTGTAATAAAAAGGCAAGCATGAAAGCTCGGTCCCTCAATGCAAGGAGTATTCGGAACCCAGGAGAGGGCTCTGAGCTAGTTAGAGTGGGTGAGAGCTCAGATGAACAGGACCCCAAGAAAGAATGCAAAAGGCAGGCGGCAACAGAGCAGAGCAGCACTGGGGTAATTGTAAACCACAAGGTGATAAGAAGGGACAATATGTATGAATATAAAGGGGCTGCAGGAGGGGTCAAAACTAAAAATCATGGTTTAAAAACTAGTATTAAAACACTCTACCTAAACGCACTCAGCATTCGAAACAAAGTAAATGAGTTGACGGCACAAATCATTACAAATGGGTATGATTTGGTGGCCATTACAGAAACATAGTTGCAGGGTGGCCAAGACTGGGAATTAAACATACAGGGGTATCTGACAATTTGGAAAGATAGACAAGAAGGGAAAGGAGGTGGGGTAGCTCTGTTAATAAAGGATGATATCAGGTCAGTTGTGAGAGACAATATTGGCTCTAATGAACAAATGTTGAATCATTGTGGGTGGAGATTAGAGATAGTAAGGGGAAAAAGTCACTGATGGGCGTAGTTTATAGGCCCCCAGATAATAACTTCACGGTGGGACGTGCAATAATCAAGGGAATAATGGAGGCATGTGAAAAAGAAACGGCAGTAATCATGGGGGATTTTAACCTACATATCGATTGGTCAAATCAAATCGCACGGGGTAGCCTGGAGGAGGAATTCATAGAATGCATACGGGATTGTTTCTTAGAACAGTATGTTACAGAACCTACAAGGGAGCAAGCTATCTTAGATCTGGTCCTGTGTAATGAGACAGGAATAATAAACGATCTCCTAGTAAAAGATCCTCTCGGAATGAGTGATCACAGTATGGTTGAATTTGTAATACAGATTGAGGGTGAGGAAGTAGTGTCTCAAACGAGCGTACTATGCTGAAACAAAGGGGACTACAGTGGGATGAGGGCAGAGTTGACTAATGTAGACTGGGAACACAGACTAAACGGTGGCACAATTAAGGAACAGTGGAGGACTTTTAAGGAGCTCTTTCATAGTGCTCAACAAAAATATATTCCAGTGAAAAAGAAGGCCGGTAAGAGAAGGGGTAACCAGCCGTGGATAACCAAGGAAATAAAGGAGAGTATCAAATTAAAAACCAATGCGTATAAGGTGGCCAAGATTAGTGGGAAACTAGCAGATTGGGAAAATTTTAAACAACAGCAAAGAATGACTAAGAAAGCAATAAAGAAAGGAAAGATAAATTACGAAAGTAAACTTGTGCAAAACATAAAAACAGATAGTTAAAGCTTTTACCGATATATAAAACGGAAAAGAGTGACTAAAGTAAATGTTGGTCCCTTAGAAGATGAGAAGGGGGATTTAATAATGGGAAATGTGGAAATGGCTGAGACCTTAAACAATTATTTTGCTTCGGTCTTCACAGTGGAAGACACAAAAACCATGCCAAAAATTGCTGGTCACGGGAATGTGGGAAGGGAGGACCTTGAGACAATCACTATCACTAGGGGGGTAGTGCTGGACAGGCTAATGGGACTCAAGGTAGACAAGTCCTCTGGTCCTGATGAAATGCATCCCAGGGTATTAAAAGAGATGGCAGAAGTTATAGCAGATGCATTCGTTATAATCTTGTCCAAAATTCTCTGGACTCTGGGGAGGTACCATCGGATTGGAAAGCAGCTAATGTAACGCCTCTGTTTAAAAAAGGGGGCAGACAAAAGGCAGGTAACTATAGATCGGTTAGTTTAACATCTGTAGTGGGGAAAATGCTTGAAGCTGTCATTAAGGAAGAAATAGCGGGACATCTAGATAGGAATAGTGCAATCAAGCAGACGCAACATGGATTCATGAAGGGGAAATCATATTTAACTAATTTACTGGAATTCTTTGAGGATATAACGAGCGTGGTGGATAGAGGTGTACCAATGGATGTAGTGTATTTAGATTTCCAAAAGGCATTCGATAAGGTGCCACACAAAAGGTTACTGCAGAAGATAAAGGTACGCGGAGTCAGAGGAAATGTATTAGCATGGATAGAGAATTGGCTGGCTAACAGAAAGCAGAGAGTCGGGATAAATGGGTCCTTTTCGGGTTGGAAATCGGTGGTTAGTGGTGTGCCACAGGGATCGGTGCTGGGACCACAACTGTTTACAATATACATAGATGACCTGGAAGAGGGGACAGAGTGTAGTGTAACAAAATTTGCAGATGACACAAAGATTAGTGGGAAAGTGGGTTGTGTAGAGGACACACAGAGGCTGCAAAGAGATTTAGATAGGTTAAGCGAATGGGCTAAGGTTTGGCAGATGGAATACAATGTCGGAAAATATGAGATTATCCACCTTGGGAAAAAATACAGTAAAAGGGAATATTGTTTGAATGGGGAGAAATTACAACATGCTGCGGTGCAGAGGGACCTGGGGGTCCTTGTGCATGAATCAGGTGCAGCAGGTAATCAGGAAGGCGAATGGAATGTTGGCCTTCATTGCGAGACGGATGGAGTACAAAAGCAGGGAGGTCCTGCTGCAGCTGTATAGGGTATTGGTGAGGCCGCACCTGGAGTACTGCGTGCAATTTTGGTCACCTTACTTAAGGAAGGATATACTGGCTTTGGAGGGGGTACAGAGACGATTCACTCGGCTGATTCCGGAGATGAGAGGGTTACCTTATGATGATAGATTGAGTAGACTGGGTCTTTACTCATTGGAGTTCAGAAGGATGAGGGGAGATCTTATAGAAACATTTAAAATAATAAAAGGGATAGACAAGATAGAGGCAGAGAGGTTGTTTCCACTGGTCGGGGAGACTAGAACTAGGGGGCACAGCCTCAAAATACGGGGGAGCCAATTTAAAACCGATTTGAGAAGGAATTTCTTCTCCCAGAGGGTTGTGAATCTGTGGAATTCTCTGCCCAAGGAAGCAGTTGAGGCTAGCTCATTGAATATATTCAAATCACAGATAGATAGATTTTTAACCAATAAGGGAATTAAGGGTTACGGGGAGCGGGCGGGTAAGTGGAGCTGAGTCCACGGCCAGATCAGCCATGATCTTGTTGAATGGCGGAGCAGGCTCGAGGGGCTAGATGGCCTACTCCTGTTCCTAATTCTTATGTTCTTTTTATCAATGTTAATAATCTTTTAAAAATCCCATTTCCATGCAAGTCCAAAATACTCATATTTATGTATACACAAGAAAACACACAAGAAAATCAATCCAAATCCCGAGAGAAACTGTGGGACATACAGGAATAATCAAATCATGATGTCGAAGCACTATAAAGGCAAAAAGGGAGGTAGGAAAGAATCTGGAATGAGAAAAACATGGAGAAAATAATGTCACTATATGTAATCCTTTTGCACCACAGAGATGATCCAAACTTTGTGTTTTTTCCCCCGAATTTTTCCCCTCCTCTCTTAACACCACGGTTGACTATAGATCTACGGATGCTGGCAACCATCAGGTATCTCAGTCAAGTGCCATTCTTTATGTGTGAGCCGAGACAGCAAGTGTTTAGGGTTTCAACCTTTCAGGGCTTCCCTGAATTTCATTCTCAAATGAAATTCATACATGTGGACTTTCCAGAAGTCATTGAATAGTGAGCACAAGTGGGATCCTTGGCTGACTTTTCCACTTAGGTTCACTGAGACTAACTGTAGTGCTCTAACTGTTGCTCTGGCTAAGATCAACGAAATTAAAACAAACCAAAAATTAAACTTGAGACCTTCTGGTCTGCATGGTTTAGTACTACATCAGCCAGTGGTCTTATCATTGGTCTGTAAGGGGAAGTTCATTTGTCTAAAGTGCTTACATTAATCTGCATTGAGTATAACTGTGGTCACTGGGCAGTCTCAATAGCAGAGTATCTCGAAAGATCACGGGATTCTTCATAATATTCGTAATGCCACAACAAGCACTCAAGTTTCTCCTACATCTTGGAAAATATAGACACCTCATATGCATACTTGCCCTTTCCTGATTTCAGGAGTCAGTAGAGAACCAACCCACCCCTTCTAAAGAGGAAGAACTCTCCACCTGCCTTCCATTTTTATGAATGATTGCCTTGAATCTACTGA
Source organism: Pristiophorus japonicus (assembly GCF_044704955.1). Lineage (NCBI taxonomy): Eukaryota > Metazoa > Chordata > Chondrichthyes > Pristiophoridae > Pristiophorus > Pristiophorus japonicus. Next base: position 274,149,959 of record NC_091977.1, on the reverse strand, counting down.
CAAACAAAACACCAGGGACCTGGAACATTTAGCATGAACAGTGCAAACAAAATGCAATCCCTTACAGTTAGACCCAAGTTGGGGATGCAACTCTTTACACTTTCATCTAGGTACATACAACTTTAGAATCTGAGCAGAAATTACATTAAGGGAAGTTCAAAAAGTATAAATGGATTTCTTCATCTGAATCTCAATTTCTGATAAATTAATATCCCTATACCAAAAGGCTTACAATAAAGAAAGGTAGAAAGAAAGCTAGAAAGACTGCTGTTTATACTTCTTAAATTTGTCAGCTAACATAATTTCTGCAGTGCATGTTAAGAGGTATCAGCTTCTAGGTCTCTTTGATCACAGAGAACTAGACGTCCACAGGTCTAAGTGTTCCTCGAATAGCAGTAGAGTTTGCTTCGACGATGCATTATTGATATCATGGGAATCTAACGGTAGCTATTCTATACTTTGCCAAATATGCTTGCTGGCAGTGTATAGAACTTACAATAGAAAACAAAATGAGATTTAAAAGTCTAATGCAAAGTCCAAATAGTTAAATTAAATACAAAGTAGTAGACCTTACGAACAAAATGTGTTCTTGTAACTAGGGCTTCAGGCTAATCAGAAGAAAGTCTATCCAATACTTCAAACTCAAAACTTATTAAAGAAGCAGTAGCAGGACATTTGGAAAGGCATAATTCGGTCAGACAGAGTCAGCATGGATTTATGAAGGGGAAGTCATGTTTGACAAATTTGCTGGAATTCTTTGAGGCTGTAACAAACAGGGTGGATAAAGGGGAACCAGTGGATGTGGTGTATTTGGACTTCCAGATGGCATTTGACAAGGTGCCACATAAAAGGTTACTGCACAAGGTAAAAGCTCACGGGGTTAGGGGTAATATATTAGCATGGATAGAGGATTGGCTAACTAACAGAAAACAGAGAGTCAGGATAAATGGTTCATTCTCGGGTTGGCAATCAGTAACTAGTGGGGTGCCCCAGGGATCAGTGCTGGGACCCCAACTATTTACAATCTATATTAACGACTTGGAAGAAAGGACCGAGTGTAACGTAGCCAGTTTGTTGACGATACAAAGATGGGAGGAAAAGCAATGTGTGAGGAGGACACAAAAAATTGCAAAGTGCTGCAGTACAGCGGGACCTGGGGGTACTTGTGCATGAAACACAAAAGGTTAGTATGCAGGTACAGCAAGTGATCAGGAGGGCCAATGGTATCTTGGCCTTTATTGCAAAGGGGATGGAATATAAAAGCAGGGAAGTCTTGCTCCAGCTATACAGGGTATTGGTGAGGCCACACCTGGAATACTGCGTGCAGTTTTGGTTTCCATATTTAAGAAAGGATATACTTGCTTTGGAGGCAGTTCAGAGAAGGTTCACTTGGTTGATTCCGGAGATGAAGGGGTTGACTTATGAGGAAAAGTTGAGTAGGTTGGACCTCTACTCATTGGAATTCAGATCTTATCGAAACATAAAATTATGAGGGGGCTTGACAAGATAGATGCAGAGAGGATGTTTCCACTGATAGGGGAGACTAGAACTAGGGGGCATAATCTTAGAATAAGGGGCCGCCCATTTAAAACTGAGATGAGGAGAAATTTTTTCTCTCAGAGGGTTATAAATCTGTGGAATTTGCTGCCTCAGAGAGCTGTGGAAGCTGGGTCATTGAATACATTTAAGATAGAAATAGACAGTTTCTTAACCGATAAGGGAATAAAGGATTATGAGGAGCGGGCAGGGAAGTGGACCTGAGTCCATGAAGGATCAGCCATGATCGTACTAAATGGTGGAGCAAGCTCGAGGGGCCGTATGGCCTACTCCTATTTCTTTTGTTCTTATGTTCCTATATAAAGGTCGAGGCTCCTTCAGCACTGCATCTGGATTTCCCTTACCGGCCTGAATTGCAGTCACATCCTCCTGTCCCTGACCGCTAACCGAACCTGTATCTAAATTAAGGGGTGTGACTGCCTCCTGGATCAAAGAGTCCTGGTAACTGCCCCTCCCTGATGTCCTGTAACGTCTGCACCTCAGACTCCAGCTCAACAAGTCTTAACTGAAGGTCTTCGAGATGCAGACAGTTATTGCAGACATGGTCATCCAGAGTCATGCTGCTATCCACAAATGCCTACATGCTGCAGTTGTGGTACATCATCTGCACTGCCATCCCTATATAACCTTGATATGATTGAAACAACTGATGTGAATTTTCAGGGTGCCAAAGGTCCTCTCAGTAATGTGTACCTTCGTGTTTCACTGATTGCGTTACATATAGCGTCAACTGAGGCAATGGGAGAGAAATTGTCTAACCCGCACCCGTTTATTGCAATGCAAGCAGCACAGTAAATTTGTGCTGTCTGCTGCTGTACATAATTACCACATTCATTTGTTGTGCGCATCAGCAGGGGGCCCGAAAACGCGAGTGGCTAGTGCTACTTAAAGGCAACCTGTACTTCTTAAAGGGGACTTGCATTGTGGCTGCATGAAGTGGAGGGACTCATTGGAAAACTGAATTTGTGCTGTGATACTTTGAGCAATGGCTGAACAGGCAGGAGAGTGTGCACCAATGTTTTCTGACACTACACTGGAGGTCTTGGTGGAAGAGGTGGAAAGAAGATGAGACGTCCTGTATCCACAGGAGGCCGGGGGGGGGGGGGGAGGGGCAGGAGGCCCTCCAGACAGATATTCAGGAGACAGTGAGAACAAGTAGTGGCAGAGGTTAATGCCATGGATGTTGCTCAAAGAACAAGGATGCAGTGCAGGAAAAAGTTTAACAATCTCACATGGATTGTTAGGGTGAGTGAGTTAATCTTTAAATGGTATTTATTTATCTGCATCACTAGCCTCATCCAATGCTCAATTCACTAAAACCCCATCACCCAGCAATCCAGTATTTACACCAGTCAGTACTCATCATCATAGGTGGTCCCTCGAAGCTACCACACCAAAAAAGGATGAGTTTCGAATGAAGGACCCGAACTATATCCTCAACAGTGGAAGATGCCTGTGCGTGGATTTTCTTTTAATGTTTGGTGGCCATTGCACATCAGCCACCACACGGACTTGACAGAGCTAGGTCTTGGACCAGTGACAAGGATTACCCAAGACGACGGAGACCAGCTCTGCTGCATGGACCTAGTGCACACACGTATCGTGCTGCCCCTGGGCCCCTGGCCCTGAACTCCCGCCTCACCCGGGCCTCGATGACATCCCTGTACAGTCTCTTGCTGTATCTGCCTACGCTCCAATCACCGACCTGGGCCTTGATGACATCACTCTTCGCTGATGTCACCCTTCTGCACCAGCTCGTGCTACTCCCTGGAGTAGTATGCCGCCACGCTGCTCCTGGGCCGCTCACCTCCGTTCCTTTTATGGCCCAAACCTGCCGCTGATGTTCACACGCAGGTCGGGGCCTCCATGCTGCTCTTGGGCCGCTCAGCTCTGCTCGTTTTATAGCCCCAACCTGCTGCTGGTTCGGGGCCTACCAGTCAGCACTCAGCCCTTCAATTCATATGCTTTACCTCACTCTCACAAACTTAACACTGTTGCAAGCTGTAATGTCTGTAAGCTTGTAATATTTGTAGCTCCACACTGTGGATGTGGACCTATTGTGTACTGCAACTGCAGTTAATAACAAACAGAACCAGGAAGATTCGGGAGGCTTCTGAGAGAGCTGCCTGCCGTGTTAGGAGCTGTGTGTGCTGTGCTCTGTAAAGATATCACATTTGGCGATGGAGGATGGGATTTTTTGGCTGATTTGAAGCTTAAATTTTGTTGGTGAAGGATTCAGCCAGCTGACAGAGAGACTTTGGAAGTTTCTGTCTTTGGAAAAAGCTGCAAAAATCCGAGGGCAAATACAGCACACGGTGTGAACAGCTAGAGATTAAAATGGCAGGTGTAATTGGACATTTGGGGGAATATAGACATGACCAGGAATGGTTTTAAAGCGTATGTGGATCGGCTAGAAATGTATTTCACTGCAAATAACATAATCAAAGTTCCAGACAATGCAGACCAGAACCGGGCTGTGTTGGAACATAAGAAAGCGATCTTCTTATCGGAGGCGGGTCCGACATTGTACAAAACCCTTGTAAATCTGCTTGTGCCTGACGAGCAAAAAGGCACAACACTTAAAGAGATTTTAATGAAGCTGGAGCAGCACTATAACCCCAAACCGTTAGAAATTGCTGAAAGCTATCGTTTCGGGATTCGGAATCAAAAGGTTGATGAAAGTATCAGTGATTACATCCTAGCATTAAAAAAGCTATCGATGCACTGTAATTTTGGAAACTTTCAAAACTGAGCATTACGGGATCGTTTTGTTTTTTGGGGTGAAAAATGATGCGATCAGAAGGAAGTTATTGACGACGGATGACTTGACTTTTGAGATTGCTTGTCAGACAGCGAGGTCGATGGGCATGGCCGAACAATATCCCCGAGAATTAAATAATAATTACGGTCGTCAGTCAACTGAGGTAGAAACATAGAAACATAGAAACATAGAAAATAGAAGTAGGCCATTCGGCCCTTTGCACCTGCACCTTCAATAAGATCATGGCTGATCATTCCCTCAGTATGCCTTTCCTGCTTTCTCGCCATACCCCTTGATCCCCTTAGCCGTAAGGGCCATATCTAACTCCCTCTTGAATATATCCAACGAACTGGCATCAACAACTCTCTGCGGCAGGGAATTTCACAGGTTAACAACTCTCTGAGTGAAGAAGTTTCTCCTCATCTCAGTCCTAAATGGCCTACCCCTTAGCCTAAGATTATGTCCCCTGGTTCTGGACTTCCCCAACATCGGGAATATTCTTCCCATATCTAACCTGTCCAGTCCCGTCAGAATCTTATACATTTCTATGAGATTCCCTCTCATCCTTCTAAACTCCAGTGAATAAAGGCCCAATTGATCCAGTCTCTCCTCATATGACAGTCCAGCCATCCCTGGAATCAGTCTGGTGAACCTTCACTGCACTCCCTCAATAGCAAGAACGTCCTTCCTCAGATTAGGAGACCAAAACTGTACACAATATTCCAGGTGGGGCCTCACCAAGGCCCTGTACAACTGCAGTAAGACCTCCCTGGTCCTATATTCAAATCCCCTAGTTATGAAGGCCAACATACCATTTGCCTTCTTCACCATCTGCGGTACCCACATGCCCACTTTCAGTGACTGATGAACCATGACACCTAAGTCTCATTGCAGGTCTCGTTAAATCACTTGCCGGTTCAAAGTAAAAGATGGTGGGGGCCCAAAGTCTCAGAAACTGGAAATTCTAACAGAGCGTCGAAGTCGTGCTATAGGTGCCTGGGACAACACATTGCTCAAAGTTGTCCATACGTGAAGGTAGAGTGTTTCTTCTGCAGAAAGACTGGGCATCTTGCGAAGGAATGCCGATTGAAGGGTAAACCAGTTTCCAAAGCTATGAGTCCAGCGTTCAAAGCTATGAGTAGAAATCCCAAGAGACTACATAGCATGGAAGAACAACAACAGGACGAGGAGATGTTAGAGTTACACGTCACCAGGAGCACGAGGTTAATGGACAGCGATTCGGGAGGCATCAAATCCACATAGATGATGCAGGATTCAAGATACCAATGGGAATTGACACGGGTGTATCCCTGAGTGTAGTACCGGAGTCACTATATCGCGACAAATTGCATGATTTCCAACTGGAGAAATCCAAGATAGAGCTGCGAGGCTACTCGGGAGAGAAAATTCCTGTAGTAGGTCGTATCACCGTACCGGTGAAATATAAAGATCAATTTCAGAACTTGCCTCTAATAGTAGTGAAAGGAGACAAGTCTGCCTTACTGGGAAGAAATTGGTTGAGTTTACTGAAGCTGGATTAGAGTAAGATTTTCTGTGTGGAAGCGAGATTTTCATCAATGGATGAGGTTATCAAGAAGTATCCGAAGGTGTTCTGCGAAACGGGAAGTCCGATCCAAGGATTCAAGGCGAGTGTCAGGTACAGAAGGACGATAGATCGGTTTACTACAAGCCACGTTCCGTACCATATGCACTCAAGGAGAAAGCTGAGCAAGAACTCAAAAGACTAGAGACTTAGAACATTATTTGTAAGATAGATCAATGTAATTGGGCTGCACCCATTGTTGTTGTACCTAAGTCCGATGGTAAGGTAAGATTGTGTGGTGATTATAAAGTAACCGTAAACCAGGTTCTAGAGGGTAATGTCCCCAATACATTGTCAAATATAGAAGATTTGTTCACAACACTGACAGGTGGTCAGATCTTCTCAAAACTGGATCTTACAAATGCCTACTTAGAACTTGAACTAGATGAGGAGTCCAAGTCATGTTTGACTATAAATACTCATCTAGGCCTATATCAATTTAATAGGCTACCGTTTGGAGTGTCTTCCGCTCCTGCCATATTCCAAGGGGTGATGAACCAGATTTTGCAAGGTATTGAAGGGGTCGCCTGTTCGTTGGATGACATACTAATTTCAGCACCAGATAGGCAAATTCATAATAACATATTGAATGAAGTCCTCAAACGGCTAGAGAAGCACAGAGTACGAGTGTCTGCTTATAAGTGTGAGTTATTTAAAAACTCAGTGGAGTACTTAGTGTACAGAGTAGACAAAGATGGTTTACATCCAATCATGGAAAAATTGGATGCAATTAGAAATGCACCCACTCCCAGGAATGTCACTGAACTTTGTTCATTCTTGGGTCTTTTGAACTATTATGGGACGTTCCTACCAAATTTGGCTACAGTATTACAGCTGCTGAATAAACTTTTGATAAAACAGGTCCATTGGAAGTGGTCAAAAGAATGCAATACAACATTCAAGGATTGTAAAGGCAAATTGGTAGAGAGCACCATGTTAGTTCACTATGACATATCTAAGGAGATTAAACTAGCATGTGATGCCTCTCCATATGGAGTTGGGGCAGTGATCTCTCATGTATAACGTAGTGGGGAGGAGAGACCAATTGCTTTTGCTTCACGCACTCTCAATGCTAGTGAGAGTAATTATGCACAAATTGAAAGGGAAGCTTTGGCATTCATTTTTGGGGTCAAGAAGTTTCACAAATACTTGTATGGCCGTAAGTTTACTATCGTTACGGACCATAAGCCCCTAAAAGCAATCCTCCATCCAAAGTCCCCAGTTCCAACATTAGCTGCAGCCCAAATGCAGAGATGGGCTTTGATTTTGTCAGCATATACATATGATATTGAATACAGACGATCAGCTGATCACAGTAATGCTGATGCAATGTCTAGATTGTCTTCCCCATCGCAAGTTACACCCAATAGGGAAGAAGTGTTTTATTTTTCATACATTGATGAACTACCAGTCACAGCTGAAGAGATTGGTAGAGCAACCAAACGTGACCCAGTGATGTCAAAGGTGTATGAGTATATTGCAGATGGAAGGCCAAACCAGGTAACAAACAAAGATACACATCCATTATTCATTCGTAGGAATGAATTATCAGTCAATAAAGATTGTATCATGTGGAGTGCAAGAGTGGGTATACCAAATAAATTCAGGTCCAAATTATTAGGAGACCTCCATAACCAGCACCTGGGAATATGCTTGACAAAAAGTTTTGAACGCAGTTATTTATGGTGGCCAGGTCTTGATAAAGATATAGAGTACATCGTGAGTCAGTGTACGACATGTCAATCAGTAAGCAAGCAACCACCACCAGTACCATTACAGCCATGGAAATGGCCTCCCAGGGTGTGGCAAAGGCTACATATTGATTTTGCTGAGTTAGAAGGACAACAATTGTTCATTGTGATTGATAGCCATTCGCAGTGGGTTGAGGTATTTCCAATGTGGAAAATAACAACAAGTAAAACATTGGACATTTTACGAAAATTATTTTCTTCATTTGGCCTCCCTGAAGAGATTGTTTCGGATAATGGACCACAATTTTGTTCAGAAGAATTTCCACAATTCACAAGCAAAAATGGTGTGAAACATACCAAGGTTCCACCATACCATCCTGCTTCAAATGGTGCAGCAGAGCGCACTGTACAAATTGTAAAACCTGCCCTCATGAAACAAATGTTAGCTCCAAATCCAAGGAAATGACAGTTGTCATTGGATCACAAATTGGCTAATTTTTTGATTACATATTGAAATACTCCTCATACAATTACAGGTAGAACACCAGCAGAGTTGTTTCTCAAACGACAGCCACAAACCAGATTCTCATTGTTAAAACCAAATTTGGCACAGTCCGTAGAAGAGACACAATTAAGACAGAAAGAGAATCATGATAGAGGTAGAATAAAAGAGAGAAGTGTGAAATTAAACCAGAAGATGAGAGTGAAGAACCATCACCATAAATGGTTAAAGTGGTTACCAGGAAAAGTGGTGAAGATATGTGGTCCTCACACATATTTGGTCAAGATGTTTGATATTGGACAGGTTAGGTTTGTTCATATTGATCATATATTACCTACAGACATGGAAGGAGTTGAAGGTAGGAATGATTCAATTATTTCTGACTCATCAGATAGCTTTGATACACCAGTAGAAAATCCTAAATCCAATGTACTGGAAACAAATCCAGGAGAGAATCAGAATGAAAGTCTGAGTCCGAGTCAGGAAAACAAAGAGCCTGAAGTTAGAGTGAGTTCAAATAAAAATCAAGGAAATTCTGTGGAGGAAAACGTTCCTCAGGATGAGCCTCGAATGAGTTTAGTTTCGACACCATGTTTAGAAGGTTCTGTTCGAGAGCGAAGGTATCCTCTTCGAAACAGAAAACAAGTGGTAAAGTTAAATTTGTAAATATGGAAAAAAAAAGTTTATATCCTGTGTTATGTATAAACATGAGAGTTATGTATGATGTTTGTATAATAACTTCTTCATTTAGGAGGGAGAAGTGTAATGTCTGTAAGCTTGTAATGTCTGTAGCTCCACACTGTGGATGTGGACGTATTGTATACTACAACTGCAGTTAATAATAAACAGAACCATGCAGATTCCGGAGGCTTCCGAGAGAGCTGCCTGTCATTTTAGGAGCTGTGTGTGCTGTGCTCTGTGAAGATATCACACAAGCCTTGTACCCTCAAGTCACAGGTCACACACACTGCAACTATTCAAACATGACATCCATATCATCCAAACATATTGCAGGACATTCACTGACACACCTACCTCTTTTGCGCAGGAGAAGGTGGCGAATAATAACAGGCAGCAGCAAAGAACTGGAGGAGGACGAGAGCACCTGCATGTTTTAACCCCCATGGAGGAGACAGCGCCGGCCATCATGGGAAGGGGCATCGCTGAGACCGTGGCCACTGGCAGAGCTGAAGCGATTGATGATGACGGTATCTGCATACCTAATCCTCCTCCTCTCATCCACATCGCCTTTATCCCACATCTTCAGACTCAAAAGCTGCAGATGCTGTAAGCCTACCCTCTCCCCTCACCGCAATCCAACCCTTGTCTCTTTTTCAGTTCAGATACCCAAGAACTGAAGCCTTCCCTGTCAATGGAGAAAGAGGAAGAAGACAGTGAAGATGAAGAAACACCATTGCTCGATCTTACACTTGCAGTCACCAGCTCATATACTGACACTGCATATATTATAGAGGCTAGGATAGAGGAGGGATCTGCACATGGTGAGACACCGGGCACAAGTGTGCAGGAGCCAAGGTGAGGGGAAAGGATAGCGCAGGTGCTAGCTCACCAGAGGGCAAGGTCGCACATGTGTTCTGCTGCAGAGGAGTCAGATGAGGATCTCGATGGGCAACAGAAGGTTGATGGGTGTACATAACCAAATGCTTGGTGCACTGAGAGGCCTGCCCGAAAGTCTGTACTCAATGTCAATCATAGAAATTTACAGCACAGAAGGAGGCCATTCAGCCCATTATGTCCGTGCCGGCCGACCAAGAGCTATCCAGCCTAACCCCACTTTCCAGCTCTTGGTCCGTCGCCTTGTACGTTATGGCAATTCAAGTGTACATCCAAGTACTTTTTAAATGTGGTGTGGGTTTCTGCCTCTACCACCCTTTCAGGCAGTGAGTTCAAGACCCCCACCACCCTTTGGGTGAAACAATTCCCTTCAAATCCTCTCTAAACCTCCCCCCAATTACTTTAAATCTATGCCCCCTGGTTGTTGAACTCTCTGCTAAAGGAAATAGGTGCATCCTATCCACGATATCTTGGCCCCTCATAATTTTATACACCTCAATAAGGTCTCTCCTCTGTTCCAAAGAAAAAACCCCAGCCTATCCAATCTTTCCTCATCGCTAAAATTCTCCAGTCCAGACAACATCCTCCTGAATCTCCTCTGTACCCTCTCAAGTGCAATCACATCCTTCCTATAATGTGGTGACCAGAACTGCATGCAGTACTCTAGTTATGGCCTAACTAGTGTTTTATACAATTCAAGCTTAACCTCCCTGCTTTTATAGTCTATGCCTCGGCTAATAAAGGCAAGTGTCCCAAATGCCTTCTTAACCATCTTATCTACCTGTCCTGCTACCTTCAGGAATCTGTGGACATGTACTCCAAGGTCCCTCTGTCTCTCCGCACTTCTCAGTGTCCGACTATTTAATGTGTATTCCCTTGCCTTGTTAGCCCTCCCCAATGTATTACCTCATACTTCTCTGGATTGAATTCCATTTACCACTGTTCTTCCCACCTGACCAGTCCATTGATATCTTCCTGCAGACTACAGCTTTCTTCTTCATTATCAACCACACAGCCGATTTTAGCATCAACTGCAAACTTCTTAATTATACCCCCTACATTCAAGTCTAAATCATTGATATATACCACAAAAAGCAAGGGACCTAGTACTGAGCCTTGCAGAACCCCACTGGATACAGCCTTCCAGTCACAGAAACGCCCATCGACCATTGCCCTTTGCTTCCTGCCTCTGAACCAATTTTGGATCCAACTCGTCACTTTGCCCTGGATCCCATGGGCTTTTACTGTCAAGGAACATGAAAGGCTTGGCACAAGGATTTAGACAGATTTTGGAGCCCATCCTTTCCAACATGGAACGGTTGGTCACTTCCATCAGAAAACCTTTGGAAAGCACCATGATGCAGAGTCTGTTGGCCAGTATCATGGCTTCCATTGCAGCATAAGCAGCTTCCATGAAAGGTCTGAGTGCTGCATGGAAGCTCAGACTGCTGCCATCATGGCTCTGAACACCACTGTTCAAAGGGGCTTGCATGGTGTCACAGCATTTCGGCAATCTGGTCTCCAACAGATCAATAGGATTGTAGAGACAACAACCCAGGAGAACAACAGTGGCTCCATGAAACAGGAACTTGCTCTCCTCTCTCAGGATGACAGCATTCCTGCTCCCATTCCTGCCATTCTGCCGGTGCCTTTGCTGTTGCCTATCAGCCAGCCAACTCAGACTGCTGCAGCTCAGGCTGAGATGGTGCAGTCTGAAGCCAGGCCTTTTAGGCTCAGAGCTGCTTGAGGTCATCCTCCAAGGCCATCTGCAGTGTCCTCAAATGGAGGTCATCATCCTTCCATCACCCATGCTGCAGCCACTGGGGAAGCACCTCATAGGTGCACGAGGACCGGCAAAGGCACACAGAAGACAGGCACTAAGGGTGATTAGTTTATATCATGATTGAAATTATAAATTTGAATTGGAATGTGAAATTTCTGCTGGTTTTTATTATTGTGTTGTCGGAAAGATGTGATGGCCAGTCATAGAGGAAAGGTAAGGAACGTGGGACTGTTAGGGAATGGGAAGGCGTGTTTGAGGTTACTGGTATAACTCATTAATTATTTAATCACATAAAGCCCGGACAGAAAGGATTGTCTACGTTGTAGCCTCCCTTCCTTTTCCTGGTCCTCCCCTTCCTGCTGCACTTCCTCCTCCTCTTCCTCAAACTCCTCCTCTTCCTCAAACTCCTGCTCCTCAGCTTCTCGTCTGGTAGGTGGTGTCAAGGGTTGTTCCCTCATAATGGTTAAGTTGTGGTCGTATGCAGCATATTACCACAAATCTTGATACCCGCTCACTTGAGTACTGCAGGGCTCCTCCAGAGCGGTCCAGGCAGTGAAAGCGTTGCTTAAGGATGCTGATGGTGTGCTCCATAATGTTCCTTGTGGCAGCATGGTTCTCATTGTGCACGTGTGCATGATTCCGGACTGGAGTCATATCATGAGTGGATAGCCCTTGCTGGCCAGTAGCCAGTTTTTGAGGTTGCAGTTGTGGCTGCAACAGCTGGAAGGTTTCAGTCACGATCTCTTTAGTGAAGCAAAAACGTCTTAAGCACTGGACCTCACTGAAGTTGAGGTAAGAAAATATGGCAGATATGGCCTCCTGCTGAGAGCCTTTCTCCTCCTCCTCTTCCAGCTGCGTGGCTTCTCTTCATTCTCCCAGTCATCATCACACTTGCTGACACTATTGGTCAGAGAATCCGGAAATCATATGGTATTGCAATGGTTGGGTTAAAAAGCCACTGACAGGCCGTATCACTGAGTTCCAGGTTTCCCACTCACTACTGGACACCCCCCCAATCCCAGTTTGATGCAAACTTAAAATCTAACGCAATGTGCATTTTTGTACACTTGTTGCAATTTTGTCACATTCAATACATTTCTGTTACTCAGCTGCTGAAGCATATATATGAACCTCTTAAATACTTAAAATAAAATTTCAAGTAGAAGCAGCACAATTCTACACCATTTGTGTACTGGAGCTGGCATCAGAGATCTGCAAAGTATAGTAGGATACCTGTATCTGTGCTACAATAAATAACAAGGCTATGAGGTATCAAAAAAACAAATCTAAATCCTACCGATTAGAATTCAACAAAACTTTGATTCTTCTGAACGAATCCACATTAAGGAAGTTCAAATTAACATTGCAGCCTCTGTGCTCATTCTGACTAATTAATGCTTTGCTGAACCCAGTCACACTGATTCCAATGGCAGTTAATAAAAATACTCATTAAAAATAACAGACACAAGAAAGTAAAAAACAAATTGTAGGATCAATTTAAAGAATTAGCAGCCTCAAAAAATGAGTACTGAATTACTCTATACAAAATATAAACCTTTCCGAATGTGTGGCAGAGTTCAGCCTTGATGCATCTCTTCGTATTTCTCACCAGTGCTGACTGGATCATGGTTAAGGTACATATAAACAGGAGTAGGCCATTCAGCCATTCAGCCCCTCACATCTGTTCCTCCATTTAATCAGATCAGATCAGATTTGAATTAATAGAAAGATTTAAAACATCACAGCCAGTAACACGTTAAAGAGGAAATCAACACTACTGAATTGCCACATAATACGTAACAGCTACACAGGAACAGGAGTGTGTCATTCAGCCCCTTGAGGCTGTTCCTCCATTCAACTGATCACAGCTAATCTGTATCTTAACTCCATTTGCCTGCCTTGGGCCGTAACCCTTAATATGGTTGCCTGACAATAATCTATCAATCTCAGTTTTGAAATTTTCAATTGATCCAGCCTCAACAGCTTTTTTGGGGGAAAGCGAGTTCTAGATTTCCACTACCCCTTCGTGTGAAGAAGTGCTTCCTGATATCACCCCTGATAAGATCTTCAGCCTTTCTTATCATATTTTATGTTTTAAAACTGCTCGTTGGATGCTGTTTGGGAGCAGATATTTTGTAGAAAATTACTCTTGATTTGATGATATAACGCCCTCCTGCAGTGCTGTTCTAATTGGGCAGTGCTGTCCACAGCAATCATGATGTCAGCGAAGTAGAAGCTCATGATGTCACATTAGGGACAATGTTACCTAAAATCTCTGCTTTCAGCCTGTCTCCAACTAAATGTCTTAAATCATAAAATATTGTGATAAGGGACGACACATGTTCAGTTATCTGCTTTCATGATATTAAAGATACCTGGCAATTCGGTAGACTCCAGTTCTCCTTTAAGTGACTCTTCGCATATATCCATCATCATTTAAAAAATCTTTATTGATGTAAATTATCACATCAGGAGGACTCAAAATTACAAATAATAAAGAATAAAATAATTTGTATAATTTAAGTGTACAATGGAAGAAACTTACATGAACAAAAGAGAAGAATGTATTTTTTTTAAATTGACCACTATTCAATTATAGGGATCAATTATTTCATTAAACATTTTCGTAACTGTTGCACACAGCACTGAATAACCTATTGTTTCTTTTAGTTGCCTGGAAGTCTGATTCTGTACTACAGTTTTCAAGCGTTCAGGCCTCATATTCAGAATAGACTAAATGGCAGATAACATCTGGCACTACAAATAACAAAAAAAAAGAGAGCAAAGTCTGATGGAGCTTGCAACTGACTGATCCTTTATGGATCAGCCAAATCTTTTCTACTTTTTAATTAAAAGTAAAGAAAATGGAAGTTAATTATCCCGTAAAGATTAGCTAGTGGGCATGTTTCTGTAAATTACTTCTAATTAAAAGCAAATTGTGAAATGACATTCAAACCACTGAACGCTGTCCTTTTGAACACTACACATCTAGTGCTGATTTTCATCACTGTAAAATTTGAATGTGCCTTATTTTAAAGACACAGCATAACTACTGCAATATTTCAGATTTCTGCATGTTTTCTATGTTTCTAAAGGTATAGTAAGGGTTCATGATGTAAAATAAAACAGCAACTTTTCCATTTAATGTCCTGAACTTTAATATGAAGCCTGTCTCTCATCTGATCTTCCAGGATTTTTTATTCTCATTCTCTTCTGATGCCGGGTGCTGATAATGTTGCGGAACAGAACATTTCTTCCAGTTTTACGTCTGATATGGTGCATAGGGATATCTAGTTGGTGACACAGTTATCAGTGTCCTTTAATAGGCACCAAAGGCATACAATAACTCAGGAGTACTGCTCTTGCCTAGGCATGTAACCACATGCTTGAGTTTCACACTGCAATGTGGCAAATAATTCAGCAACACAGTCCTTAAATATTAAAACAAATCAAAAGAATGGTAACATCAGTACTGATATGGAAACAATATAACAGATTAAAATTTGGCAAATGTCATGCATGTATGAAAGATATGAAGGGTGTTATTGGACTCAGATATAGACATACGTGTACATAAACATAGAAAGGCTAACTGGGACAATGTAGCAGTGAGACCATAAAGTGTGACATTCTGATTTGTTTGTCTTCTTATTCACAATTGTGCATAAACCTCAACTTTGCCTCCTGACCTTTAAATCACTGTAGACAGAAGATGAAACCTGGTACAGCACACCTCTGTCTCAAAGCATTATCCACACAAACAGCATCTGAAATGTATTCTCCCAGTGTATAAAATGTGTGTGGTTCTAGCTCAGATTTCCCGTGTACTCTGTTATTGGAATATAATTCCCTTTCCTTTCAAAAGTAATAGTATCCCCTGCCCTTCATATTCACTACATGGACTAATTTCCTGTTACCACCAGTAGTGCATACTCAGGTTCCTTGAGATGTACATCTGCTGTAGATTCAAACCAGTAATGTGTCCATGAAGCCAATCAAGAGAATCTGGAGGTATACTTTATTACTTGGGTATCCAAACATTTTAAAAAGACCTGATGAAGACAAACCTTTAGTCGGCTCACTTTTACATCTACTTACAGATCCCATACACTTAGCTTTAAGCATTATGAGACCTCATTAATTGTTCTCAGAAGAGTTCTTCTGTTGCTTTGCTTTATGTTGAAGGAAAAAGTTCATCAGTGGCACTGTGATGTAATATTAACAGTGAGCAGTTGCGAATGCTGACTATACATCTCTAAGATGCTATCAACCTAGTGAGTCTTATCAGAATTTAGTTGTGTGACTTATTAATACAGTTGGAGCCAGGAGCTGAAGCATTGAGAAACTGGAACAGCAGCTCTAAAATGTAATACTGATTTGAAGTTTTTTTAATTTAATCTCAGTAGTAGGGTTAATTTGTATTCTGCTGGAAACCAACACTAGATACAATCTACAGGGGGAAGAAAAGGCTATTTTCTTCTTGCAAAAAACCCCTGTCCAATTATCAAAGAAGATTGTGAAATGGAATCGCGTCGCGTGATTAGACAAGCGAATCATTTATATTAAATACCTGATATTTATTGTTAGCAACAAGACAGACAACTTAGTTAATTGCATGACCTACTCTTCGGTAAATGGGTAAACATGCAGAATCAGCATGAAGTGTGACCTTAAAAAATATATGGTTGTTTACCTATAAATAACCATATATTGTTTATGGGTAAACAATTGTCCTGGTCAATATTTATCTCTCGATCAACATAACAAGAAAAAACAGATTATCTGGTCATTATCACATTGATGTTTGTGGGAGCTTGCTGTGCGCAAGGTTCCCCATATTACAATAGTGACTACACTCCAAAAGTACTTCATTGGCTGTAAAGAGCTTTGAGACGTCCGGTGGTCGTGAAAAGTGCTTTTTAAATGCAAGTCTTTCTTTATAAGAGCTGAATCCCCAATTGGGCACTTCCAGCAAGGAGCATTGCTGACAGAAAGTGCAGGTCGGGAAAATCGCAGGTCCACAGCCCCTAATTTTCATCCCTTACAAATGGTAAATTACAGATGTAGATGCGATGTTTTGACTTGCGGGAGAGACTAGAACTAGGGGCCATAAATATAAGATAACTGTAAAAGTTGGATAGCCAAGTGGTGAAGGATAGAGAACTAGGGGGAGAAATTTGGTTGCTTTGTGCCTCCCGCTAGCGCCTGGGGGGGTGGTGGGAAGAGGCGGTATCAGGCCGCTAAAGGGTTAATGACCAGGCACGACGAATTCAGTGACACCTGCGAACTTCATTGCCAGTTTAACGCTGGCATTAACTCTTAACATATAGGCCTCTAACGCCTCGCAGATCGTGGCGTGATAAAAGTGCGCATCACTCCGGTACCGCCCTGGATGTGAAATTGCATCCCGCCACCTGCTGTATCACCTGGGGTCACCAACGGCAGGGAGAGGAGGCATTGTCACCTTGGCTACCCGCTTAGAGAGGGCTAATTAAAGGCTGTAGTTTTTAGGTAGACCAAACTTTATTCTTTGCACCAGTCTGGTGCTGTCTGAAAGTTTTGGATGCTTCATTGCTCAAGATGTCCGAGCCCTCCACTCTCTGAGAGTGTTTGGGGCTGTAATGGCAGTTGTGCAGGTCGCCTGGCAACACAGAACTGAGCAGAAATATGTTGTTCACCACCATTGGCCCTTCCCTTTAAGCGAGGAAAGCCGCCTCTGATGCCGGTATCATTGCTCTCCACATTATTCAGCGCTCTGCCGATACCGCCCCGCTCTCGCACTTTAGCGCCCTAAGAGAAGTGGTTAGCCCTTGATTTAGTGCTCCACTTCCCCCTTGGAGCGTTAAAGCTGAATTTCCCTGGAGCCAAAAATCATTATCGCCTGGTGATACTTTTCCAAGATTTCAAAAGTTATCGCCCCAAACAGGGTGATATGGAATTTCTAGCCCATAGTCATTAGTTGCTCACAAGCCTTTATTCACATAGATGCACATTACA
Organism: Pristiophorus japonicus; assembly: GCF_044704955.1. NCBI lineage: Eukaryota > Metazoa > Chordata > Chondrichthyes > Pristiophoridae > Pristiophorus > Pristiophorus japonicus. The sequence goes on along the minus strand of NC_091977.1, from coordinate 274,132,490 downwards.
TACTGTGCATCCCTTAGATAAGTTGGCAACCCTTCCCTAGCCTACTTCTATTCATATATGAGCGCAAGAGAGTCCTGAATTAAATCCCACTGCCTGCATATAATTAACACTAAATTCTTATACACCACTTAGGTACAATTAACAATAGCCACTAATAAATCCAATAGGGAATTCAGGAGAAACTCCTTTACCCAGACAGTGGTTAGGATATAGAACTTGCTACCACAAGGAGTAGTTGAGGCAAATAGCACAGATGCATTTAAGGGGAAACTAGATAAACACATTAGGGAGAAAGGAATAGAAGAATGGGGCTAGATGGAGAAGTGTGGAGCATAAACTCCAGCATGGAACTGTTGGGCCAAATGGCTTGTTTCTGTGCTTTAAATATGCACATACTGCAAGCCCACATTTCTTGTCTTGGCGCTCGCAGTGTGAGTCACTCTCGCTGAGGACACCTGAACATGCAATTTGCCCTATGTTGTTCTCCTGTGGTGCTGCATCAGCTTGAATTTTTAGATGGTTATGCTTACTGTTACTTCATCTCATTGGGCTAAACTTTCAGTTACAACTTTCAAATAGTCATGGTTATTTCAAACTTGCTTAAATTTTCAGTATTGGTGTGAAAGTATAATGGTTGCCTGCTGTTTGTTCCAAAATGATTTAAGGATCTGATTGGTCCCTGCTAAGCACGCATTTAGCAGCAACTAATCAGAAGAGAGTAACCGCGAACAATGACTGGAGGTTTTGCAGTCACTCGCTTCACGACAAAGGGACGGAAACACTCAATATTTAATAATATAGATACATGGGGGAAAATTTCCTCCATTTGCTATTTATAGTGAAACTGTAAACTTGAGTACAAGGACACATATTTCGATTTGTTGCCAATAGCAAACAGAGGAAATCTCCCCCGAACCACCACGTCTGTATAAAAAGGCACAAACTGGTTGCCACATGAGCTATTTTAGTACATTTGTTTTCTATATAATTGTACAAGACTTACAATACTCACCCCACCACGCCGCGCCCCCCCCCCCGCCCCCGCACACAACAAAAAGAAAACTGACTGATATACTTCTAGAATCATAGAATATGGCACAGAATGAGGCCATTCAGCCCATTGTGCCTGTGCCAGCTTATTGAAAGATAGCAGCGCTGGCCCTGCAGATGCAAATGGGGAGAGTGGGCATGCTGACTTAACATCACGTTCTGTGAACTTCAACCTTAGCGCTGAGTTTAGCGCCGAGTCTTCAGCTCGCTCTGAACAGCGAGCGACAACTTATTAACATAGATGCTTTCAGCATTTTTTAAATGGACACACACATCTTTCAGGAAAGTTTGCATTTAAGTTTTTGGACTGGATTTTTATTATTTTATTGAAGTAGTGGCTTGGTTTTTAAAAGTTTTTAAACTGTGCTGCTGGGCACTTGCAATGCCTTAAATGGTAAAGGAAGGCCTCTGAGAAGACAGAAAATGCTGGAGATAGTCAGCAGGTCAGGCAGCATCCATGGAGAGAGAAACAGAGTTTACGGCTGGGATTTCGCCAACAGAGGCAAGTTTGATGCGGGTGGCATTGGTGCAGTGTGGGAATATAAGAACATAAAAACATAAGAAATAGGAGCAGGAGTAGGCCATTTGGCCTCTCGAGCCTGCTCCACCATTCAATAAGATCATGATTGATCTGATCCTGGCCTCAGCTCCACTGCCCTGCTCGCTCCCCATAACCCTTGACTCCCTTATTGTTCAAAAATATGTCTATCTCCAACTTAAAATATATTCAATGACCCAGCCTCCACAGCTCTCTAGGGTAGAGAATTCTACAGATTCACGACCCTCTAAGAAAAGAAATTCTTCCTCATCTCCGTTTTAAATGGGCGACCCCTTATTCTGAAACTATGCCCCCTAGTTTAACATCCCTCCACGAAGGGAAACATCCTCTCTGCATCGACCCTGTCAAACCCCCTCATTATCTTATATGTTTCGATAAGATCACCTCTCATTCTTCTAAACTCCAATGAGTATGCACTCAACCTGCTCAACCTTTCTTTATAATCGGCTTCATCTGTCAATCAGGGCCATTTTGACAGTGGGCCCGCACTTGGAGGGCTGGGCAGATTCTGGCCCACATCTTAGGTCGAGATGTTGCCTGACCTAGTGAGTATTTCCAGCATTTTATCTTTTATTTGAGACTTACAGCATCCGCTACAGGCAGAAGAGGAAGACGCAGAAGATGAAGACGCATAAGAGGAACAAGCAGAAGATGAGGAAGCAAAAGAGGAGGAAGCAGAAGGAAGGATGCAACCTAGATAGCCTCTTTCTGACCGGGATATCCTGGATGGAATCATCCGCCTGCAGTAACAGTAAACACATCCCCAATTCCCCTTTCAACACTAGTCCCACATTTTTCCTTCCCTCTGTTACTGACCATCACAGCATCTTCTTGGCCACAATGCTGAAATAAAACTTTCTAATCCAACTTTATACATTTATCCATCCAACATGACATCAAGAAATCAACTCATCACCCTTATGGGCGAAACGGCTCTCATCAAAGTCACAAATGACATCCTTTGTGACTGTGACTATGGTAAACTAACCCTCCTCGTCCTTGTCGACTGTCTGCAGCCTTTGTCACGGTTTACCACTTCATCCTCCTCCAACACCTCTCCACCATCGTCCAGCTGGGTGAGACTACACTTGCCTGGTACCATTCTTATCTATCTAATCGTAGCCAGAAAATCATCTGCAATGGCTTCTCTTCCCACTCCCACATCGTTACCTCTGGTGTCCCCCAAGGACCCCTTGGCCCCCTCCTATTTCTCATCTATATGCTGCCCCTTGGCGACATAATCTGAAAACATCGCATCAGTTTCCACATGTACACGGATGATGCCCAGCTATTCCTCACCACCACTTCTCTTGACCTCTCCACGATCTCTAAATTGTCAGACTGCTTGTCCAACATTCAGTACTGGATGAGCAGAAATTTTCTCCAATTAAATATTGGGAAGACCGAAGCTATTGTCTTTGGTCCCCGCCACAAACCTCATTCCCAAGCTACCGACTCCATCCCTCTCCCAGCATCTGTCTGTCAGACTGTTCACAATATTGGTGTCATATTTGACCCTGAAATGAGCTTCCAACCACATATCCACGGCATAATAAAACCGCCTATTTCCACCTCCGTAACACTGCCCGTCCCCGCCCCTTACTCAGCTCATCTGCTGCTGAAACCCTCATCCATGCCTTTGTTACCACTAGACTTGACTATTCCTGGCTGGCCTCCCACAATCTAGTCTACTGTAATGTCTGTAGCTCCACAGTGTGGACTCCTGTGGCACTGCAGCCAGTTCTGGTTGTAATAAAGGGACCAGGTCAGCTGACTGGTGACTTCTGGAAGATTCTGCCATCTTAAGGCTGGGTGTGCTGTGAGCTACCTGAAAATATCACAATGGCGGTAAAGATGGGATTAAGTGGATAAAACAAAGCTGCAATTTTTGCTGGTGGAGGATTCAGCCAGCCAACAGTGAGATTTTGAGACCTTCTTTGTTTTGATTAACAGCTACAAATCTGAGATAAATTACAAGTACAATTGTTTGAATTGCCAGAGTCCAGATGGCCACGCCTATGGGGGTAATAGGGCATTTGGAGGAATTTCAACGTGACAGTGAAAATTTCAGAGCGTATGTGGAGCGGCTAGAAATGTTTTCCACCGCAAATAATATCATCGAAGTCCCCAATGATGAAAACCATAACCGGGTGGTGTTGGAACGAAAAAGGGCTATTTTCTTAACTAAATCAGGGCCCGAGGTGTATGAAACCTTGAAAAATGTGCTTGTGCCTGACAAGCCAAAGGACACAACTCTTAAGCAGATTAAGTTAGAATTAAATTAAGTTACAGCCCCGTGCCCTTGGAAATTGCTGAAAGTTATCATTTCGGAATACAAGATCAGTTAACTGAATAAAATATCAGTGAGTACATTGTAGCATTAAAAAAAAGCTGTAATTTTGGAAACTTTCAAGACCGAGCATTGTTTGTGGGATAAAAAATGATGCGATCAGAAGAAAGTTATTGACAATGCCTAACTTGACTTTGATTTAGCTTGTCAGACAGCTATGTCAATGAAAATGGCCGACCAATATTCCCGAGAATTTCATACTATTTTCAGTCGTCAGACAACCGAGGTGAATCACCTGCAGGTTAACAGTAAAAGGCGGTTGGGCCCCAAAGTCTCAGAAACTGGCAATGGTAACAGAGCATTTAAGTCCTGCTATCGGTGCCTGGGACAACACACAAAGTTGTCCATATGTGAAGGCAGAGTGTTTCTTCTGCAGGAAAACTGAGCATCTTGTGAAGGCTTGCCAACTGCAGGATAAACCAGCTTTCAAAGCTATGAGTAGAAATCCCCAGAGACTACATAGCATGGAAGAAAAACAACAGGATGAGGTGATAGAGCTAAACATCATCAGGAGCACGAGGTTTACTAACAGCGATTCGAAAAGTATCATAATCCACATAGATGTTGCAGGAATCAAGATACCCATAGTGCATCCATGAGTGTAGGACCAGAGTCACTATACCTCAACATATTGCGTGATTTCCCACTGGAGAAATCCAAGATAGAGCTGCGAGGCTATTCAGGAGACAACATTCCTGTGGCAGGTCGTTTCACTGTACTGGTGAAATACAAGGATCATTTTCAGAGCTTGCCTCTAATAGCAGTGGCAGGAGACAAGCCTGCCTTACTAGGAAGAAATTGGTTGGGATCATTGAAGCTGGATTGGAGTGAGATTTTCGTGTTGAAACGTGATTTGCATCAAAGGATGATGTCATCAAGAATTATCCGGAGGTGTTCTGCGAAACAGGCAGTCCGATCCAAGGCTTCAAGGCGAGTGTCAGGGTACAGAAGGACGATAGATCGGTTTACTACAAGCCACGTTCCATACCATATGCACTCAAGGAGAAAGTTGAGCAAGAACTCAAAAGACTAGAGACTGAGAACATTATTTCTAAGATAGATCTATGTAATTGAGTTACACCCATTGTTGTTGTACCTAAGTCCGATGGTAAGGCAAGATTGTGTGGTGATTATAAAGTAACCGTAAACCAGGTTCTAGAGGGTAATGTCCCCAATACATTTTGTTCACAACAATGACAGGTGGCCAAATCTTCTCAAAGTTGGATTTTACGAATGCCTACTTACAGCTTGAACTAGATGAGAAGTCCAAGTCATGCTTGACTATAAATACTCATCTAGGCCTATATCAATTTAATAGGCTACCATTTGGAGTGTCTTCCACCCCTGCTATATTCCAAGGGGTGATGAACCAGATTTTGCAAGGTATTGAAGGGATAGTATGTTATTTAGATGACATACTAATTTCAGCACTAAATAGGTAAAGTCATAACATATTGAATGAAGTCCTCAAATGGCTAGAGAAGCACAGAGTATGAGTGTCTGCTCTCAAGTGTGAGTTATTTCAAAACTCAGTGGAGTACTTAGGATACAGAGATACAGAGCAGACAAAGATGGTTTACATCCAACCAAGGGAAAGCTGGATGCAATCAGAAATGCACCTACTCCCAAGAATGTCACTGAACTTCGATCATTTTTGGGTCTTTTAAACTATTATGGGAAGTTCGTACCAAATTGGCTACAGTATTACATCCACTGAATGAACTTTTGAAAAAACAGGTCCATTGGAAGTGGTCAGAAGAATGCGATATAGCATTCAAGGAGTGTAAAAGCAAATTGGTAGAGAGCACCATGTTAGTTCACTATGACGTATCTAAGGAGATCAAGCTAGCATGTGATGCCTCTCGTTATGGTGTTGGGGCAGTGATCTCTCATGTATCACGTAGTGGGGAGGAGAGACTAATTGCTTTTGCTTCACGCACTCTCAGTGCCAGTGAGCGTAATTATGCGCAAATCAAAAGGGAAGCTTTGGCATTAATTTTTGGGGTCAAGAAGTCCCACAAATACTTGTATGGTCATAAGTTTACGATTGTTATGGACCATAAGCCCCTAACAGCAATCCTCCATCCAAAGTCCCCAGTTCCAACATTAGCTGCAGCCCGAATGCAGAGATGAGTTTTGATTTTGGCAGCATATACATATGATATTGAATACAGACGATCAACTGATCACAGTAATGCTGATGCTATGTCTAGATTTCCTTCCCCATCACAAGTTACACCTGATGGGGAAGAAGTGTTCTATTTTTCATACATTGATAAACTGCCAGTCACAGCTGAAGAGATTGGTAGAGCAATCAAACATGACCCAGTGATGTCAAAGGTGTATGAGTATATTGCAAAAGGATGGCCAAACCAGGTAACAGACAAAGATATTCATCCATTCTTCATTCATAGGAATGAATTATCAGTCGATAAAGATTGTATCGTGTGGGGTGCAAGAGTGGTTATACCAAATAAATTCAGATCCAAATTATTCGGAGACCTCCATGACCAGCTCCTGGGAATGTGCTTGATCAAGCGTTTTGAACGCAGTTATTTATGATGGCCATGTCTTGATAAAGATATAGAGTACATCATCAGTCAGTGTACGAGATGTCAATCGGTAAGCAAGCAATCACCTTCAGTACCATTACAGCCATGGAAATAGCCTCCCAAGGTGTGGCAAAGGGTCCATATCAATTTTGCTGAGCTCGAAGAACAATTGTTCATTGTGATTGGTAGCCATTCGATGTGCATCGAGGTGTTTCCAATGTGGAAAATAACAAGTGAAACATTGAACATTTTACGAAGATTATTTTTATTTGGCTTCCCAGAAGAAATTGTTTCTGATAATGGACCACAATTTCATTCAGAAGAATTTACACAGTTCACGAGCAAAAATGGTGTGAACCATACCAAGGTTCCACCATACCACCCTGTTTCAAATGGTGCATCAGAGTGCACTGTACACATTGTAAAACATCCCCTCAACAAACAGATGTTGGATCCAAATCCAAAAAAACGACAATTGTCATTGGACCACAAATTTGCTAATTTCCTAATTACGTATTGTAATGCTCCTCACACAACTACTGGTAGAACACCAGCAGAGTTGTTTCTCAAATGACAGCCATGAACCAGATTCTTGTTGTTAAAACCAAACTTGTCACAGTCCGTAGAAGAGACACAATTAAAACAGAAAGAGAATCATGATAGAGGTAGAATAAAAAAGAAAAATGTGAAATTAAACCAGAAGGTGAGAGTGAAGAACCATCACCATACATGGTTAAAGTGGTTACTAGGAAGAGTGGTGAAGGTATGTGGTCCTCCCACATATTTGGTCAAGATGTTTGATCATGGACAGGTTAGGTTTGTTCACATTGATCATATTTTACCTACAGATGTGGAAGTAGTTGAAGGTGGAAATGATTCAATTATTTCTGACTCATCAGCTCGTTTTGATACACCAGTAGTATATCCTACATCCAATGTACTGGAAACAAATCCAAGAGAAAGTCAGAATTTAAGTCTGCGTACGAGTCAGGCAAACAAACAGTCTGAAGTTAGAGAGAGTTCAATTGGAAATCATGGGCATCCCTTGGAGGAAAACTTTCCTCAGGCTCAGCCTTGAATGAGTATAAATTCGACACCATGTGTGAAAGGTTCCTTTCGAGAGCGAAGGTATCCTCTTCGAAACAGAAAACAAGTGGTTAAGCTTGATTTGTAAATATGGCAAAATAAGTCCATATCCTTTGTTATGTATAACCATGCAAGTTATGGAAAATGATTGTTTGTTATAATTACTTCTTCATTAAGGAGGGAGAAGTGTAATATCTGTAGCTCCACACTGTGGATTCCTGTGGCACTGCAGCCAATGCTGTTTATGATAAAGGGACCAGGTCACCTGACTGGTGACTTCTGAAAGGTTCTGCCATCTTTAAGCTGTGAGCTCCCTGAAAATATCACACCTACGTAAGTTGAGGTCATCCAAAACACGCAGCCCGTGTCCTAACTCGCACCAACTCCCGTTCCGGCTCACTGACCTGCATAAGAACATAAGAAATAGGAGCAGGAGAAAGCCATACGCCCCTCGAGCCTGCTCTGCCATTTAATACGATCATGGCTAATCCAATCATGGACTCAGATCCACTTCCCTGCCCGTTCTGCGTAATCCCTTATTTCCTTATCGTTTAAGAAACTGTCTATTTCTGTCTTAAATGTATTCAATGTCCCAGCTTCCACAGCTCTCTGAGGCAGCGAATTCCACAGATCCACAACTCTCTGAGAGAAGAAATGTCTCCTCTTCTCAGTTTTGAATGTGCGGCCCCTTATTCTAAGATCATGCCCTCCAGTTCTAGTCTCCCCTATCAGTGCAAACATCCTCTCTGCATCCACCTTGTCAAGCCCCCTCATAATCTTATCCATTTCGATAAGATCACCTCTCATTCTCCTGAATTCTAATGAATAGAGGCCAAACCTACTCAACCTTTCCCCATAAGTCAAACCCCTCATCTCTGGAATCAACCTAGTGAACCTTCTCTGAACTGCCTCCAAAGCAAGTATATCCTTTCGTAAATATGGAAACCAAAACTGCACGCAGTATTCCAGGTATGGCCTCACCAATACCCTGTACAACTGTAGCAAGACTTCCATGCTTTTATACTCCATCACCTTTGCAATAAAGGCCAAGATTCCATTGGCCCTCCTGATCACTTGCTGTACCTGCATACTAACGTTTTGTGTTTCATGCACAAGTACCCCCAGGTCCTGCTGTACTGCAGCACTTTGCAATTTTTCTCCATTTAAATAATAACTCGCTGTTCGATTTTTTTTCTGCCAAAGTGCATAACCTCACACTTTCCAACATTATACTCCATCTGCCAAATTTTTGCCCACTCACTTAGCCTTCTATGTCCTTTTACAGATTTTGTGTCCTCCTCACACACTGCTTTTCCTCCCATCTTTGTATCGTCGGCAAACTTGACTATGTTACACTCAGTCCCTTCCTCCAAGTCGTTAATATAGACATATGCTCCTGGTTCAGCACGCTTCGATTTCAAAATCCTCATCTTTATTTTCAAATGTCTCCATGGCCTCGCCCCTCCCTATCTCTGTTATTTCCTCTGGCCGCACAACCCCCCGAGATGTCTGGACTCCTCTAATTCTGCTCTCTTGAGCATCCCTGATTGTAATCGCTCAACCATTGGTGGCCGTGCCTTCTGTTGCCTAGGCCCCAAGCTCTGGAACTCCCTCCCTAAACTCTCCACCTCTCTGCCTCTCTTTCCTCCTTCAAGATGCTCCTTAAAACATACCTCTTTGACCAAGCTTTTGGTCACCTGCGCTAATTTCTACTTATGTGGCTCGGTGTCAATATTTTTATCTCATAATACTCTTGTAAAACACCTTGGGATGTTTCACTACGTTAAAGGCACTATATAAATACAAGTTGTTGTTGTTATGGACCTTCTTGTCACTGGAAACAGTTTATCCTGCTTTAATCTTTCAAAAGCCTTCAAGATTCTGAACACCTCCAGCAAATCCCTCTTAACCTTCTCCGCTCTAAGGAGAACAATCCCAATTTCTCTAGTCCCTCCACATAACTGAAGTCCTGCATCCCTGGGATTCTTCTAGTACATCTCTCTGCACCCTCACTAAGGCTTCACATCCTTCCTAAAATGTGGTGCCCAGATTTGAGCACAATGCTCCAGCTGGGACCTAACCAGTGTTTTATAAATGTTTAGCATAACTTCCTTGCTTTCGTACTCTATGCCTCTATTTATAAAACCAAGAATCCCATATGTTTTTTAACCGCCTGCTCAACTTGTACTGACACTTTCAAACACCTGTGTACGTACACCCCAGGTCTCTCTGTTCCTGCATTCTCTTTAAAATTGTACCATTTAGCTGGTATTTCCTCGCCTCATTCTTCCTTCCAAAATGCATCACTTCACAGTTCTCTGCATTAAATTTCATCTGCCATGTGTCTGCCCACTTCACCAGTCTGTCGAGTACCTGATGTCATGCTTTCCATTATGCTACGTGCAGTTACACATATTACACAAGGGAGTTAAGAAACTAGTAATGCAATGGCATTTTAAGATGTCTTAACAAGTATTCTTAAACAAAAACAATTAGTGGGCTAAACTGGATAGCCCCCAAAAATGGTCTCAGGGATTGTGATGCACGACCAACCTGCACCATGTCAACTTCGTGCTGCCTGCTGAATTAAGTGAACTCCGCACTTAGCCAGCGCTAAACACGTTGTTAACTGGCTGGATGCATTAGCAGGGGAGCCAATAGCGTGAGAGTCCAGCACCAATTAAAGCTAGCTTATACTGCTTAAAGCTAGCCTGAACCTCTTAAAGGGGAGGTGCATTGTGGCTGGAGCAGATGCTGGAAGTCAAGGTTGAAGAGATTGTGACCTGGCAAAGAGTGAGGAATGGCACAACAGTGGAGAGAGCGGGCTCCAAGGTTTTAAACACTGCACTGGAGGTCTTGGCGGAGGAGATGGAAAGGTGGAGAGATGTCCTGTTTCCGTATGGGGCAAGGAAGCCCTCCAGACTGACAGTCAAAGGGCAATGGGAGCAGAGAGCCTTGGAGGTCAATGCCAGGAGTGAAGCCCCAAGGACCTGGATGCAGTACCACAAAAGTTTACTGACATCACACGAGTGGTCAAGGTCAGTGAATGCATCTTCAAATGCTCTATCCTACCAACTGCACCACTAGCCTCACACACTGCTCAAATCACCACACCCCATCATCCACCGACCAACAATGTCTATCAATCAGGCCTCGTACCTAACATCCATAGTAACATTCACCTCACCCTCGCACACTTAACACTGCTGCAAGCCTCATCTCACAGCTTGCATACACTGACAGCTATTCAACCATGACAGACACATCAACCAAATAGATTGCACGACACTCACTGACACACTTTCCTCTCTGTTGCAGGACAAGATGGCGCACAACCGGAGGCAGCAGGAGCTAACTGGAGGGGGACAGACGCACTTGCATGTCCGAACCGCCATGGAGGAGACGGTGCTGGCCATTATTGCTGAGGCTGTAGCCAGTGGCGGCGCTGAAAACATCGAGGATGACGGTATCTTGGTACCTGTTCCTCCTTCTCACATCGCACTTCCCCCTCATCCCACAATCTCTTCTGATTTACAATCTGCAGATGATGTAAGCATGCACCTCTTACTTTTCCCCCCTTGCCGCACCACAAACTTATCCTTTTTCCTTTCAGATACCCAAGAGTTGCAACCTGCCTAGGCAGTGGAGGAGCACAAGAAGGGAGTGAGGAGAAAGACACTGCATCGTCACTTGATTGGGGAGCGGGCAGTGAAGTGGAGTTGAGCCCATGATCAGATCAGCCGTGATCGTATTAAATGGCGGAGCAGGCTCGAGGGGCCAGGTGGTCCACTCCTGCTCCTATTTCTTATGTTCTTATGTTGATTAACACTCACAGGCACCAGCTCAGACACTGACACTGTGCGTAACTTATAGAATAAGAGGCAGGATCTGCACGTGGTGAGACACCGGACATTAGTGGCCTGCAGCCAGAGCAGAAGCCAATGTACCAGCTCGGCAGAGGGCGAGGTCGTAGACGAGTTTGCTGCAGAGAACTCAGATGAGCACTTCGATGGGGTAGCCTAAAGAAAAACGCTGATGGGTATGCACAATGAAATGCTTGGTGCATTGGGAATCCTGCCAGAAACATAGAAACATAGAAAGTAGGTGCAGGAGTAGGACATTCGGTCCTTTGAGCCTGCACGATCATTCAATATGATCATGGCTGATCATGCAACTTCAGTACCCCACTCCTGCCTTCTCTCCATACCCCGGATCCCTTTCGCCATAAGAGCCACATCTAACTCCCTTTTGAATATATCCAACGAACTAGATTCAACAACTTTCTGTGGTAGAGAATTCCATAGGTTCACAATTCTCTGGCTGAAAAAGATTCTCCTCAGAAAGCCTGTGTGTAATGTAAAGGAGCGTGGAAGAGACCAATAGCCTTTCCTTTCCACCGTGGAAGTGGTGACCAACTCCATTAGCACAGTTGTGGACCCAACCATGATGCAGCATCTGATGGTCGATGTCTCAGCTTCCATTGCAACACAAGCAGCTTCCACCCAACGTCTGAGTACTGCTGAGTTCAAAGGGGCTTGCAGGGTGTTACAGCAGCCCGGCAATCTGTCCTCCAACAGATTACTAGCATTGCTGAGGCGCCGCCCTGGGGGGAGTGGCAGTGGCTCCGTGGAGCACGAACCTGCTGTCCTCTCTCAGGGTGACAGCATTTGCCCTCTCACCACTGGCTCTCCACCAGTGCCCTTGCTGTTGGCTGTTAGCCAGCCAAACCAGATTTCTGCTGCCCAGGCCGAGGTGGTGCAGTCTACAGCCGGGCCTTCTCGGCCCAGAGCTGCTTGAGGTCATCCTGCAAGGCCATCTGCAGTCTCTTCCACTGAAAGTCAGCGACCTTCCACCAGCCATGCTGCAGCCACTAGGGTAGCATTGCACAGGAACACTAGGACAGGCAAATGCACATGGAAGACAGATGCTCAGGGAATGCACAAGGGTGTTTAGTTGACTTTTGTATGCAATATGGCATGATTCCTTTTATAAATTTGGTTTGGAATATGGTGGATTTTATTTTTGCTTTGTGGTCAAGCGGACGCTGTGATGCTCAGTGACGGAGGGAAGGTAAGGTGCGGAACTTTTAGTGAAAGGAAATTTTGGTTGCGGTTACTGGTATCGCACTTGGATGAGTTCTTCACGGACAACCCAGCCATAAAGGGGCTGTCTAAGTTGCTGCCTCCCGTCCTCATCTTCTTCCCCCTCCTTCACCTCATGCTTCTGCTCCTTAGCCACTCGCCTATGGCAGGTGGCAAGAGCTGTGCCTTCATTCAGACCACCAGAAATCCTGACACCCACTCTGCCAAGTACTGCAAGGCTTCTCCAGAGCAGTCCAGTAAGCATGCTTCAGCATGCCAATGGTCTGCAATATTACATAGCGCGTGGCATTATGGCTTTCATTATATGCATGCTTTTCACATGTGTATGGGTTTCATACTGGAGTCATGAGCCATGTTATCAGCGGATAGCACTTGTTGTCCCTCAGCCACCCTTTAGTTTGCGATGGTATCTGAAATGCAACTGTCACAGCAGACTACCTCAGAATGAAGGCATCATGACTGCTGCCAGGATACCAGGCATTGACCTGTATGATTCGTTGCCTTTGATCACACACCAGCTGGAATGTTGAAGGAGTGGAATGCCATTCGGTTCTGGTATAGGACAGAGTTGACATGCGGAACCCGCAAAGCAATGTGTTGCAGTCAATGCCACCCTACACCATGGGGAAGCCTGCAATCCTAGCGTAGCCGTGTGCTTGCTCCACCTGCTTCTCTCTGGACAGAGAGAACGAAATGTTGTTAGATCTCTTTGAATAGAGAGCCTCCCTTATGCAACAATGGATGGCAAACCATGAGATGCTGCAAATATCTCCAGCTCCACCCTGGAAGGAGCCCGACACACAAATGTTCATGGTTACGGTCACCTTCACAGCTGCTGGCAATGCTGTCCTTGCCCTGCTCTGAGGTTGCAGTTGTGGCTGCAGCCGGTGGCGGATTACAGTGAGGAAATCCTTACTGAAGCACAGTCGTCTCACACAATGTTCCTCGCTGAGGTTCAGGTAGAATTGCTCCCTGAACACCCTGGGCAGATATGGCCTCCTGCTGAGAGTCCTTCTCATCTGCCACTACGCCCCCCCACCCCCCTCACCCCACCACCACCACCCTTCTTTCTTTTCCAGCAGCTTGTCCTGCTCTGCGTAGCCTCTGTTCATTCTCAAAGTCATGCTGCACTCCAAGGGGAATTCTTACTAGTGCACCCATGTCTGGCAGCAAGTGATTTGTGCAGAAACCTTGAAGTCAACAAAAGGTCCTCCAGCACCTGCCAAAGCACTCCCTGTAGACAACTATGGAACGCACCAAGCATTTGTAGAATTGTAGCAACAGCCAGAAGAAATCAACCAGCAACTAACCTGTAATTAGTGGATGGTCCCTTTAAATGGAGGGGGGGGGGGGGGGGGGATGTTCTTCCTGCTGAACGCGTGATCAGCTGTACAAGCTTAAAAGAGGGTGAGCTCCAAAATGATATCGCTGGCATCAAATCAGCGTTGCGCATTGATTGACATCATGATGTACCTGCTCTGCATACTTCTGGCAGACGTTAGTTGAGCACGAGTCAACGTCCTCACTAATATGGCGTCCAGCGCGATTTGCCCCACAAGTGTGTGCACACATCGGATGCCATTTTGCAATCCAAAAGGCATCTGTAGCGCGGGCACTTATGATCTCAAATTTGTGTCCTTGCAGTCTTATGAGAGGGTAAAGTAGCCTCACCCCTGCAGTGAGAACTTTATGGAAATTATCATCAATCCATAATTACTAAACAGCCTTCAAGTGCACCCCTATCTCAGGTGGACCCAATTCCATCCACATCTCCAGTAACAGGATTGTTGTGGCTGTAACATAACACAGGTTTGCTTTTCGCAGGTGAAATCCACACCTCTGCATACACACATAGCTGTCATCTACAGGATTCTGACTCACAAGGGAAACTGACAATGATATGCTTATCAAAGTCTGATGATTTTTTAATGCACTACCCTCTATCTGGGAATTAAAATCAGCCTTCACTGGGGCATACCTGCGTGGCTGCAGTCTCCTCCCCACCAACACGTCAAGTTGTAGCCTGAGCTGGGTAACAGGATCACAACCGTGCTGGATATTCATTTTAAAAGCATGCAATAGATATAACTTCACTGGCAAGTCTGATATTGTCTTTGTACATGAGGTTTATTTTCTGGCAAAGCCTGCTCAGTATTTTCGATCCACTGGACACCTAAAGGCTCTATATTGTGCAACTGTTCTTCCTTGAATAGTTTCCTGTTCAATCATATCGCCCTATATTAAAGAATTACATTACCACTGCAGAAGACATGGGCCATTGGAAATCCTGATCAAACTTAGAAAATCTGACCCTTTCTTATTTTGCTGTCTAAAAATAACATGCAAGAGGTTAGATGCAAGAATGGTGAAGATTGTTTTACGATCTTTCCTCTGGAATTCCCAATAAAATCCCATTCACCTAAATATCTCCCTATCAGGCAGGACATGAACAGAACCTGTGTATTTGTGCTACTGATTAATAGAATAGCTGCTAAGGAGCAATGGGAGCTGCAAAATTAATTTCCAAAGTGACAATGAGAAGATGAGGCTTAAAAACCTGACCTCCCAAGTTTGTATACTTTCTGAAAATTCCTTTCACAGGTTATGTCATCTTCTACCACACATTAGCATAGGACAGTAACACAAAATAACAGTGTATTTAAAATATGATGCTGATCTTTTTAACAATGTCATCAGCATTAGTCCCAAGATTTGAAATAATAAAAGACTTGCATTTATACAGCAGATTTCATGTCTTCAGGGCATCTGAAAGCACTTTACAACTAAGTCATTATTTTTGAAGTGTGGTCACTGCAGTTTTGTAGGCAAACACGACAGCCAATATGCTGACGTCAAGACCCTACAAACACGACAGCCAATATGCTGACGTCAAGACCCTACAAACATGACAGCCAATATGCTGACGTCAAGACCCTACAAACACGACAGCCAATATGCTCACAACAAGACCCTACAAACATGACAGCCAATATGCTCACAACAAGACCTGACAAACAGCAATGAGAGGAAAGACCAGTTAATATGTTTTGGTGCTGCTGGTTGAGGAATGAATGTTAACCATGACATTGGGAAAATTCCCTGCTCTTCTTCCTAAGGATATACTAGTAAATATGTCAGGAGCGGTGGCAAAGTGGTTATGTTACTGAACTAGTAAATCAGAGACCTGGCTAAATGATTCAAGAGATGTGAGTTCAAATCCCACCATGATAGGGGGAAGTAAAATTCAGTTAATTTTTTTTTAAAGCTACATTACAATGTTGTCGTGAAAATCCATGTGGTTCAATAATGGAAGGAAATCTGCCATCCTTACCTGGTCTGGCCTATATGTGACTCCAAACTCACAGTGTTGACTCTCAACTGCTCTCTGAAATGGTCTAGCAAGCCACTCAGTTGTAACAAACCGCTACGAAAAACAATAGGAAGAGTAAAACTAGATTCACTACCCGGCATTGATATAGGCACCGGCTTCTGACACAACAGCACACCCAGCACAGTAGACCCTGCTAAGTAGACGGTCTGCACCTGGGCAGGACCAGAACCAATGTCCTAGAGGGAATGTTTGCTAGTGCTGTTGGGGAGGAGGTAAACTAATATGGCAGGGGGATGGGAATGGAGGGAAGTAGAATGGGGGCAGAAGCAAAAGATAGAAAGAAGAATAGTAAAAGCGGAGGGCAGAGGAACCCAAGGCAAATAGCAAAAAGGGCCACATTACAGCAAAATTCTAAAGGGGCAAAGTGTGTTAGAAAGACAAGCCTGAAGTCTCTGTGCCTCAATGCGAGGAGTATTCGGAATAAGGTGGTCGAATTAACTGCGCAGATAGCAGTTAACAGGTATGATGTGATTGGCATCACGGAGACATGGCTCCAGGGTGACCAAGGTTGGGAACTCAACATCCAGGGGTATTCAATATTTAGAAAGGATAGACAGAAAGGAAAAGGAGGCGGAGTGGCATTGCTGGTGAAAGAGGAAATTAATGCAATAGTAAGAAAGGACATTAGCTTGGATGATGTGGAATCGGTATAGGTGGAGCTGCGGAATACCAAAGGGCAGAAAACGCTAGTGGGAGTTATGTACAGACCACCAAACAGTAGTAGTAAGATTGGGGACAGCATCAAACAAGAAATTAGGGTTGCATGCAATAAAGGTACAGCAGCTATCATGGGTGACTTTAATCTACTTATTGATTGAGCTAACCAAACTGGTAGCAATGCGGTGGAGGAGGATTTCCTGGAGTGTATTAGGGATGGTTTTCCAGACCAATATGTCGAGGAACCTACCAGGGTCCTGGCCATCCTAGACTGTGTGATGAGTAATGAGAAAGAACTAATTAGCAATCTTGTTGTGCGAGAACCCTTGGGGAAGAGTGACCATAACATGGTAGAATTCTTTATTAGGATGGAGAGTGACACAGTTAATTCAGAAACTAGGATCCTGAACTTAAGGAAAGGTAACTTCGATGGTTTGAGGCGTGAATTGGCTAGAATAGACTGGCAAATGATACTTAAAGGGTTGACGGGGGATAGGCAATGGCAAACATTTAAAGATCACATGGATGAACTTCAGCAATTGTACATCCCTGTCTGGAGTAAAAATAAAATGGGGAAGGTGGCTCAACCGTGGCTAACAAGTGAAATTAAGGATAGTGTTAAATCCAAGTAAGAGGCATATAAATTGGCCAGAAAAAGCAGCAAACCTGAGGACTGGGAGAAATTTAGAATTCAGCAGAGGAGGACAAAAGGTGTAATTAAGAGGGGGAAAATAGATTATGAGAAGAAGCTTGCCATGAACATAAAAACTGACTGCAAAAGTTTCTATAGATATGTGAAGAGGAAAAGATTAGTGAAGACAAACGTAGGTCCCTTGCAGTCGGATTAAGGTGAATTTATAATGGGGAACAAATAAATGGCAGACCAATTGAACAAATACTTTGTTTCTGTCTTCACGAAGAAAGCCACAAATAACCTTCCGGACGTACTAGGGGCCCAAGGGTCTAGTGAGAAGGAGGAACTGAAGGATATCCTTATTAGGCGGGAAATTGAATTAGGGAAATTGATGGGATTGAAGGCCGATAAATCCCCGGGGCCTGATAGTCTGCATCCCAGAGTACTTAAGGAAGTGGCCCTAGAAGTAGTGGATGCATTGGTGATCATTTTCCAACAGTCTATCGACTTGGGATCAGTTCCCAAGGACTGGAGGATAGTTAATGTAACACCACTTTTTAAAAAGGGAGGAGAGAGAAAGCGGGTAATTATAGACTGGTTAGCCGAACATCAATGGTGGGGAAAATGTTGGAATCAATTTTTAAGGATGAAATAGCAACGCATTTGGAAAGCAATGACAAGATCGGTCCAAGTCAGCATGGATTTATGAAGGGGAAATCCTGCTTCACAAATCTTCTGGAATTTTTTGAGGATGTAACTGGTAGAGTGGACAAGGGAGAACCAGTGGATGTAGTGTTTTTGGACTTTCAAAAGGCTTTCGACAAGGTCCCATACAAGAGATTGGTGTGCCAAATTAAAACACATGGTATTGGGGGTAATATACTGATGTGGATAGAGAACTGGTTGGCAGACAGGAAGTAGAGAGTTGGGATTAACGGGTCCTTTTCAGGATGGCAGGCAGTGACCAGTGGAGTGCCGCAGGGCTCAGTGCTGGGACCTCAGCTCTTTACAATATATATCAATGATTTAGATGAAGGAATTGAGTGTAATATCTCCAAGTTTGCAGATGACACTAAACTGAGTGGCGGTGTGAGCTATGCGGGGGACGCTAAGAAGCTGCAGGGTGATTTAGACAGGTTAGGTGAATGGGCAAATGCATGGCAGATGCAGTATAATGTGGATAAATGTGAGGTTATCCACTTTGGGGGCAAAAACGCGAAGACAAAATATTATCTGAATGGTGGCAGATTAGGAAAAGGGGAGGTGCAACGAGACCTGGGTGTCATGGTTCATCAGTCATTGAAAGTTGACATACAGGTACAGCAGGCGGTAAAGAAGGCAAATGGTATGTTGGCCTTCATAGCAACGGGATTTGAGTAAAGGAGCAGGGAGGTCTTACTGCAGTTGTACAGGGCCTTGGTGAGGCCTCACCTGGAATATTGTGTTCAGTTTTGGTCTCCTAATCTGAGGAAGGATGTTCTTGCTATTGAGGGAGTGCAGCGAAGGTTCACCAGACTGATTCCCGGGAAGGCAGGACTGACATATGGGGAGAGACTGGATCAACTGGGCCTTTATACATTGGAGTTTAGAAGGATGAGAGGGGATCTCATTGAAACATTCAAGATTCTGACGGGACGGGACAGGTTACATGCGGGTAGATTGTTTTCGATGTTGGGGAAGTCCAGAACCAGGGGACACAGTCTTAGGTAAGGGGTAGGCCATTTAGGACTGAGATGAGGAGAAACTTCTTCACTCAGAGAGTTGCTAATCTGTGGAATTCCCTGCCGCAGAGTTGTTGATGCCAGTTCATTGTATATATTCAAGAGGGAGTTAAATATGGCCCTTCCGGCTAAGGGGATCAAGGGGTATGGAGAGAAAGCGGGAAAGGGGTAGTGAGGGAATGATCAGCCATGATCTTATCGAATGGTGGTGCAGGCTTGATGGGCCGAATGGCCTATTCCAGCACCTATTTTCTATGTTTCTAAGTCCCCTGCTAACATCTGGTGAGCTGTCCCACAGTTACACTCACAGAATCATATTTTACAGCCAATGTCCCAGACAATGGTATACAGTCGGGAGGACCGGCCCTGGGAGTCCTCAACATTGACTCTGGACCCCACGATATCTCATGGCTTCAAATTACCACCTACCCACCCCCCCTCAGCTGATAAATTAGTACTCCTCCACATTGAATACCACTTGGAAGAAGCATTCTGGGTGAGGAACTTTAATGTCCATCATCATCATTAGCACCATTACTGACTGAGCTGGCCGAGTCCTGAAGGACATAACTGCCAAACTGCGGCAGGTGGTGAGAGAACCAACACAAGGGAAAAACCTATTTGACCTTGTCTTCACCAATCTACCTGTCGCATATGCATTATGAGCATGTCAGCATTGGTATCAGTAACCACTGCACAGTCCTTGTGGAGATGAAGTCCCGTCTTCACACTGAGGACACCCTCCATCGTGTTGTGTGGCACTACCACCATGCTAAATGGGATAGATTCAGAACAGAACTAGCAGCCCAAAACTGGGCATCTTTGAGGTGCTGTGGGCCATCAGGAGCAGCAGAATTGTATTCCACCACAACCTAACCTAACGACTGGGCATATCCCTCACTCTACCATTACCATCAAGCCAGTGGACCAAACCTGGCAGAAGTGCATGCCATGAGCAGCACCAGGTGTACCTAAAAATGAGGTGCTAACCTGGGGATATTGCAACTCAGGACAACGTGCATGAAAAGCTTGCTGGCTTCAAGACAGAAAGCATAGAGTAGGGGTAAAGGGTCACTCATCACAGTGGCAGAAAGTGGCAGTGGCAGTGGTGTTCCACAAGGATCAGTGCTGGGAACACTGTTGTTCACAATTTATATAAACGATTTAGACTTTGGAATCAAAAGCACAATTTCTAAATTTGCAGATGACACCAAATAGTCAATACTGAGGAGGACTGCAACAAATTACAGAACAACATTAATAAAATTGCAGAATGGGTATATAATTTGCAAATGAAATGTAACACAGTGGAAACAGTGGGGGCGGAATTCCCCACCGACCCGTTTGGGGGCGGTAACCAACTCGAAATTGCGGTTACTGCCCCTCATAGTGAGTGGAGCGCAATGTCGCACGCTCAACTTCATGACGCGGGATCAGGGACGCTTCTCAGGTGCGTTCGTCAGCGCTACGTGGCTGCTCAGTGTATCGCTGTCGCGTTTCAAAACACCTCCCCTTCCGTTAAAGGGGAGGGCAGCTGCACACTCTGCCGGGCCTCTGATTGTCTCCACTGGGCCATCAGGGCGGCGTGGTGCCGAGGACACAGCCGACACCCAAACGGAGTGCCGGGCTGCACGACGGCGGCCCAAACCATGCCAAAGAAACACAGAAGTGGCCGACCAGTGAGTCAGCTGGAAAAAAAATTGGCGCCACTCCCGACCTACCCTTTAACCCCCGCCCTGCAAGCGGATGTCGCCCCGGATCACGACCCGCAAGGCTGACGCTGACACCGCTCGCAGCAGCCTCACAGGGCACTGGCCAATTTCCGCCGCATGGCGGAAAGGTGTCGCAACGCGGTGCTAAGGGGTCGCCACGCACGGCAATGGTTGCGTGGCGGCCCAGAGTGCTATCGGCGGTGTACGGCACTACTGTGGCAGTGCCCCCGTTAGCTCCTGCACAATTTCGTGCGAGCCATAGTGCCCCCCTCCCCCCAGACAAAAACATTTTTGCACCCCGTTAGCGACCCCCACCCCCACACGGAGGCTCCAATGGGAGGCGCAAAACAGGCCACTTCGGCCCTAGTTTCTCTTTACGTACTCTATCTAAACTCTTCATGATTTTAAATATCTCTATAAAATCTCCTCTTAACCCTAAGGAGAACAACTCCAGCTGTGTAAAAAATGTTTCCTCATCTCCCCTCTGGGTATTTTGCTAATTACCTTCAATCTGTATCCTCTGGTTACCGACCCCTCTGCCAGTGGAAACAATTTCTCCTTATTTACTCTATCAAAACCCTTCATAATTTTGAATAGCTCTATGAAATTTCCTTTTAATCTTCTCTGCAATCAGCACAACAATCTCATCTTCTCTAGTTTCTCCACGTAACTGATGTCCCTCATCTGTGGCACCATTTGAGTAAATCTCCTCTGCACCCTCTCCAGGGCTTTGACATCCTTCCTAAAGTGCGGTGCCCAGAATTGAACACAATATTCCAGCTGAGGCCTAACCAGTGTTTTATAAAAGTTAAGCATAATTTGCATTCTTTTGTACTCTATTCCTCTATTTATAAAGCCTCTCCGTATGCTTTTTGAACAGTCTTCTCAAATTGTCCTGCCACTTACAAAGATTTGTGTACATACAATCTCAGGTCTCTCTGTTCCTGAAGCCCCTTTAAAATTGTACCATTTAGTTTATGTTGCCTCTCCTCATTCTTGCTTACAAAATGCATCACTTTACATTTCTCTGTATTAAATTTCAACTGCCATGTGTTTGTCTATGTCCTCCTGAAGTCTGTTCCTATCCTCCTCACTGTTTACTACATTTCCGAGTGTTATGTCATCTGCAAACTTTGAAACTATGCTGTATACCCAAGTCCAGGTCATTAACCAATTTTGTATCCACACTCCCACTGCCTCTTTAATCCCATGGATCAATTTTGCTCACAAGTTTATTATGTGGTACTTTATCAAACGCTTTTTAAAAGTCCATATAGACAACATCAACTGTACTGCCCTCATCGACACTTTCCGTTACTTCAGCAAAGAACACAATCAAGTTTATCAGACACGATTTGCCTTTCTCAAATCTGTGCTGGTTGTCATTTATTAATCCAAGTTTTTCCAAGAGAAAATTAATTTTGTCCCGTATTACTGTCTCTAAACGTTTCCCCAACATCGACGATAGGCTGACTGGCCTGTCGTTCCTAGGTTTATCCCTCACCCTCTTTTTTGAACAGGGGTATAACATTTACAGCCCTCCAGTCCTTTGGCACCAAGGAGGATTGCAAGATTGTAGCTTAAGCCTCTGCTTTTTCTACCCTTAATTCCGTTAGCAACCTAGGATGCAACCCATCCAGGCAGGGTAACTTTTCAACTTTGAGCACTTTCATCCTTTTTAAGTGCTTCCTCCTCTTTATTTTTAACCTTTCCAAGTTCTCTACCACCTCTTCCTTTACTATGTCATTGGCAACAACTTCTTCTTTTGTGAAGACACATGCAAAGTACTCAATTAGTACCTCAGCCATGCCCTCTGCCTCTGCAATATGATATCCTTTTTGATCCCCAATCAGCCCCACAGTTCCTTTGACTATCCTTTTATGATTTATGTGTTAAATGAGAAATTAAGGTAAAGTTGGAGCTAGAGTCAATAAATGCAATAAGTGGAATGTATGATTTCATTGTTTAACACAATTGCCCCATTGAGTTGAAGAGTTTAGTCCTGTTTTTAAAATAAATCTGCTCACTTTGGACTCAATTTTGGCCAGGAGTTGCTCCGTTTTTTTTGGAGCAGGCTGCTTTTTCTGGCGTAACTTAAAAATCCCCAGTTTCACCAATCAATTTGCACCAGCGTAACTCACTTGGTTACGTTTTTTTTAAGGTTAGTTTTTTTTTCTCAAAAGTGGGTGTTACCAGCCACCTACGCCAGTTCTGTCCATTTACGCAACTTTGGCCAGCTAATAGTTACTCCATTTCTACTTAGGCCAGCATATGTGGCCACTTGAGAAAACCCTTGCAGAAAGAAAAAGAAATCGGCGCAGGTAGGTACATCGGAGGCCATTCGGCCTGGGATAGGGGCAGGAAGCGGAGAGGACCTGGACCTAAACCAACCAAGCCTTACCCTTAGCATTGTTTGCAGACAAAATCTACTAACAATTCTATAAGAAATAAAAAATTAAAGTCCGACTTTCATCTTCAAACTGTAATTCACCTTTCTGCACTCAGCCCGGGAAGGCAGCAGGCTGGTGCAGGAGGCCACTCGGCCTGGGCTAGGGGCGGGACAACACATCGGGAGGCCACTCGGCCTGGACTAAGGGCGGGACAACGCACCGGGAGGCCACAGGGCCTGGGCTAGGGGTGGGAGCGAGTGAACTGGCTGGCATCGGAATGCAACGGAGAGGCTGCAAACAAATCAACGGAGAGGCTGGGGGCGGGGGGGGACGGGGTGGAGGGAGGGAGAGAGGTCACAAGACTCAAGGGGGAGAGGAAGAGAGGAGAGGACAAAAGACCTTTGGGTGTGGTCCATCCATACAGAACTTGGGGGGAGGGAGAGGGAGAGAGAGAGAGAGAGAGAGAACTGCAAACCTGTTCTGCCTGCTTTCCTGCCATTTTGACCTTCTTTGAAAGTTTAACTTTACATATGGGGGCAATACTGACAATGCCATACCTTTTGCGAGCGTTCTGCATCATTGTGCTACGTAGGAGACAATTGATTAGAGCTCATCACATCAGGAACATCAGAGCCCGTAGGCTGCTGGGCAGGAGGCCTTACCCACCTCGGCAATTTCGAGTCAGGGGTTCGTATCTGCACCGGAGTGATGCAGAATGTGTTAAAAGGCTGCGTTTCCGCAAAGAAGTTGTCCATGAGATCTGTGAGTTGCTGAGACCAGATCTGCAGCCGAGAAGCGGCAGGTGGACTGCTTTGTCAGTTGAAGTGAAGGTTACAGCTGCACTTTCATTCTATGCCTCCGGATCATTTCAAGCTACAACCATCTCTCAGCATGCAATACATGTCTCCATTCACCAGGTCACGGCTGCACTGTATGCGTGGAGGAATGATTTCATCAAGTTCCCAGTGACCGGCCAAGCAATCCATGACAGGGCTGTGGGATTCTCAAGGATTGCTGGCTTCCCAAATGTACAGGGCTGCATTGATTGTACCCACATCACCTTGTGAGCACCCTTAAAGGACTCCACTCTCTGTCCTTGACAGTTGGAACTGGTGCTCTCCACTCTCCCGTCCTGTGACAGTTTGAACTGGTGCTCTCCACTCTCCCATCCTGTGACAATTGGAACTGGTGCTCTCCACTCCCCCTTTGCTGTAGGAGGGAGGGCTTTAGTTTCCTGAACAATTGGGACTGCTTCTGGGGTAGGTGGGACCTGTACAAGTCGGACAGGTTACACCTCAACAGAGACGGGACCAATGTTCTCGCGGGTGGTTTTAATAGTACGGTTGGGAGGGCTTTAAACTAGCTTGGCAAGGGGATGGGAACCCAGGAGAGGGCTCTGAGCTAATTAGGGTGGGTGAGAGCTCAGATGAACAGAACCCCAAGAAAGAATACAAAAGGCAGGAGGCAATAGAGCAGAGTAGCACTGGGGTAAGTGTAAACCACAAGGTAATAGGAAGGAACAATATGTATGAATATAAAGGGGCTGCAGGAGGGGTCAAAACTAAAAATCATGGTTTAAAAACTAGTATGAAAACACTTTACCTAAACGCACGCAGCATTCGAAACAAAGTAAATGAGTTAACGGCACAAACAACCTTCCGGATATAAAAGGGGTCAGAGGGTCTAGTAAGGAAGAGGAACTGAGGGAAATCTTTATTAGTCGGGAAATTGTGTTGGGGAAATTGATGGGATTGAAGGCCGATAAATCCCCAGGGCCTGATGGCCTGCATCCTAGAGTACTTAAGGAGGTGGCCTTGGAAATAGCGGATGCATTGACAGTCATTTTCCAACATTCCATTGACTCTGGATCAGTTCCTATGGAGTGGAGGGTAGCCAATGTAACCCCACTTTTTAAAAAAGGAGGGAGAGAGAAAACAGGGAATTATAGACCGGTCAGCCTGACCTCAGTAGTGGGTAAAATGATGGAATCAATTATTAAGGATGTCATAGCAGTGCATCTGGAAAATGGTGACATGATAGGTCGAAGTCAGCATGGATTTGTGAAAGGGAAATCATGCTTGACAAATCTTCTGGAATTTTTTGAGGATGTTTCCAGTAAAGTGGACAAAGGAGAACCAGTTGATGTGGTATATTTGGACTTTCAGAAGGCTTTCGACAAGGTCCCACACAAGAGATTAATGTGCAAAGTTAAAGCACATGGGATTGGGGGTAGTGTGCTGACGTGGATTGAGAACTGGTTGTCAGACAGGAAGCAAAGAGTAGGAGTAAACGGGTACTTTTCAGAATGGCAGGCAGTGACTAGTGGAGTGCCGCAAGGTTCTGTGCTGGGGCCCCAGCTGTTTACATTGTACATTAATGATTTAGACGAGGGGATTAAATGCAGTATCTCCAAATTTGCGGATGATACTAAGTTGGGTGGCAGTGTGAGCTGCGAGGAGGATGCTATTAGGCTGCAGAGTGACTTGGATAGGTTAGGTGAGTGGGCAAATGCATGGCAGATGAAGTATAATGTGGATAAATGTGAGGTTATCCACTTTGGTGGTAAAAACAGAGAGACAGACTATTATCTGAATGGTGACAGATTAGGAAAAGGGAAGGTGCAACGAGACCTGGGTGTCATGGTACATCAGTCATTGAAGGTTGGCATGCAGGTACAGCAGGCGGTTAAGAAAGCAAATGGCATGTTGGCCTTCATAGCGAGGGGATTTGAATACAGGGGCAGGGAGGTGTTGCTACAGTTGTACAGGGCCTTGGTGAGGCCACACCTGGAGTATTGTGTACAGTTTTGGTCTCCTAACTTGAGGAAGGACATTCTTGCTATTGAGGGAGTGCAGCGAAGGTTCACCAGACTGATTCCCGGGATGGCGGGACTGACCTATCAAGAAAGATTGGATCAATTGGGCTTGTATTCACTGGAGTTCAGAAGAATGAGAGGGGACCTCATAGAAACGTTTAAAATTCTGACGGGTTTAGACAGGTTAGATGCAGAAAGAATGTTCCCAATGTTGGGGAGGTCCAGAACCAGGGGTCACAGTCTGAGGATAAGGGGTAAGCCATTTAGGACCGAGATGAGGAGAAACTTCTTCACCCAGAGAGTGGTGAACCTGTGGAATTCTCTACCACAGAAAGTAGTTGAGGCCAATTCACCAAATATATTCAAAAGGGAGTTAGATGAAGTCCTTACTACTCGGGGGATCAAGGGTTATGGCGAGAAAGCAGGAAGGGGGTACTGAAGTTTCATGTTCAGCCATGAACTCATTGAATGGCGGTGCAGGCTAGAAGGGCTGAATGGCCTGCTCCTGCACCTATTTTCTATGTTTCTATGTTTCTAAATCATGACAAATGGGTATGATTTGGTGGCCATTACTGAAACATGGTTGCAGGGTGGCCAAGACTGGGAATTAAACATACAGGGGTATCTGACAATTCGGAAAGATAGACAAGAGGGGAAGGGAGGTAGGGTAGCTCTGTTAATGAAGGATGATATCAGGGCAGTTGTGAGAGACGATATTGGCTCAAATGAACAAAATGTTGAATCATTGTGGGTGGAGATTGGAGATAGTAAAGGGAAAAAGTCATTGGTGGGAGTAGTTTATAGGCCCCCAAATAATAACTTCACGGTGGGGCGGACAATAATCAGGGGAATAATGGAGGCATGTGAAAAAGGAACGGCAGTAATCATGGGGGATTTTAACCGACATATCGATTGGTCAAATCAAATCGCACGGGGTAGCCTGGAGGAGGAATTCATAGAATGCATACGGGATTGTTTCCTAGAACAGTATGTTACAGAACCTACAAGGGAGCAAGCTATCTTAGATCTGGTCCTGTGTAATGAGACAGGAATAATAAACGATCTCCTCGTAAAAGATCCTCTCGGAATGAGTGATCACAGTATGGTTGAATTTGTAATACAGATTGAGGGTGAGGAAGTAGTGTCTCAAACGAGCGTACTATGCTTAAACAAAGGGGACTACAGTGGGATGAGGGCAGAGTTGGCTAAAGTAGACTGGGAACACAGATTAAACGGTGCCACAATTGAGGAACAGTGGAGGACTTTTAAGGAGCTCTTTCATAGTGCTCAACAAAAATATATTCCAGTGAAAAAGAAGGGCGGTAAGAGAAGGGATAACCAGCCGTGGATAACCAAAGAAATAAAGGAGAATATCAAATTAAAAACCAATGTGTATAAGGTGGCCAAGGTTAGTGGGAAACTAGAAGATTGGGAAAATTTTAAACGACAGCAAAGTATGACTAAGAAAGCAATAAAGGAAAGATAGATTACGAAAGTAAACTTGCGCAAAACATAAAAAGAGATAGTAAAAGCTTATACCGATATATAAAACGGAAAAGAGTGACTAAAGTAAATGTTGGTCCCTTAGAAGATGAGAAGGGGGATTTAATAATGGGAAATGTGGAAATGGCTGAGACCTTAAACAATTATTTTGCTTCGGTCTTCACAGTGGAAGACACAAAAACCATGCCAAAAATTGCTGGTCACGGGAATGTGGGAAGGGAGGACCTTGAGACAATCACTATCACTAGGCGGGTAGTGCTGGACAGGCTAATGGGACTCAAGGTAGACAAGTCCCCTGATCCTGATGAAATGCATCCCAGGATATTAAAAGAGATGGCGGAAGTTATAGCAGATGCATTCGTTATAATCTTGTCCAAAATTCTCTGGACTCTGGGGAGGTACCATCGGATTGGAAAGCAGCTAATGTAACGCCTCTGTTTAAAAAAGGGGGCAGACAAAAGGCAGGTAACTATAGGCCGGTTAGTTTAACATCTGTAGTGGGGAAAATGCTTGAAGCTATCATTAAGGAAGAAATAGCGGGACATCTAGATAGGAATAGTGCAATCAAGCAAACGCAACATGGATTCATGAAGGGGAAATCATGTGTAACTAATTTACTGAAATTCTTTGAGGATATAACGAGCATGGTGGATAGAGGTGTACTGATGGATGTGGTGTATTTAGATTTCCAAAAGGCATTCGATAAGGTGCCACACAAAAAGTTACTGCAGAAGATAAAGGTACGCGGAGTCAGAGGAAATGTATTAGCATGGATAGAGAATTGGCTGGCTGGCAGAAAACAATGAGTCGGAATAAATGGGTCCTTTTCGGGTTGGAAATCGGTGGTTAGTGGTGTGCCGCAGGGATCAGTGCTGGGACCACAACTGTTTACAATATACATAGATGACCTGGAAGAGGGGACAGTGTGTAGTGTAACAAAATTTGCAGATGACACAAAGATTAGTGGGAAAGCAGGTTGTGTAGAGGACAGAGAGAGGCTGCAGAGAGATTTAGATAGCTTAAGCGAATGGGCTAAGGTTTGGCAGATGGAATACAATGTCGGAAAATGTGAGGTCATCCACCTTGGGAAAAAAAACAGTAAAAGGGAATATTATTTGAATGGGGAGAAATTACAACATGCTGCGGTGCAAAGGGACCTGGGGGTCCTTGTGCATGAATCCGAAAATGTTAGTTTGCAGGTGCAGCAGGTAATCAGGAAGGCGAATGGAATGTTGGCCTTCATTGCGAGAGGGATGGAGTACAAAAGCAGGGAGGTCCTGCTGCAACTGTATAGGGTATTGGTGAGGCCGAAGCTGGAGTACTGCGTGCAGTTTTGGTCACCTTCCTTAAGGAAGGATATACTAGCTTTGGAGGGGGTACAGAGACGATTCACTAGGCTGATTCCGCAGCTGAGGCGGTTACCTTATGATGATAGATTGAGTAGACTGGGTCTTTACTCGTTGGGAGTTCAGAAGGATGAGGGGTGATCTTATAGAAACATTTAAAATAATGAAAGGGATAGACAAGATAGAGGCAGAGAGGTTGTTTCCACTGGTCGGGGAGACTAGAACTAGGGGGCACAGCCTCAAAATATGGGGGAGCCAATTTAAAACCGAGTTGAGAAGGAATTTCTTCTCTCAGAGGGTTGTGAATCTGTGGAATTCTCTGCCCAAGGAAGCAGTTGAGGCTAGCTCATTGAATGTATTCAAATCACAGATAGATAGATTTTTAACCAATAAGGGAATTAAGGGTTATGGGGAGCGGGCCGGTAAGTGGAGCTGAGTCCGCGGCCATGATCTTGTTGAATGGCGGAGCAGGCTCGAGGGGCTCGATGGCCTACTCCTGTTCCTAATTCTTATGTTCTTATAAGCTGTTCAGGAATAGCAAAGGCTTCCACTCCATTAATGTGCAGCTCGTGTGTGACAACATGCATCGCATCATGTCCGTCGATGCAAGATACCCTGGCAGCACCCATGATGCGTTCATCCTACGCGACAGCGTTATATCTGCCATGTTTGAACAGCAGCCAGAAGGGCAGAGCTGGCTATTGGGAGACAAAGGGTACCACCTGGCTCATGACGCACCTACACGTAACCCGGACGGAAGCTGACCGTACAACAAGTCGCACATTACGATGCGCCGCATCATAGAGAGGGCCATTGGCATCTTGAAACAGCTTTTCCGAAGCCTGGACCATTCCGGAGGCTACTTGCAATACTCCCCGGAGATTGTCAGTCAGTTCACTGTTGTGTGCTGCATGCTGCATAACTTAGCCATCATGCGGCAGCAGCAGCTGATAGTGGAAGAAGACCCACCTGCGGTGAGAGTGGCTGATGATAATGATTTGGAAGATGCATGTGACAAGCAAGAGGAGGTGGAGGAGGATGATGACGAGGATGAGGAAACCATGCAAGTGCCTGAGGCTGGAGCATGATGGCGGAGGAGGGCGTGCCATCGTGCTCCTTTAACGATTACTCGAGCCTTGCGCCAGCAGCTCATGCGTGAACATTTTACTGATGCCTGAGGGCTCAGCGACAACTATTCCGCATGGACATGTTTATTGTTTGGAGCTGTTCCGTAATGTTCTGTTGTGTTGATGGAACATGATTCAGTTTTAATGTAAAATATATTTTATTCAAAAGTTTTCAATGTACTTTATAAAATTATTCTTGTATCAAACTTTGCTTTAATACGACTCTTTAAGATCACTTAAAAACTATACGACTTATAAACTTATCAATTTACATAACTTACAAAAAACTTTCAATTTGAAAACAGTTACACTCAAAGATCACTTAAACTTTAAGATCACTTCTAAAGTTGTAAATTTACATAACTTACCAAAAACTTTCAATTTGAGAACAGTTACAACAGTAACATCATCAACAACAACAACAACAACAACAACAACAACAACAGCAAAGAAAGGCTGCACCCGTCTCTCCTCCCCCTCAGTCTAACACAGCCCTTGGTCTTGTACTCTCCACCACCCCTGCCCACAGGCGGTGGTGCAGTCATTTTGGGCTTCGTACCAAGCTTATTCCTTCTAACATCTCGTTTAATGAGCACTTCTTGATAGGTGGTGGCGGGAGTCGGTGGGGGGGGGGGGGGGTCAGGTGTTAATGTGGAGGGCCCGGCTCGGGTCTCTTCAGAGGCTGGTGGGGGGATTGCAGCAGGAGTGGCAGTTGATTCTGTCAATAGGCGCGTGGTCTGGGTGTGTTCCCTTATTGCAGCAGCTAACTCACACATGCTGTCCCTCATGCACCCTGACAGTGTCTCAGCGGACTGAAACATTTCCTCCCTGATGGCCTGTGTCATTGCCAGTGTCGTCCTTTCCACTATCTCTGACATTCCCTCCCTCATGGACACTATTCCCTCACTGATGTTCCCGAACATCGTTCCCATTTCCCGTGTCATTGCTGTTACTTCTCCCGACAGTCCCGCTGATGGTGTCCAGGAGTGATCAGGTAAGGTCAATGCTCTCCGCACTCAATGCCATGATCTGAACCACATCTGTTACATCCTGCATCTCAGGAGAGTGTGGTCGATTTCTCCTTCCCCTCACTGGGTCTGCCTCGCGGCATCCCAATGGGAGCCACATCCTCGGACGGTGGGGCCCTGGGTGTTACTTGTTGCAGCCCACTACTGGGACCCGCAACCTCGGATTATGTGAAACCATGGAATGTCCCACCAGAACTAAAACCACTAGTGATGGAAGGTGTGAAACCATGGAATGTCCCACCAGTACTCAATCTCTAGTCATGGAAGGGGCTGGCAACTCCAATAACTGCACATACTCCATATTCAGTATATATGTGGTAGCTTCATCCAGCTGACCCAACTCCCCCTCACCCCCATGTTGGTCTGGAGGGTTGGCTTGGAAGATGTTCTCGTCTTCAGGCTCGTCCACGTCTGAATCTTCTGCATCTTCAGGATTGGCATCAGGTTCTGCAAAATATAACAGAACAGTCAAATGGTTAGCAGTAGAGGAGGGGCAGGATGGGTGGCATGAGTAGGCTCACACATAGCAGGCCAGGCAGCAGGTTGATTTGAAGGCCCACAATGAATTTTCAGGACTTACCCTCTTCTTCGAGTGTGGGCCCAGCTTGTGCAGTACTGATCGTTTTTCTCCAGGCAGGACCCATCAAAGCAGCGGCCCTGTCTTCCAAGGGTGTCAGTGCGTGCAGATTTGGCGGGCTTCCTCCTGTCCGAGTTCTTTCCCTTTTGTTGTGGGACAATTTCTTCTGCAAAGATGATAATGCAACTTTCTCTTGAGGGTGTCTTTCTGCTGGGTGGGACATATGCAGCTGGTCACATTTACAATTGCAATTGCATTGAATAAATGAAAATATTACTTGCACTAACTACTTGACCAAAGTCTTGCCATTTCTTTTTACACTGGCTTCCAGATCTCTTGGTGTTCACCAATGCGCAGTAATCTTCTGTAACTTGGATCCAGCATTTCTTCGTTTCTTTGGGTGGCACTTTTATGTGACCTCTGCTGGTATCCAGCTCTTGCCACCTGTTCTCAATGACATTAACTTGTATCTCCACTTCTTCCAGCAAGAAATTCTTTGTTCTTGGTCCACGTTGCTGCATTGCTGTATTGCTACAGCTGCTCTGAGACACTCACAGCACTTTTCCAATGCTCTCAGACACACAGTAATTTTTCCAAACACACAGGACTGATTTTTCCGAATACAGCACCCCTGCCTGCTGGCATGCAACAGTGATTTTTCCAAACATACAGTACAGGTTCAACCTCCACAATCCGGAGTTCCGGAATCCAGAATGTTCCGGAATCCGGACTCCGGACCGATTGGTGGCAGGGTCGTCCGGAATCCGTAAAACGTTCCGGAGTCCGGACACCCTGTCAAACCATTTCCGCCGCCAGCCGGGCCTAGTGAAAAGTCAAAAAATGAAATCCAACCACTGTACAGTTAATAACATTGCAAGAATAAAAATGCCAATCCTACTTGTTCCAGGCCAGGTCTTCACAGTCACCGCATCGCTGCTCCTGGGTCAGCAGCAACTTTGCAAAGCACACAGACCCTTCGGCCAGATTTAACCAAGCTCCCGCGCGCAAGTTCCCTCCCGCCCGTGTGCAAGTCCCCTTCCACGCACAAGTCCCCGGCCAGGATCAACTCTGCACAGCACACAAATCCCTTCGGTCAGAATCAACTCTGCACAGCACACAAATCCCTTCGGTCAGAATCAACTCTGCACAGCACACAAATCCCTCCGGCCAGAATCAACTCTGCACAGCACACAAGTCCCTTCGGTCAGAATCAACTCTGCACAGCACACAAATCCCTTCGGTCAGAATCAACTCTGCACAGCACACAAATCCCTTCGGTCAGAATCAACTCTGCACAGCACACAAATCCCTCCGGCCAGAATCAACTCTGCACAGCACACAAGCCCCTTCAGCCAGAATCAACTCTGCACAGCACACAAATCCCTTCGGTCAGAATCAACTCTGCACAGCACACAAATCCCTTCGGTCAGAATCAACTCTGCACAGCACACAAGTCCCTTCGGTCAGAATCAACTCTGCACAGCACACAAATCCCTTCGGTCAGAATCAACTCTGCACAGCACACAAATCCCTCCGGCCAGAATCAACTCTGCACAGCACACAAGCCCCTTCGGCCAGAATCAACCAAGCTCCCGCACACATGTTTCCTCCCGCCCGCACGCAAATCCCCTCCCGCCCACGTGCAATTTCCCTCCCGCCCACGTGCAATTTCCCTCCCGCACGTGTGCAAGTCCCCGGCCAGAATCAACTCTGCACAGCACACAAGCCCCTTCGGCCAGAATCAACCAAGCTCCCGCGCGCATGTCTCCTCCCGCCCGCACGCAAATCCCCTCCCGCCCACGTGCAATTTCCCTCCCGCACGTGTGCAAGTCCCCGGCCAGAACCAACTCTGCACAGCACACAAGCCCCTTCGGCCAAATCAACCAAGCTCCCGCGCGCATGTCTCCTCCCGCCCGCACGCAAATCCCATCCCGCCCGTGTGCAATTTCCCTCCCGCACGTGTGCAAGTCCCCGGCCAGAACCAACTCTGCACAGCACACAAGCCCCTTCGGCAAGAATCAACCAAGCTCCCATGTGCAAGTCCCCTCCTGCGCGCACGCAAGTTCCCTCCCGCGCGCAAGTTCTCTCCCGCGCGCAAGTCCCCGGCCAGAACCAACTGCACAGCACACTGCAGCTCCCCAAAGCAGCAACTGCGCAATCGGATCGCCACGCCCCAGGACTCCGAGTGGAGCTGACCCGACCTCACTCGAGCTGACCCAACCTCACCGCGATTTTAAGTTTGCACACCTGTACATGTACCTGTAATAAACAATACTACCTGCACCTGTACTGTATATGCACTTGTAAATTCAGCATTTAAAAAAATTAGTGGCGTTAAACATCCCCTCTGGGCATATCCCCACCTTGGCTACCCCAGCTGACCCACCTACACCCTACGATCAGACCCCACCCAACCTGACTCCATTGCTGTGGAGATGTTCCCGATTTAAAGATCTGCACAGGTACAGATTATGAATTTGTGTTGTCATTGCAAACGTGTCAAAATGGCCAACAGATACAGGTACCTGTACCCCAATGGGTTCAGATAAAGGAAAGAGGAAGCATCGTTCACTTTCAATTGCCAAGAAAGTTGAGTTACTCCAGAGATTAGATAGAGGTGCTTCAGTGAGAAGATTGAGTGAGGAGTATGGTGTTGGACTCTCCACCATCTATGATATTAGAAAACAGAAAGAACAGCTCATGAAGTTTTATGTGGAAAGTGATGTTCATAAGGAAATGAGTAAGAAAAAGTATGCATAAGCCGAAATGTGATGATTTGGATCAAGCAGTGATGGAATGGTGGCGACAGAGGCGAAGTGAAAAGATTCCTTTGTCTGACCCAATGGTGGTGCAACAAGCTAAAATATTCCATGCACAACTGGGGATTGAAACTCCATGCTAGTATCTTCTGGTTGGCTAGCCAAATTTAAAAGGCATCATGGCATCAGGCAACTGAAAATATGTGGTGAGAAAGCCTCAGCATCATGAGGCAGCTGAAAATTATATTGATGAGTTCATTAAACTAATTGCTGATGAAAACCTTTCACCTGAGCAAATGTACAATGCTGACGAGACAGCACTGTTTTGGCGCTACGTACCGCAAAAGACATTAGCAGCAACAGGAGAAACGCAGTCAGCAGGTGTAAAAGATGCCAAGGATAGATTGACTGTGCTTGCTGCTGCAAATGCGGCTGGGACACAAGTGTAAGCTTATGGTCATTGGGAGAAGCCAGCATCCAAGATGTTTCAAGGGTTTGAGAGTATTGCCAGTGCATTATTATGCCAATAACAAAGCATGGGTAACCAGGGTAATCTTTCTGAACTGGTTTGAGAAGAATTTTGTCCCTCAGGCGCGTGCTCATTGCACGGAAGCTGGCCTTGAGGAAAACTGCAAAATATACTTGTTGCTAGACAATTGCTCAGCACATCTCGATGCTGAGCTTCTGGTAAAGGATAATGTCCATGGAATCTACTTACCTCCAAATGTAAAGGATAATGTCCATGGAATCTACTTACCTCCAAATGTTACATCACTGACACAGCCAATGGACCAAGGAATTTTGAGATTGATGAAGTATATCTACAAAAACATACCTATGAGGTGTTTGCTTAATGCTGTGAACACAGGCATGGGAATAAAAGCATTCTCAAAAGCTTTCTCTATCAAGGACGCCATAAGGGCAGCTGCAGATGCCTGGAACTTGGTAACTGCAGACACCTTGGTCAATGCTTGGCATAACATCTGGCCAGCAACGATGTTTGTTGACGATGATGCTCCTCAGGACTTTCAAGGCTTTCATGTGTCCAAGGAGAAAGCAATGATTGCTCAACTTTTAGATTATGCGAAGCTGCGCAGGAATTGAATGAGGACGATGTCGCAGAAGTAATGGACATAGACAACGATGCTCCCATTGTGCATGCAGTGACAGATGAAGAAATCATGCAGAAGGTTTTGCATCCAGAAGAAAAGGATGAAAGCAGTCAGGATGATGATGATGATGCCTGTGATCAAGTCGAAAAAGTGCCGATTGACAAAGCAACGAAGCTTCATAAGTGAAGAAGAAATACTGCAGGTCTACAGAATTCGGGAAAGATTAGTGAAAGAAAAGCCCAAATTATTTAAACAAACAACAATATTAAATATCTTTCAAAAGAGGTCGCAACAGAAGGCCCAAGACCTACAGCGTGCAATTACACCAGTAATTTCCACATTTGATAATCCTATTGCTGGCCCATCATCAGCCCCAGACATCATAGCTGAGCCCTCTACCTCAAGCATAACCTCCAGCCAATTGTAACTGTACCTGTTTATTTTCACTCTGTTTAACAAATAAAAGTCTTCATTTACTGTTTGATACTGTATTTCATAACTTAACTGTTTTACAAATAAAAACCTTTATTATAGTTAGTGCTTTGAGTACTGTACATTCCTTTTCAAATTTGATGATGGTAGCAAAAGATACAGGCCGGGAAGCTCACATTAAGTACAGTTACAGAGTACAGGCGTGCAAAAACAAGAGAGGGAAGCTTACAATGCGTGGCGAAGAAGCAAGGACTACAAGGCCTCCGAGGAGAAGAACTACAAGTTCCTAACACAGATGAGACTGCACACAGGGAGGTTAAAGTAACATTGACCTCAGTCTTTATTAAGATACTCCAGAGTGAGGAACAGGCCTTAGGGGCCGGCTTATATACAGTGCTCCCAAGGGGTGCTGGGATCCCTTGGGACTTCAGGGGATGCACTCCCTGGTGGCGGAACATGGGAGTGAATGTTTTACAGATATACAACATCACTCCACCCCAAAGTCAAAGTGAAAACTATTTACAAGGTGAGGCGGTTGGGAGACTTTGTACCGCCTCGGTACAAATGTCTGTTCTGGTGCCCTCGCTGGGTTGGCGTGTTGTTGGCCCTGCAGGGCTGCTGGGTGAGCCTGGCCTTGCTGGGCTGTTGGGCGTGATGGGTTCGATTTCCTGGTCCGGGGTGGTGTCGTTGATCCTTTGGGTGTGTGTTAAGGGCTCGAAAAAGGTGGTGTCTGCTGTGGGTTGTTCAGGGCAGTCTGTGAACTGCAGCCTCGTTTGGTCCAGGTGTTTTCTGCAAATTTATCCATTGTCTAGTTTGACTACAAACACCCTACTCCCTTCTTTAGCTATCACCTTGTCCGCGATCCACTTGGGACCATGTCCACAGTTTAGCACATATACAGGGTCATTCAGATCAATTTCCCGTGACACAGTGGCGCGACCATCATTTACATTTTGTTGCTGCCGCCTGCTCTCTACCTGATCATGCAGGTTGAGGTGAACCAGCGAGAGTCTGGTTTTAAGTGTCCTTTTCATGAGTAGCTCAGCCGGGGGCACCCCTGTGAGTGAGTGGGGTTTCGTGCAGTAGCTGAGCAGTACTCGGGACAGGCAGGTTTGGAGTGAGCCTTCTGTGACTCGTTTAAGGCTCTGTTTGATTGTTTGTACTGCCCACTCTGCCTGCCCATTGGAGGCTGGTTTAAACGGAGCCAAGGTGACATGTTTGATCCCATTAGGGGTCATGAATTCTTTAAATTCGGCACTGGTGAAACATGGCCCGTTGTCATTGACCAGTATGTCAGGCAGGCCGTGGGTGGCAAACATAGCCCTCAGGCTTTCAATGGTGGCGGTGGTGGTGCTTCCCGACATTATTTCACTTTCAATCCATTTTGAAAAAGCATCCACCACCACCAGGAACATTTTACCGAGAAACGGGCCCACATAGTCGACATGGATCCGTAACCATGGTCTGGAGTGCCTGGAGAACAAACTTAGTGGTCCCTCTCTGGGCGCTTGATCAACTGAGCACACACGCTGCATTGTCGTACACAGGATTCTAAGTCAGAGTCGATACCGGGCCACCACACGTGGGATCTGGCTATCACTTTCATCATTACGATACCTGGGTGTGTGCTGTGGAGATCCGAGATGACCGTCTCCCTGCCCTTTTTGGGTAGCACTACGCGGTTACCCCACAACAGGCAGTCTGCCTGAATGGACAGTTCGTCCTTTTGCCGCTGGAACAGCTTGATTAGCTCTTGCATTTCAACAGGGATGCTGGCCCAGCTCCCATGCAGTACACAGTTTTTTACGAGGGACAGCAGTGGACCTTGGCCAAATCCTAATCTGGCGGGCCGTGACAGGTGAGTTATCATTTTCAAATGCTTCCATGACCATCAACAAGTCTGCGGACTGCGCCACCATCAACAAGTTTGCAGGCTGCGCCATTGCCACTCCCGTGGTGGGCAATGGGAGCCGACTGAGAGCATCCGCACAGTTCTGCCTGGCCTGTGGCGGATGGTATAGTTATACGGTGATAGCGCGAGTGCCCACCTTTGTATGCGGGCTGAGGCATTAGCATTTATCCCCTTGTTTTCAGCGAACAGGGATATGAGGGACTTGTGATCAGTTTCCAGCTCAAATTTGAGGCCAAACAGATACTGATGCATTTTCTTTATCCTGAACACACACTCTAATGCCTCTTTTTCAATCATGCTGTAGGCCCTTAGACAAGCTCCTGGAGGCATAGGCAACAGGTTGCAACTTCCCTGCAACGTTAGCTTGTTGTAATACACACCCGATTCCGTACGATGACACATCACATGCTAGCACAAGTCTTTTACACGGGTTATACAATACAAGCAGCTTGTTGGAGCATAAAATGTTTCTGGCTTTCTCAAAGCAATTACTTTTTCCCCATACCCAGTTCTCACCTTTACGCACTAATACATGTAGGGGCTCTAAGAGGGTGCTTAACCCCGGTAGGACGTTACCAAAATAGTTGAGGAGTCCCAGGAACGACCGCAGCTCCGTGACATTCTGTGGCCTGGGCGCGTTCCTGATAGCCTCTGTCTTGGCGTCTGTGGGCCGAATGCCCTCCGCCGCGATCTTTCTCCCCAAAAACTCCACTACTGTTGCCATGAAGACGCATTTCAACCTCTTCAGCCACAGCCCTATGCGATCCAGTCGCTGGAGGACCTCCTCCAGGGTTTGTAGGTGCTCGATGGTGTCCCGACCCGTGACCAATATGTCGTCCTGAAAAACCACCGTGCGTGGTACCGTCTTGTGTAGGCTCTCCATGTTTCTCTGGAAGATCGCTGCAGCTGACCGAATTCCAAACGGGCATCTGTTGTAGATGAACTGTCCTTGTGCGTGTTGATGCAGGTAAGGCCCTTCGAAGACTCCTCCAGCTCCTGCATCATGTAGGCCGAAGTCAGGTCGAGCTTGGTGAACGTCTTGCCTCTGCCAGCATCGCAAGTTGGTCGTCTGCTTTAGGTAGCGGGTATTGGTCCTGTAGCGCTAAGCGATTAATAGTTACTTTATAATTGCCACAAATCCTAACCGTGCCATCACTTTTGAGTACTGGAACAATCGGGCTGGCCCACTCGTTGAATTCTACTGGGGAGATGATACCCTCGCGTTGCAGTCTGTCCAGCTCAATTTCTACTCTCTCCCTCATCATGTGAGGTACCGCTCGCGCCTTGTGGTGAATGGGTCGTGCCTCTGGGACCAAGTGGATCCGCACCTTCACCCCAGAAAAGTTTCCAATGCCTGGCTCAAAAAGGGAAGGAAATTTGTTAAGAACCTGGGTACATGAGGCCTCATCGACATGTGATAGCGCTCGGATGCCAGCGGAATTTGCCCAGCCAGCTCCTTCCAAGCAGTGTGGGGCCATCGCCCGGGACAATCCAGAGTGGCAGTTCGTGCACCGTGCCCTCGTAGGTGACCTTGACCATGGCGCTGCCCAGGACAGTGATAAGCTCTTTGGTGTACGTTCTCAGTTTCGTGTGGATGGGGTTCAGGGCTGGTCTGAGTGCCTTGTTGCACCACAGTCTCTCAAACATCTTTTTACTCATGATGGATTGGCTAGCGCCAGTGTCCAGTTCCATGGCATTCAATTTCACATTTAGCATTACAGATGGACATTTCGTCAAAAATGTGTGCACCCCGTGTACTTCAGCATCTGCCTCCTCTCTCTGAGGCTCGAAATTGCTTTGATCCACCATGGACCAATCTTCCTCTGCCACATGGTGGTTAGCAGGTTTTGCAGGGCTTGCAGCTCATCTGCAAGCTCGTTGGAGGTGCCCCGTTGTTCCACAGCTGTTGCAAACATACCCTTTGAAGTGGCATGAATAGGCTGAATGGAAGCCTCCACAACGCCAACAAGGTGTGAATTGCCTTGCATTCATCCTTTGTTGCGAACTCTGAGTCATCTGGGACACCTGAGGCCTGCTGGCAGTTGCAGACTCATGGTTTCTGCCCTGTACATTTCTGCTCGCAAACACAGTTCCAGTTAATTTATGAACATTGCTCGCACTTGTGTGCTGAGAGATTTGTTTTGTGTTATCACTGGTGGACATTGTGCTATCGCAATGGCCTTACTGAGGGTTGGTGTCTCTACAGTCAAAAGTTTTTGTAGGATAGTCTCGTGGCCAATGCCCAGTACAAGAAAGTCTCTGAGCATCTGCTTCAGGTCGCCATCAAACTCACATTGTCTTGCAAGTCGCCTTCGCTCGGCGATGTAGTTCGCCACTTCCTGCCCTTCAGATCGCTGGCACGTGTAGAACCGATAGCTCGCCATCAGCACGCTCTCCTTTGGGTTAAGATGCTCCCGAACCAGTGTACAAAGCCCCTCATACAACTTATCTGTGGGTTTCACTGGAGCCAGAAGATTCTTCATGAGGCTGTAGGTCGGTGCCCCGCAGACCGTAAGGAGGATCGCTCTCCTTTTTGCAGCGCTTCCTTCTCCGTCCAGCTCATTGGCTACGAAGTACTGGTCTAGCCGTTCGACATAGGCTTCACAGTCCTCACCCTCCGAGAACTTCTCCAGGATGCACACAGTTTGCTGCATCTTTGCGTTGGATTCGTATACTTGTCGCCAGTTATTGTGTTCCTAACACAGATGAGACTGCACACAGGGAGGTTAAAGTAATAGTGACCTCAGTCTTTATTAAGACACTCCAGAGTGAGGAACAGGCCTTAGGGGCTGGCTTATATACAGTGCTCCCAAGGGATGCTGGGATCCCTTGGGACTTTAGGGGATGCACTCCCTGGTGGCGGAACATGGGAGTGCATGCTTTACAGATACACAACAAAGATGATGTCCAAAAACCTGAAATATCGCAACATGGGCCCAGGCATTTCTGGACTCGGGATGTGCTTCTGATGAAATCCGGAAATACCCGAACCTGGACACGGACGTTTCTAGACTTCGGAACGTCAGAAACACTTTCCGAAGTCCGGAAAAACATGAACAGCGGCTCGACCTCGGTCCCGAGGTTGCCAGATTCGGGAGGTCGAACCTGTACTTATTTTGCATGCAGCAGTGATTTTTCCAAAAACAGCACTCCTTCGGGCACTTCTGCTGGCATGCAGCATTGATTTTACCAAACAGAGCACTGCTTCTTGAATTCAGCAGTAATTTTCCTATCACAGCACTCCTTCTAGCACGAAAACACAAGCAGCTGGCTAGCTCTTTAAGAATGGCCGATTGTCAACTCGCAGCGCTACTGCTCATGCATGGACATCACCATTCTCCGCTGCGCATGTGCTGATGCCCCGGCATATTTTCCAGTGCAGAACGCAGGCTCCACCTCCCGAGTCGGCTGCCCATACTGCGCAACTGCAGTGAAAAAAGGCCAGACAGTGGCCAAAGTTGCAACATTTTTTTCCGCCGCATCTCCGAACGTACATAAGCGCCGCAACTCCGGTAAGTGCGGTGAAAAACTGGCTCGGCCAAAATTGAGCCCTTTGACACCAACATAAACTTCCTCGATATACTTCAGGAAAAATGTTCTGAAATTCTGACTAATAAACTACTGTATTGTATAGTCTATAATCCAGGGATATTCAGGGATATGGTTCACAAGCTTGTAATTACAAGACACCAAGCACACAAGCTGAAATACCCTCCACTGAAGCACCTGAAACACCTCCTCGGGAAGCCAATAGGAAGCGCCTCTGGTCGAAGTTTGCATAACCATAGTGCAATATTACTAGATATCAACTGTCCCACAGGTTTAACAATAGATATTCCTAACAATTAGGAATCTTGTTTACTGAAGTTCTTCAACAAAAAACAGTGTCCAATTTGCTTTCTTTAGCCAACCCTGCCTCGGCACATACACTTATTCAGAGACAGAGGATTTTGATTTGCTATCTGCTATATTGGCAGGTAACCTAAAAGAAAAATTAATCGGGTACCCTGAATATAATGCTAAATCATCCAGTGCTTGCAGAGCCATTAGGCTCTCTAGCATTTTGCAGGCTTTTCAACCATGACCATTCCTGCTATTTTTCATGGATGTAAAAGAAAACCTGCTGCTGACCTGCTGCCCAGCTCATTTTTCATGAAATGTCTGTTCCCGGCTGAAAGCCATTTGAAACCTTTAGACAGAAAACAGTACAGAATCTTTGGCATAAATACTACTAAGCATATAAAGGTATGGATATTTTAAATTGTCATGGATTTTAACCCTCAGAGTGTTGATCAGATTAGTTTCCATTTTAACTATATGTCGCTCTTCATTGAGCTTTAAGGATTAAATGATCAAACAATGAGGATTGTACTTAGCTGGCAAACACATTTTTGCATATATTGCATTTACAGTTTCCACTAACACTGTATAATTACAGTTGGGGTAAAGTCCTCTCTATGGGTTATAAGTGTTGTAAATGAAACAACACTGGGCATCTTCCATGCTGTAACTGACCATAATTCAGTACCAAATTGCATTCAACGTACTGGCCAAAAGGACCAGGTGATGTTAAATAAAAATGTCACATTGGTATATTACAGAGTGCTCTTGTAAGACATGGATCAAAGGGACACTGTCTTCATAAACAAAAGTTTGACAAACCGTTTTTTTCTAATTTGTTCACAATCACATTTCATAACAATGTAAATGAGAACAAAATGCATCACTGTACCATTTCCACGTGATGTGATTACAATGAAAATGACCGATGACTTTTACCCCAGTCCAAATAAAAGGTTTGCTGAACACTTTTAATTGAAGACAGTACACTTTTTACAGGGCAAAGTGTTGGGAACATTATTCTGTTTTTAACTCTTGATCTACCTCACCTTTGAGTGCTTGACATTGTTGCAAAGGAAAGCATTTAGTTCCACAGCACTATCATCCTTTTTAAATGATGAGAAAAATATTTCCATATCAGTACAGGATCAGTTGATATATATGTACAGGTATTATTTATCTTATTGTAACTACTAAATGAACCATATTTAAGTGACTAATATTGTAATATTAGCTCTAAATAGCTTTATATTATCTTTACCAACAACCCACACTATTTCTAATAACTTACCATATAGATCCACACACAATGACGCACAAAAACATATTTTTCTCTTTATTAAATCTGTCATTTTTGCAAAAATCATTGACCTTTAATTACTACGTTTTGTAATTCTAGAAAAAATATGTATTTTTAAGCCTGCTTGGTATGTTCAAATGACACTGGCCCAGTAAGGAAGCCAATCTCCACTGAATATCAAGAGAGCCAATGAAGACAGATCCACCATATATGTCATAGCCAAGCAGGTCTTTGCAACTCAAAGACTCAACATGGCTATTACATGGCACCAAAAAGTTGGAATTTCTCCTCTTAAGTGGGCTAATTGTTCTTTTAGATTACTGATCAAAGCATTTTCATTCTTTAATCTATTACATGCAGGTATTCAGCTCAATTCTACCATATAATCCTTAGAGAAGCTTAGACATGGAGGTGATCTGATTGAGGTTTATAAGATTATGAAGGGAATAGATTGCGTTCCACCTGACAGTTTGTTCCAATTAAGTAGCTTAGGGGGTACCGGGGATCACAATTTTAAGTTGTGTAAGGCTAAATCTAGATTAGATGTCAGGAGGTGGTTCTTTTCCCAGAGAACAGTGGACCTCTGGAATAGGTTGCTGTCTCGCGTAGTGGATGCTGATTCGCTGAATTCCTTCAAGCGAGAGCTAGACCCGTTTCTGGCTGGGGTGGACATCTCCCCTTACAGAAAGTAGATACTGCAGGGAAGTCAGGGCCACAGTGAATTCCTGGACTAGTTTTGATCGCCTAGATGGGTCAGAGAGGAATTTCACAGATTTTTCCCCCCAAATTGGCCTGGGTTTTTATCTGTTTTTCTGCCTCCCCTAGGAGTTCATAGGGTGAGGTGGAGAGTATCTATTGCGATACACAAGGTATCACAATTTACGAAAAACTAATTTTTTCAATTTTCACATAATGATTACAAAAGCCTTC
Organism: Pristiophorus japonicus; assembly: GCF_044704955.1. Lineage (NCBI taxonomy): Eukaryota > Metazoa > Chordata > Chondrichthyes > Pristiophoridae > Pristiophorus > Pristiophorus japonicus. The sequence continues at coordinate 274,088,605 of NC_091977.1, read as the reverse complement.
ATGTGGGGCCCTGAACAAAATGAAACAAAGCAGCCAGTTTATAAAGTACAAATATTCCATCACCCAGTGTATTAAACGTTGAGGATAGATTATGCTAAAATCTGTGATTACTTCTCAATCCCAGGCTAAGTGAAGAGCTATTTCAATTTCTTTCAAGCACCCCAAACTGGATGTAATTTTGTTTGGCAAATGAAATAATTACTACCAAGGCCTTTTTTTCTATTTTTCGGCACCAATGAAAAACTGAAGCTCATCAGATCAATTATCTAGAACAACATGGGAAGCACAAGAATTGTTAACAACTTAACTATTCACTGTAGTACAGAGGAGTCAACCATCCTTACAACAAAAGATCAACAATATTATAAGTCTCTAAGACGTCCCACCAGTCAATGTAGAAGAACACATATTAGAGACCATCTTTGTGTGGAGGCGGAAGATGTTGGTAAGGTTCTTAACGAAAACTTTGCATCTGTTTTTACAAAGGAAAGGGGCAATGCAGATACTGCTATTGAGGAGGAGTGTGATATTCTGGATGAAATAAATATAGTGAGAGAGGAAGTATTAAGGGGTTTAGCAGTTTTGAAAGTAAATAAGTCCCCAGGTTGTTGAGCAAAGTAAAAGAGGAAAAAGCAGCAGCCTTAACCAGTCCTCTTTGGATTTGGGCATGGTGCTGGAGGATTGGAGGACTGCTAATATAGTACCCTTGTTTAAGAAGGGTGAAAGGGATAGGCCGAGTAACTACAGGCCTGTCAGCCTAACTTCAGTGGTGGGTAAATTATTGGAAAAAATCCTGAAAGACAGGATAAATCTACATTTGGAAAGGCAAGGATTAATTAGGGACAGTCAGCATGGATTTGTTAAGGAAAGATCGCGTTTGAATTTTTTGAGGAGGTAACCAAGAGGGTCGATGAGGGTAGTGCATATGATGTAGTGTATGTGGACTTTAGCAAAGCTATTGATAAGGTCCCACATGGTAGACTGGTCACGAAGGTAAAAGCCCATGGGATCCAGGGCAAAGTGGCAAGTTGGATCCAAAATTGGCTTAGAGGTAGGAAGCAAAGGGTAATGGTTGATGGATGTTTTTGTGACTGGAAGGATGTTTCCAGTGAGGTTCCGCAGGGCTCAGTGCTGGGTCCCTTGCTTTTTGTGGTATATATCAATGATTTAGATTTGAATATGGGGAATATGATTGAGAAGTTTGCAGATGACACTAAAAGTGGCTGTGCGGTTGATAAAGAGGAAAGTCATGGGCTGCAGGAGGATATCAATCTACTGGTCAGGTGGGCAGAGCAGTGACAAATGGAATTTAATTCAGAGAAGTGTGAGGTAATGCACTTTGGGAGGGCTAATAAGGAAAGGGTATACACATTAGGCCACTTAATAGTGTAGATGAACAAAGGGACCTTGGAGTGCTTGTCCACAGATCCCTGAAAGTAGCAGGCCAGGTGGATAAGGTGGTTAAGAAGGCATACGGAATGCTTGCCTTTCTTGGCCGAGGCATAGAATATAAGTACAGGGAGGTTATGCTTAAATTGTATAATACTTTGGTGAGGCCACAGCTGGAGTACTGCGTGCAGTTCTGGTTGCCGTATTATAGGAAAGACGTGATTGCACAAGAGAGGGTGCAGAGGAGATTTACTAGGATGCTGCCTGGAATGGAGAATCTTAGTTATGAGGACAGATTGGATAGGCTGGGTTTGTTCTCATTGGAATGGAGGAGGTTGAGAGGAGACCTCATTAAGGTGTACAAAATATTGAAGGGCCTGGACATAGTGGATAGTATGGGCCTATTTCCATTGATGGAGGAGTCTATTATGAGGGGGCATAGTTTTAAGGTGGTTGATGAAAGGTTTAGAGGAGATTTGAGGGGAGGGTTTCTTTATGCAGAGCATTGTGGGGATCTGGAACTCACTGATTGGAAGAGTGGTGAGTGCAGAAATCCTCACCACTTTTAAGAGATGGTTGGATGGGCACTTAAAGTGCCGTAACCTGCAGGGTTACGGACCTAGAGCTGGTAATTGGGATTAGACTGGATAGACTCTTGTTGGCCGGCGCAGATATAATGGTAAGTACTGCAGAGAATCGAATATAGCCAGGGTGATCTCCTGGACTTGTTTTGATCGCCTGGATGGGTCGGAGAGGAATTTTCCCAGATTTTCTTCCCCTAAATTGGCCTGGGTTTTTATCTATTTTTTCCCTCTCCCAGGAGATCACAGTTGGGGTGGAATGTAGAATGTTTCAGTGTAAGGGGTGTCGCAATTGTGTGGGGCGGACTGGTTGGGCTGGGTGCTCTTTAGCTTTCCACTATTGTTCATTGTTCATTATTCATAAATTTATATGTAACCTTTAGGGCTGCTGACCGAGGGCCGTGTGACTCTTTGTCGCTAGCGCGGACATGATGGGCCAAAATGGCCTCCTTCTCTGCTGTAAATTTTTATGTTTCTAACAGTCTTCCAGCCAATAGGAATAGTAGAAATAATCCACTGGAGCAGATTTTCACAACATGGCACTGCCATGTAAAGTCTTTCTTGTGTCTTTTTCTGAATGATTTCACAATCAAGGCTTGATCAAGGCACGAGGAAAATATATAAAATGCTGACCTTAAAGATACTTATTCATTGCTAAACCCTAAACATCAAATTGCCTCCTGAACATTTTGCAAAATTACTAAATCGGCAACGCAGGATGAAATTTCAGTGCACAACAGGAGTGTGCGGGGAAAGCAGAAAATGAAATACAGTATTCACAACTTGTTTACCTATTAATGCGGCAAATACATTATAAAAAAATCAAATTCATAATTAATTGTAAAATAATTATAAAGTTTAGGAAAAGTTAAGACTTTACAAATCGTAGAGAACAACAGATAACTCTGCTTGTAAATTATAGAGCACAGATAATTCTGCCTGTAAGTTATAAATAACATCCAACTCCTCCAGCAAATTATAGACAACAGGTAGCCATCTTTATATTATGGAAAACAGATACCATCATCTATAAATTAGAAAATAATCATCCCGTTAGTAAATTATAGAGAACAGATAACGCAACCTGTAAGTTTTGGTAACAGATAACTTCTGTAAATTATAGACAACAGGTAAATTATAGAGCAGATGTCATCTGTAAATTATAGATAATAGATAGTTCTTTCAGTAATTTATAGAGTATGATAGACATCTCTGCTTGTAAACCACAGAACAGATAACACCTTTTGTAAGTTTTAAAGATATCCCAGCCAGCAAATTGAAAACAGCAGATAATTCTTCTGTAATTTCAGATAATAGATAACCCTACCTGTACATTATAGGTAAGGTTATCTATTATCTGGTATTCCCATTTACAATTTATAGATAATAAATAACTTTATCTGTAAATTATAGATAACAGATAATCCCATTTATAAATTATAGGTGATAACAGATAACCATGTCTGTAAATTATAGATAACAGATAACCCCATAGAGAATCGATAAGAGAATAATGAATAAGCTCAAGTGATCACAGCCAGTAATCCAACTGAAAGATTCAGGTAATATCATAAACCATGAAAGTGAATTCGAGAGGTTGATAACTGTCAATAGAACCACCAAGATCAGATTACAGCCCTGAAATCACTTCTTTCTTTTTGAAGTCATGAAATGATTAGTTATTTATTTGAGCATTCTATGGGCTGTAAATAAGTATTTAACACTTCTACCCTGATCAAGCTTTGGCAAAGGAATAACTAAGCAAATTATTTCATGAGTTTGAAACTGATCTGCAGCCATGTAGTTCCTATTCACACAGTGATAAGAATACCATGTTATTGTGGCACAGAAATACCTGCAAACCAACTGATTGGTTCAGAACTGAGGCTGGATGCTGCTTCCCAGAAAGGAAGCAGAAATCAGTGGGCTGGCCAACTCAAGCCATTGTCGCACTCAACAACAACAACAACTTGTATCTATATAACACCCTTAACGTAGTAAAACGTCCCAAGGCGCTTCACAGGAGTGTTATAAGACAAAGCCAATAAATTTGACACCGAGCCACATAAGAAGAAATTACGGCAGATGACCAAAAGCTTGGTCAAAGAGGTAGGTTTTAAGGAGCATCTTAAAGGAGGAAAGAGAGGTAGAGAGATGGAAAGGTTTAGAGAGGGAGTTCCAAAGCTTAGGGCCCAGGCCACAGAAGGCACGGCCACTGATGGTTGAGCAGTTATAATCAGGGATGCTCAAGAGGGCAGAATTTGAGGAGCACAGATATCCCTGCGGGGTTGTGAGGCTGAAGGAGATTACAGAGATTGGGAGGGGCGAGGCCATGGTGGGATTTTTAAACAAGGATGAGAATTTTGAAATCGAGGTATTGCTTAACCAGGAACCAATGGCTCAAACAGTAACTGACAAAGACTTGGAAAGGGGTTGAGGGAAATTTAAATTAATTCAGGGACTAAAGTTAAAATCTATCAATTTTAGCTTTGTGGAAATTAAGGTTACAGAAATAACGTAACCCATGATTATTCATGATAGAAGTGAATGAGAATGGATTTTTTTTTAATTCAAGCGGGATCTTTTGTTGAGATTCAAATCTAGTGATCTCCATGGTATGTGCTCTTTTAATAGTATATAGTCGCAGGCATCTTTTCCTAAATCCAGTAGTTAAATTATATGTTTTGCATCATTAATATGATTTATTTTCTTGACAGTTTTATGTAAACAAATCCTACTGTTTACAACAAATATGTTGCTGAAATTTTAAGCTCTTTCCACTAGAAGCAAATTATTTTTTTGGTTCTCTACAATATAAAACAGTGGATGAAGTATAATTATTTTTGAAAAAAACAGTTGGAATTTTGGGACAAGTTTAGCAGATGTTATGAAAACCTGCTTTTGCAATTGATGTACATGGTATAATAAAATGTATCAAGTGAGTCCACCCACCCAAAGATAACCAAGAGGAGATACTGTGCTGCCCATCTAAGTTCCCCAATACCAGATGTGACTAAGATCACAGATGTAAAATATTCTTTAAAGTTACAGGTGTTTTTTTTTTACAAACTGGAACAAATCACAAAGCTTGTTTACTAGAGTAACTGAAGCTCACTTCATTAAAATGGAATTAATGAAATCTGTTTCCTCAAATTTTCCAACCTTTTTCCTTCTCTTTGACTTCAACTTTTTCAGTCTTTGCTTGTCTAGAAAATACACATAAAAATTAAATGAAAACAGTAATTGCCTAAAGTGGCAGGATTGACCTCCAATTAACATGATAAAGCAAGTTTTGTTCTTCAATCTTCTCTCAATGATTCAAAGGACCAAAAATGTAGTGTTGTCACTAACAACAATGAGGGCCCCTTCAAAGCAACATGGTGTAAGACCTGTACTTTAAAACTTCTAACAATACTGCCGGGGTCATCAAGACGAATGGAATTGTGGTAATGAGTTTTATTGAAGGAAATCAAATTGTAAAAAGGAAGTTAAAAATGTTATCTTGTACGATTGCACTGCCTAACACGAGTTGTCTATGGCTCTTTCAATCGAGTCATTTTTCTTACAACCTCACAACCTTTTTTAAAAAAGCACAGATCAGCGATAGTTGTGGACCTGTCAGCAGATCACTGCAGAATTCAGCAAAATGAAAATTGATTTAGAACAGTTTTGCTTTAGGATTTGGCTATTAACTGTTCCTTTTGCACTTGTATAAAGAGTTAGTGTTATAATTTCATACAAAACTTTGATTTTCATTTTATTTATCAAACACCTTGTGATATAGATTTTAACCTGTAATGTACTTCCTGAAAGGGTGGTAGAAGCAGAATCAATAATAACTTTCAAAAAGGAATAGGATATATACTTGAAAAGGAAACATTTGCATGGCCATGGGGAAAGAGCAGGGGAATAAGACTAATTGGATAGCTTTTTCAAAGAGCCAAAACAGGCAAGATGAGCCAAATGGTCTCCTACTGTGCTTTATGATTCTATGATTAACAATGATTGGCATAAATATGGTAATTTTGTTCACTGGTTCATATTTTAGATCCCCGGTATTAAAATAGTCAAATTGAATAATATTTTCTGAGACCGTTTTATTTTTATTTTATTCTTTGGATGTGGGTAATATTGGCAAGGCCACATTTACTGCCCATCCCCAACTGCCCTCAGGTGGTGGTGGTGGGCATTATCCTTGAACTCCTTGTGATGATGGCCTATTTGTAGGTATGTAATCCAAAGAATGGCTGTACACAACAAAATTACTTATTTATCTGTTCAATTCACCAACTTGCTCTTGTTATTATAATTGTGCTTTGAGTTAATTTTGTGTTGATCTTCCTTGCAATTATCCAGAAAATGTTGCACTAATGCTTTCAGCACAATGTAGTACGACAGCAGTTTTTAAGCAGCCTGCAGTCACACATTATTTGACATATTGTGTCGCTTGACTGTGTTTTGTGTTCACTATTCCCTCCTCCCTCGTTGCTTCTGCTAAATTCTCTTCATGGAAACAAATCAATTAATTTTGCCCAGCCTTCATGTCAAGCTCCAGCCCTGCAAGGAATAGGTACACAGCTTGTAGTCCTGCTGGAGGGGCAGTGTAAATAAAAGAAACTCCTTAAAAGACCATGGTATACAGTTTATTTGGCTAAATGAAGACAGGAAGCTTTCTTGTATTTTTTTTCCCGTATTTCAAGCACAGTGACATTCAAACTATTGACATTTATTCTGCCAGTGTGATACTACAGGCAAAGTGGGCAGCTGCACAACAGAAGCTACAGCAGGAGGCAAGATTTAGTGTTATGGCGTAAATCCAGAAATGTGATTCATACTTTGAGCAAAACATTGCAGAAGGATTGCTACAAATGACCTTAAAGAGACAGAGTACTTTCACTTGGCCTAGTTAAAATCATCTCCTCAATTTTCTTCTATCTCTTTACCACCCTCCTTTGTCCCCAGTATACATGTGTAAGTCACAATGTACTGCAGGAATATGGTACATATGTGCCCCATATGCCATTTTACTAAGTCCCAGGATGCAGTGATGGAGGAGTCTCAGCCTTTGACCTTGTCCAACAGGTCCGAGGTACATGCTGCCTGCATGGATGAGATTAAAAACTGCAGGGTGGATGGGCAACTTGACTACAGCACCGTGGTACAGCTCGTTCAAGTGGGGGTAGAATAAAGGAATGTGGTAGTGGTAGGGGATAGTGTAATCAGGGGATAGATACTGTTCTCTATAGCCGCGACCAAGAGTTCCAAAGTTTGTATTGCCAGGGTTAAGGATATCTCTTGGCGGTTGGAAAAGAAACTGGAGCATGAGGGGGAGAATCCAGTTGGTGCAGTTCACGTAGGAACCAATAACATAGGTTCTCAAGCCTGGGAGCGTTTTAGAAACTAGCAAAGGATGATAAAAAATTGATAAAGAGGGAGAAAATAGAGTATGAGAATCAACTAGCAAGTAATATAAAAACAGAGCTTCTACAAGTATGTAAAAATGAAGAGTAGCAGCAAAAGGAAGCGTTGGTCTCTTAGAAGCTAAAACAAGAGATATAATGGGGAATAAGGAAATGGCAGAGACATTAAGAAAATATTTTGTATCTGTCTTCACAGCAGAAGACACAAAAAATATACCAGAAATAGTGGAGAATCACAGGTCAGTGAGATTGAGGAACTTAAAGTAATTAATATAAGTAAAGAAAAAGTACTGGAGAAATTAATGGGACTAAAAGCCAACAAATCCACTGGACTTGACGGCCTACGTCCAAGGGTTCTAAAAGAAGTAGCTGCAGAGATAGTGGATGCAATGCTTGTGATCTTCCAACATTCCCTAGCTTCTGGAACGGTTTCAATGGATTGGAAGGTGGAAAATATAACCCCACTATTCAAAAAAAGGGAAAGAGAAAACAGGCCAATTAGCCTGACATCAGTTGTCGGGAATCCATTATTAAGAAAGTAGTAACAGGGCACTTGGAAAATCATAATGATTAAGCAGAGTCAAAATGGTTTTATGAAAGGGAAATTGTCTTTGATAAATCTATGAGTTTTTTGAGGATGTAACTAGCAGGGTATATAAAGAGGAATCATCATTAGATGTAGTATATTTGGATTTTCAAAAGGCATTCAATAAGGTGCCACACGAAAGGTTGTTACACAAGATAAGGGCTCATGAGGTTGGGGCTAATATATTAGCATGGATAGAGAATAGGTTAAAGAAGAAAACAGAGAGTAGAAACATATAAGACTCTGAGAGGGCTTGGTTAGGGTAGATGCTGAGAGGCTGCTTACTCTGGCTGGAGAGTCTAGAACTAGGGGGCATAGTGTCAGGGTAAAGGATCGGCCACTTAGCATTGAGATGAGGAGAAAGTTCTTCACTCAGAGGGTTGTGAATCTTTGGAATTCTCTACCCCAGAGGGCTGTGGATGCTCAGTCATTGAATATATTGGAGGCTGAGATCAATAGATTTTTGGACCCTGAGGGAATCAAGTAATATGGGAACTGGCGAGAACGCCAAGTTGAGGTTGAAGATCAGCCATAATCTTATTGAATGACAGAGCAGGCTCAAGGGCTGTATGCAATCTTCCCTGTAAGCTACGCTTTTTTCTATGCGGTCTGTTTCTTTTAATGCGTGGTCCCTTTAGATTTCTGCGCATGCGCGGTATTTATAGTGAGAAGCTGGTGAGCGGCCTGCGCAGGACCTTTCAGATTACTGCACAGCCACGTGTGCACACCTTGGTGAGAACATTAACCATAAAGCCTACTCCTGCTCCTATTTCTTGTGTTCTTATGTTATGTGTGGCAACAGTATGGAATAAGTCAGCAGCCACTTACAAAACTCCATTTAATTAATAGGTTAAAACAACCATTCTATTTAAGGAAGAGGAGTGAAGTGTTTTACAACAAAAATTTCTACTGATTATAAATGCTTGTCTTTATTAATTATATTTTTAAAAGATTGGAACCATGATACTGATACGGTATTCAATTCATAGGATTTCATTTGATACTTTCAGCAAATTACTGCAGGTGCTGTAGTACCTGAATTCAATAAAATTACTTGTTGCTGCCCAGGTCCACTGATAATAAGCAGGTAACCTACTGTTATATCATAGACTGCTTCTATACCTGGAACTGCTGTCTAGGAGTCGTGGGAGACAGAAAAATAATTCACTGAACAACATCTCAAATATGTACTCATGAAACAGAAGAAAAAGTGAGTTACGTGACTTTTAAATGTGTTGAATCATTTTCTGATTCCCCATGGCAGTTCCACTTCTCCTCTCTTAACCTCTCAGTCCATAAAAACTCTCCTACCCATATTCACGGCCACTTCTTGACCTTGCCATCTCCTGTGGCCTCTCTATTCTCATTGGCTCAATGACAGACAAGGTCATCAGTCATCATTCACATTCCACTTCTCCATTTCCTTCTTCATCCGCCTTTGGAAAGTAATCTCGTCCAAATCATTTACAACTGCATCTTCAAACACCTAATTGTCCAGCAGTTAACCCTGAGTTCATCATAATACTTCACCTCATCCTTTGATGATTTTGTTTCAAGTAAAACCCTTAACTCTCTCCCACCCTGGTCTTTTCCACTGGTACATGCCCATCTCTCCAGTCCAAAGAAAGAAAGACTTGCATATAACATCTTTCACGACGCGGAGCTCTCAAAGTGCTTTACAGCCAATGAAGTACTTTTGGAGTGTAGTCACTGTTGTAATGTGGAAAACCTGACAGCCAATTTGCTCACAGCAAGCTCCCTCAAACAGCAATGTGATAATGACCAGATAATCTGTTTTTGTTATGTTGATTGAGGGATAAATATTGGCCAGGACTTAACTCCCCTGCTCTTCTTCGAAATAGTGCCAAGGGATCTTTCAAGTCCACTCAAGAGAGCAGTGTCATCTGAAAGACTGCACTTCCGACAGTGCAGCACTCCCTCAGCACTGCACTAGAGTGTCAGCCTACATTTATGTGCACAAGTCCCTGGAGTGGAACTTGAACCCACAATCTTCTGACTCAGAGCCGAGTGTGCTACCCAGCAAAGGACAAAGACTTGAATGAATCTGGCACACAACTGGTTTAGCCATTCATCAAGCATCATCTACTCTCCTCTGCGAAACGACTTGCTTTTCTAGGATCATTCTGGAATGCAAAGATAAGCCCTGGCTCTTTTTCTTCACTACCGATCATTGCCTTATACCCCTCTCGCCTGCCCCCCTCCACCCTCACCTCCAACAAAAAGTGAAAAGAGCTTAAGGACTTCTTTGTCACTAAGATTGAGATATCTGTTCAGCTGCCTGATTCCCCTTGGCCAGCCAGCTAAATTTCCCCCGAGCTACCCTCCTGCCCTAGTCCTCATCCTCTATTTTCATTCCTATCTCCCCTTGTGCTCTCATGAGCTCATTTCCTCCAAGACCCATCTCCTGATCTCTTAACCTAGTTCCATTAAACTGCTGATCACCCCACTTCCCTTCCAGGCCTCCCGCTCGCTTGCATTGTAAACAGTTCCCTTTCCTCATATACGGTTTCCTTCTCTTTCAAAATCGCCCTCATCAACCACTCCGCAAAAAACCCACGCTCGACTACTCTGTCCTTGCAAACTACCGCCCCATCTCCAACCTCCCCTTCCTCTCCAAAATTCCTGAACGTGTTATCATCTTTCAAATTCTTGTCCATTTTTCCCGCAACTCTAAGTTTGAGCATCTCCAATCAGGTTTCTGTCCCTGCCACAGTGCTGAAATGGCCCTAATCAAAGTTACAAATGGCATCCATTGTGACTGCAGCTGGGATGCACTACCCCTCATCCTCTTGATCTCCCAGCAGCCTTTGACATAGTTGGCCTCACCATCCTTTTCCAATGCCTCTCCATTATTCATCTGACTGGGTTGCCCTTACTTGGTTCCAGTTTTACAGTTAGTCAAATAATCTTCAACAATGGCTTTTTTTCCCGCCGCCTTATCTCGGGGTCCTTCAAGGATCTATCCTTGACCCCTCCTATTCTTAATCTAGAATCTGCTCCTCGGGAAAACCAGCTGAAGACATGACATCAGGTTCCATGTGTATGCTGACATTAGCCATCTCCACCTCTTTCAAACCTGTCCACTTATTCTGTGTTGTCAGCCTGCTTGTCCAACATCCAGTCCTGGATGGGCCACAATTTTCTCCGGTTCAACATTGGGAAGACCAAAGCCATTGTCTGTGACCCCCATTATAAAGTCTGTTCCCTCTCCACCAGTTCCATCCTCCTCCCTGGCCACTGACTCATGCAGAATCAAACTATTTACAACCTTGCCATCCTATTGACCCCATATTCTCTCCATTACAAAGAACGCCTACTTCCACCTCCGTAACATTGCCTGTCTCCGCCCTGCCTCATCTTATCTGCTGCTGAGACCATCATTCATGCTTTTGTCACCTTGAGACGCGACTAGTACCATGCTCTCCTGGCCAACCTCCCATCCTCCATCTGTATAGACTTGGGCTCAGCAAAAACTCTGCTGCCCGTATCCTAACTCACAAGAAGTCCCGCTCACTAATCACCCTGTGCTCGCTGATCTACATTGAGTCCCAGTCAACCAACTCTTCCATTTTAATTTCTCATGCTTTGTTCAAATCCTTTCAGAACCTTATCCCTCCCTATATCAGTAACCTCCTCAAGCCCTACAACCAGAAAAGAACTCTGCGTTCCTCCAACTCTGGCCTCTTACACATTCTCCACTCCCTCCAATCCATTTTTGGTGGCCCTGTCTTCAGCCGTCTAGACTCTTAAGCTATGAAATTCCTTCCCTAATATTTTCCAACTCTCTACCTCTCTTTCCTTCTTTAAGACCCTCCTTAAAACCTATCTCTTGAACCAAGCTTTTAGTCACCCCTCCTAATATCTCCTTTGGCTCAGGGTCCGTTTTTATCTGATTAGGCTTCTGTGAAGCAGCTTGGGAAGTTTTCCGACATTAAATGTGCTATATAAATGTAAGATTTTGATTATGTAGCACAACAACAAAATGGATAAACAATATTACAATTAAAATGTTCATGAAAGGCCCCTGATGCCTACTTGGATAAATGCGGCAAAGACATGCCGATCCAGGCCGACTTAAACAACTTACTACCAATCCATCCCAAATCTACAAGGTCACCAAAGCCCTCAGTGATCTCCCCCAGCCTTGATGACCGACTGCAAAATGCTTGGAAGAACTGCGATATACGGAATGGATTCCTTATAGAGGACCCCACAGTATTACTGAAGGATCAAACCTTCCTCACAAACAGTGAACAACCATCAACCGCCTCAGAACCAGTAATGTTAGATGCTGCCATCTTCTCCATAGGTGGAAGATTAAAGCATCCCCATCATTCGACTGTGGAGCTCCTAAACAGACCCTGGAGCACATCAGTGAGCACTGCCCTCAGAGGAAATTCACAGGCAGCCTACAAGATAGCCATGTAGTTACACCAGAAGCTTTGGCCTGGATATCCAACTTAGATATTGACATTTGATTTGCTTTGGTATTACTGGACAAAATTAGAAGACGCACATGCTATTGCACTAGGCACCTACAGACTTTGAAGGTTTGAGGTTCAATCACTAGTCCATGCTGATCTCAGCCAGCGCAATGGATATGCTGCTATAATTAGCCTCATTCTCTGAGCTGAAGTGAGGGAAAATGACCAGAGTTCTTACTATTGCTCGTATCCAGTGTTTCCTGCTCGAACTGGTTCATACAAAAATAAAGGCAGAACTGGGCTTGTTGTGATTCCCCCATGGTCAAATAACCTACTAACTATCCCCGTCAAGGTGCATGCAGAACACACAAACAGAATAGCCACTTGGGTGAGGTATTCCAAGATTGGCAAAGTCCCTGGAACCAAATGCCAACACGAGTCACTTTTCAAAAGAGGTGTAAGTGCAGAAAGTGGGGTGGGGGAGTGGAGAATGTGGCAAAGTTACAGCACCAGTTTTCATATTAACAGTTGATTATGACATTACAGAATAAATAATCACAAACAAAGCACTCTATATCAAGCCACACATGTGGCATATGTAAGCATTGTTCACTATCAAATCTATGCAACACCTCCCTGGAGGAACATCGTTCCCCCTCCTGTATTCAGAAATCATAATCATTTTTTCCCATGTCAGTTGTGAACTTTGGGTATAGATTTGTGTTGTGGGCTCATGTCCACTGGGAACTGAAATGCTGCTTGATATGTCTCTTAGGAGCTTTAACAGCTGTTAGAGAGTGGAGACTTTCACTTCTCTGTCTGGGTTGTGTATGCATTCAAACCCAGGTCTCAGAGGTGAATGGATCGTGCTCTCCAGTCTCTTGGGTGTTTTAGCTCAACTTTTATGTCGCATATTCATTTTAAATAAAATAGTTAGCAAATAAACATCAGCAACAACTTCAGTAAAATAATTAAACACAATGGAAATCCCGGACTAAGGTTGAGTCACATCCCAGTGCAGTGCCTGAACACAATTCCTCACACTACAGTGACAGGTATTTGTTCAAATCATTTCTACATTTGTGCCAGGTTAGAATTCATAACAATGTGATATGATTTTTATAAACAGATTACCAACCAGCATAAATAACAGAAGTTTAATATTATTGTCAACAGAACTGTAGATTTTTGCTTCTAATTATATAATGTTATTGTGAGGATTCTCTAAGTTCCATAGAACTGAGAGCAACACTTAAATCGAGATTGTATAGACTACTCTGTTCGACGAGCTCATTTTGCCCTCAAATTGAATAGTCTGATTCTGTAACATCTATTTCCACATGCATGGGCATTACAGGTCACGTGATTCACCCAGAATAATGTGCTTGGCCTCAGGTTACACTGAATAATAACAACAGAAAACCTTTTTATCAAAACAGCCCTCAAGTCATCACAGACCCATCCAATTACCAATGGGCCCTAGTTAAATCAGGAGGATCAACTGTGCAGTACAAAAACTTGTCTCACTCTGGGAAAACACTTCAAATTATTGAGTGAGTCAATTGTACCATAAGTATTTTCTGTGGCTTATCCTTAAAAACTGGTAGACAACAATTAAGTACAAGTTAATGTATTGGACTTCAGACTCTGGTCTGAGGGTTGTGTGGGTCCACTCTGGTCTTAACTATCCAAACTTTAGCTTTGGTCAATTTATTCAAAAACCTTATTTGACTTAATTAACTAAATGTTCTTATTATGCAAACTCCACATTTTGCCTAATTATTCAAGCCTCCTCATTGTGCAAGGTCTTGTTTTTATTCTCATGTATAGTGTATAGTATATGCAAGTACTCTACTAATGACTCCACAAGGTAAGGGTATAATATTTAAACTGTCGTGACCTTAGTCCTTTATTGCAGCTCCTAGAGTGAGAACACCAAGAGGTGAGCTCCCTTTTATACTTGGTTACCTGCAGCATACAGGTGACTCTTAGGTCTCCAGCAGTAGCACCCTCTGGTGTTACAGGTATAGTACATACAGGGTGAAGGTACATTCAGTGGTCTAGTGTTACAGTACATACATTAATATACATAACAACACTTCCCCCTAAGCCTTTCCTAAGTCATTATTGCCATGACATGGGGAGATGCTCAGTAGTGGACGGTGGGAGGTTGTGGTGAGGGTTGTGTGGGTGCTCGTGCCCGTGGCTGCACACATCCATTCCCCTCCCCCGCCATACATAGACCATGTGGGTGTCACTGTTGGAGGATTCCGCAGTGGTGGAGCAATTGTTATGGGTAAGGTACATACATTGTAGAGTGGGTATGTGGTGGCATTAGTGGTGGGCAGGGCCACAAGGTGGTATGGCCTCCTTGTCCTCCATTGGTAGTAGAAGTCTGGTCATCCCAGGTTCCGTCGGGAAAGCTGGAGAGTACTGGCCTCTTCCACCCAGTGCTGGCCCTGGTGGCCAGGGGGGGGTAGGGCCAATCTGGGGCAGGTTGCCAGTGGTGGTGGCTGTGTTGCCCATTGACCGCTGTGCCTGCAGTAGGTATGCTCCCACTGGGTGTGTGTGAACCCTTCCTGGGGGATCACATTGGTCCCGGAAGCACAGGCTACATGATACTGTAGTCGCTGGACCTGGGTGTTTCCCACGGGGGGGTTCGCTTTGGCATTGTCATTATACATGTAGAACCCGGTATCATTTCTCATTCTATCATTAGCATACATGATACATTGGCTCCGATCACAACTAGCTACTTCGACATTGTTATACTTCTTTATACTTTCACGTTTGTCACTTACAAAGGTCATATTTGTCACGTTAACATTACTGGCATCACTGTTCAATAGTGCAAACTTGTCACTTATATCATCTTTTGAAGCATTCGTTACATTTCTCCCATTAGCATTGCTGGCATCACCATTCAACAGTACATTTATATACCTGCGTTCATCTATTACACTTTTCTCTTTAACATCATCAGCCTCAACCGAGACTCCAGGATGGTATGTTGCCTCCCTGGTGCAAAGGTCAAGGATGTCTCGGAGCAGGTGCAGAACATTCTGAAAAGGGAGGGTGAACAGCCAGTTGTCGTGGTGCATATAGGTACCAACGATATAGGTAAAAAATGGGATGAGATCATACGAGACGAATTTAGGGAGCTAGGAGCTAAATTAAAAAGTAGGACCTCAAAAGTAGTAATCTCAGGATTGCTACCAGTGCCACGTGCTAGTCAGAGTAGGAATCACAGGATAGCTCAGATGAATACGTGGCTTGAGGAGTGGTGCAAAAGGGAGGGATTCAAATTTCTGGGACATTGGAACCGGTTCTGGGGGAGGTGGGACCAGTGCAAACCGGACGGTCTGCACCTGGCCAGGACCGGAACCAATGTCCTTGGGGGAGTGTTTGCTAGTGCTGTTGGGGAGGAGTTAAACTAACATGGCAGGGGTATGGGAACCTATGCAGGGAGACAGAGGGAAATAAAATGGAGGCAGAAGTAAAAGATAGAAAGGAGAATAGTGAAAGTGAAAGGCAGAGAAACCCAAGGCAAAAAACAAGAAGGGCCACATTACAGCAAAATTCTAAAAAGACAAGCCTGAAGGCTCTGTGCCTCAATGCGAGGAGTATTCGGAATAAGGTGGACAAATTAACTGCGCAGAAAGCAGTTAACGGGTATGACGTAATTGCCATCATGGAGACATGGCTCCAGGGTAACCAAGGCTGGGAACTCAACATCCAGGGGTATTCAACATTTAGGAAGGATAGGCAGAGAGGAAAAGGAGGCGGGGTGGCGTTGCTGGTTAAAGTGGAAATTAATGCAATAGTAAGGAGGGACATTAGTCTGGACGATGTAGAATCGGTATGGGTGGAGCTGCGGAATACCAAAGGGCAGAAAACGCTAGTGGGAGTTATGTACAGACCACCAAACAGTAGTAGTGAGGTTGGGGACAGCATCAAACAAGAAATAAGGGATGTGTGCAATAAAGGTACAGCAGTTATCATGAGCGACTTTAAACTACATATTGATTGGGCTAACCAAATTGGTAGCAATGCGGTGGAGGAGGATTTTCTGGAGTGTATTAGGGATGGTTTTCTAGACCAATATGTCGAGGAGCCAACTAGAGAACTGGCCATCCTAGACTGGGTGATGTGTAATGAGAAGGGACTAATTAGCAATTGTGTTGTGCGAGGCCCCTTGGGGAAGAGTGACCATAATATGGTAGAATTCTTTATTAAGATAGAGAGTGACACAGTTAATTCGGAAACTAGGGTTCTGAACTTAAGGAAAGGTATCTTTGATGGTATGAGGCGTGAATTGGCTAGGATAGACTGGCAAAGGATACGTAAAGGGTTGATGGTGGATAAGCAATGGTAAACATTTAAAGATCACATGGATGAACTTCAGCAATTGTACATTCCTGTCTGGAGTAAAGATAAACCGGGGAAGGTGGCTCAACCATGGCTAACAAGGGAAATTAAGGATAGTGTTAAAACCAAGAAAGAGGCATATAAATTGGCTAGAAAAAGCAACAAACCTGAGGACTGGGAGAAATTTCGAATTCAACAGAGGAGGACGAAGAGTTTAATTAAGAGGGGGAAAATAGAGTACGAGAGGAAGCTTGCAGGGAACATGAAAACTGACTGCAAAAGCTTCTATAAATGTGTGAAGAGAAAAAGATTAGTGAAGACAAACGTAGGTCCCTTGCAGTTGGATTCAGGTGAATTTATAATGGGGAACAAAGAAATGGCAGACCAATTGAACAAATACTTTGGTTCTGTCTTCACGAAGGAAGACACAAATAACCTTCCAAATGTACTAGGGGACAGTGGGTCTAGTGAGAAAGAGGAACTGAAGGATATCCTTATTAGGCGGGAAATTGTGTTCGGGAAATTGATGGGATTGAAGGCCGATAAATCCCCGGGGCCTGATAGTCTGCATCCCAGAGTACTTAAGGAAGTGGCCCTAGAAATAGTGGATGCATTGGTGATTATTTTCCAACAGTCTATCGACTTGGATCAGTTCTTAAAGACTGGAGGGTAGCTAATGTAACACCACTTTTTAAGAAGGGAGGGAGAGAGAAAACGGGTAATTGTAGACCGGTTAGTCTGACATCAGTAGTGGGGAAAATGTTGGAATCAATCATTAAGGATGAAATAGCAGCGCATTTGGAAAGCAGTGACAGGTTCGGTCCAAGTCAGCATGGATTTATGAAAGGGAAATCATGCCTGACGAATCTTCTGGAATTTTTTGAGGATGTAACTCGCAGAGTGGACAAGGGAGAACCAGTGGATGTGGTGTATTTGGACTTTCAAAAGGCTTTTGACAAGGTCCCGCACAAGAGATTGGTGTGCAAAATCAAATGGTATTGGGGATGGTATTGGGGATAATGTACTGACATGGATAGAGTACTGGTTGGCAGACAGGAAGCAGAGAGTCGGGATAAACTGGTCCTTTTCAGAATGGCAAGCAGTGACTAGTGGAATGCCGCAGGGCTCAGTGCTGGGACTCCAGCTCTTTACAATATACATTAACGATTTAGATGAATGAATTGAGTGTAATATTTCCAAGTTTGCAGATGACACTAAACTGCGTGGCAGTGTCAGCTGTGAGGAGGATGCTAAGAGGCTGCAGGGTGTCTTGGACAGGTTAGCTGAGTGAGAAAATGCATGGCAGATGCAGTATAATGTGGATAAATGTGAGGTTATCTATTTTGGGGGCAAAAACATGAAGGCAGAATATTATATGAATGGCGGCAGATTTGGAAAAGGGGAGGTGCAACGAGACCTGGGTGTCATGGTTCATCAATCATTGAAAGTTGGCATGCAGGTGCAGCAAGAGGTGAAGCAGGCAAATGGTATGTTGGCCTTCATAGCTAGGGGATTTGAGTATAGGAGCAGGGAGGTCTTACTGCAGTTGTACAGGGCCTTAGTGAGGCCTCACCTGGAATATTGTGTTCAGTTTTGATCTGCTAATCTGAGGAAGGACGTTCTTGTTATTGAGGGAGTGCAGCGAAGGTTCACCAGACTGATTCCCGGGATGGCTGGACTGTCATATGAGGAGAGACTGGATCAACTGGGCCTTTATTCATCGGAGTTTAGAAGGATAAGAGGGGATCGTATAAGATTCTGACGGGATTGGACAGGTTAGATGCGGGAAGAATGTTCCCGATGTTGGGGAAGTCCAGAACCAGGGGACATAGTCTTAGGATAAGAGGTCGGCCATTTAGGACTGAGATGAGGAGAAACTTCTTCACTCAGAGAGTTGTTAACTTGTGGAATTCCCTGCCGCAAAGAGTTGTTGATGCCAGTTCATTGTATATATTCAAGAGGGAGTTAGATATGGCCCTTACGGCTAAGGGGATCAAGGGGTATGGAGAGAAAGCAGGAAAGGGATACTGAGGGAATGAGCAGCCATGATCTTATTGAATGGCGGTGCAGACTCGAAGGGCCGAATGGCCTTCTTCTGCACCTATTTTCTATGTTTCTATTGCTGTGCCAAGAGTGGACCTGTCCCTTTAATTGTTCTGGGTTGCCGGTCTTCTTTAAGAGGGTCTTGCAATCTTTACCCCAATCCGGTTCGCCACTCGGTGACACATGTTGCTCCCTCAACGCTGCCCCTCGTGGTCTGATCGTGGCCATCTTGATTCCAGGTGTCTTGCCTCGTGGTGCAGGCGCCATCTTCTCTCTCTCCACGAGGTAGGCTGCGGTAATCCTTTTCTCCCCCGGTTCTGCCACGGACGCTGGGAATCTACCTTCTACGCCGATCTTCTTCCCTCGGAGTCCTGCCACTGGAGCCCGGAAGGTGAGATCTGGTTGTTCAGGTTGGATTATCTCGCCGTTGAGTTATGCAGTCTGTGTCATCGCCACGCAGTCGAGTCGGATGGTAGGATTTTCAGGTGCTGCGATGTATCCAAGTTTGGGGCCGTGTAGGATGTCGATCGCCGGGGCCAGGAGGCCTTCATCGCTCCGTCAGATTTGGACTTGCTTCATCCAACTTCTTCCAAGCAACGTTGGACCATCACCAGCAATGATCCACAGGGGAAGTTTGTGCATCGCGCCACCATGGGATACCTGGACTTTCACGCTGCCAATGACTGGGATGGTGCCTTTTGTGTAGGTGAGCAGCTTTGCCTGGATTGGGGACATTTTGGCTTGTCCAGCGGGATTGTCCCAGAGTTTCTCAAAGGTCGTCTGATTCATCAACGACTGGCTCGCCCCTGTGTCGATCTCCATCGAGACTGGAACCCTGTTGATTTCTACTTCCATTTGCCACGGGGAACTCTCGGTGGAGCAGGTATATATTCCGTACTCCTCTTCCAGTTTCGTCTTCATCAGCGCTGGAGCCCAGGTGATCGGCCAACTCTTCAGCGACTCGGTGAGTAAAACTTTTTCTGCACATTCGTAGAAGGTGACCTTTAGTGTTGCAGCCTTTGCAGATATAGTCTTGTATCGGCACTGGTGGGCCTGTGGTTTCCTCCACAGCGCCTGCACGGGGCTAGCTGGTTGGCCCCATGTGGCGGACTCAGGTTGCAGTCTTGCCTCTGAAAGTCGGCATTCAGTTCATTGTACTCGTCGGGTTAGAGTCCTGGGTGTGAGTCATCATCCGTTTGGAGTCGCAGACCGAAATCATGAAGGCCTGGCTCACTTTGATTGCCTTCTGCAGGGTGACCATAGTGTCTGCAGAGAGCAGCTTGTGGAGCAGGCCCTCGTGGCCGATTCCAATAACGAAGATGTCCCTTAATGCATCGGTGAAGTGGTCGCCAAAATCACATGGTGCGGCCAATCTTCTCAGATCTGCAGCGCATTTAGCAATTTCTTGGCCTTCGGGCCTCCAGTGGGTGTAGAACCGGTGTCTGGCTGTGAGGATGCTCTCTAGGTTTAAGTTGTTCTTGTATTAAAGTTACGAGCTCCGCATAGATCTTGGTTGTCGTCTTCGCTGGGGCTAGCAGGTCCCTGATGAGGCCATGGATAGTGGGCCCTCAACTGCTGAGCAGGATGGCTCTGCGATTGTTCACCAGCGAGATCGGTGAGTCCCCAGCCAGGTCGTTCGCAATGAAAAAGTGTTCTAGCCTTTTCACAAAGGCATCCCAATCTTCCCCATCAGCGAATTGTTGGAAGACATATTGTGCGTGAAAATTTGTAACCTCGTCGCCAGTTGCAGTATATGCAAGCACTCTAATAATGACTCCATGAGGTATGGGTATAGTACTTGAACTGTAGTGACCTTAGTCCTTTATTGTAGCTCCTAGAGTGAGGACACCAAGAGGTGAGCTTTCTTTTATACTTGGTTACCTGCAGTGTACAGATGACCCTTAGGTCTCCAGCAGCAGCACCCTCTGGTGATACAGGTATAGTGCATACAGGGTGAAGGTACATTCAGTGGTCTAGTGTTACAGTACATACATTAACATGCATACATAACGCAGTGCATGCACTAAAGGACACCTGATTATGTATCAATTCTGTGTGTCATGAATAGTTTAGATGATTTGAAAACCCTATGAAAAACAAAAAGCACACTACTCAGAAGATCTCTACAACTGGGCAAAGTTGTTCAATTCTCTTTCAACTATCAGGTACAGTACCAGTTTCAATTCTTCAATAACCAATGGATTTTGTAACTTCAGATTGTTGCCAACAAACTCAGAACCATCTCTGTTCAGCTGTTCTCAGTGCGTAGGGGGAAAAGAAGTGGTGGCACCGAAAGTAATGTCTTATAGTTTATGTTTCACAAAGTTCAGATATGTAAGGGACCTAGAGTTAGGTAATAAATATCAATTAAAAATTGGACTATTACTAGTGAGATTTTAAGCCATTTTGAGGTCAACATAATGGGCTCAATTTTCCCCAGGAGTTGCTCCGTTTTTTTTATAGTAGGCTGCTTTTACTGGCCTAACTCAAAAATCCCCAGTTTCCCCAATCAATTTGCACCAGCGTTAATTTTGTTTTTTTAGGTTAGTTTTTTTCTCAAAAGGGAACGTTACCAGCCACCTACGCCAGTTCTGGCCATTTAGGCAACTTTGGCCAGCTAATAGTTACTCCATTTCTACTTAGGCCAGCATATGTGCCACTTGAGAAAACCCTTGCGGAGAGTTAAAGAAATCGGCGCAGGTAAGGAAATCGGCGCAGGTAAGTGCAGCAGATGCCCAGACAGCAGCAGCAAGAAAGGTAAGAGAGAGGGGGAGAGAGAGATGGGGGAGGAAGAGAGAGGTGGGGGGAGGGAGAGGGGGTGGGGGGAAGCCTTTGACCGGGAGGGAGGAGACCACTCGGCTTGGGCTTGGGGCGGGCAGGAGAACTGACAGAACTCACCGGCAGATAGCAGCACTAAGAGATTATACCAGGAGGCCACTCAGCCAAGGTTGGGGAGGGCAGGAGAACTGAAGGAACTCACCTGCAGGCAGGAGAACTCACAGAACGCACAGAGGAGAACTCACAGAACTCACCAGCAGGCAGGAGAACTGACAGAACTCACCTGCAGGCAGGAGAACTCACAGGTTACCATGGCAGCCCGATCTTTTTGCCGCCGATCAAGGCTCCACCTCCTTCGGGTTAGGCCATGCCAAAATGAAGCGATCCTAGGGGGAAACTTACAACACTTTTTCTTTGGCGTACTTGGGCCACAAAAAATCGGGCATAACTCTTCAAGTACGACAAAATAATGCTTTGGGGAAAATTAAGCATATTAAAACTATCGTTGCTTTTGGAAGTCTCTGGTTAAGTTTTATCTCTTTTTTTCACAACAACACTAAAATATTTTACTTAAACATGTCCTTACAATAACAATTTCAATTGTTAAATCATAGAAACATAGAAGCATAGAAATTTACAGTGCAAAAGGAGGCCATTTCGGCCTATCGTGTCTGTGCCAGCTGATAAAAAGCTATCCAGCCGAATCCCACTTTCCAGCTCGAAGTCCGCAGCCCTGTAGGTTACAGCACTTCAAGTGCATATTCAAGTACACTTTAAATGTGATGAGCGGTTCTGCCTCTACCACCCTTTCAGGCAGTGAGTTCAAGACCCCCACCACCCTCTGGGTGAAAAAAGTTCTGCTGAACTCCCCTCCAATCTTTCTACCAATTATTTTAAATCTATGCCTCCTTGTTATTGACCTCTCTGCTAGGAAAAATAGGTCCTTCCTATCCATCCTATCTCGACCCCGCATAATTTTATACACCTCAATCACCTCCCCTCAGCCTCCTCTGCTTTCAAAGAAAACAACCCCAGCCTATCCAATCTTTCCTCACAGCTAAAATTTCCAGACCAGTTAGATTGATATCTTCCTGCAGTCTACAGCTTTCTTCGTCACTCTCAACCACACAGCCAATTTTAGTATCATCTGCAAACTTCTTAATCATACCCCCTACATTGAACTCTAAATCATTGATATATACCACAAAAAGCAAGGGACCTAGTACTGAGCCCTGCGGAACCCCAATGGAAACAGCTTTCCAGTCACAAAAACATCATTCAACCATTACCCTTTGCTTCCTGAGCAATTTTTGATCCAACTTGCCAGGTTTCCTTGGATCCCATGGGCTTTTACTTTTCTGACCAGACTGCCATATGGGACCTTGTCAAAAGCCTTGCTAATATCCATACATTAAACACACTACCCTCATCGACCCTCTTAGTTACCTCCCCAAAAATCAGGAGAAGTTGTGTAAAAGGTGTCATGCAGGGGCCAGTGGTCACAGAACCAATCCAATGAAACATAGAAACATAGAAAATAGGTGCAGGAGTAGGCCATTCGGCCCTTCGAGCCTGCACTGCCATTCAATAAGATCATGGCTGATCATTCACCTCAGTATCCCTTTTCTGCTTTCTCTCCATATCCCTTGATCCCTTTAGCCGTAAGGGCCATATCTGACTCCCTCTTGAATATATCCAATGAACTGGCATCAACAACTCCACAGGTTAACAACTCTCTGAGTGAAGAAGTTTCTCCTCATCTCAGTCCTAAATGGCTTACCCCTTATCCTTAGACTATGTCCCTGGTTCTGGACTTCCCCAACATCGGGAACATTCTTCCCGCATCCAACCTGTCCAGTCCCGTCAGAATTGTATATATTTCTATGAGATCCCCTCTCATCCGTCTGAACTCCAGTGAATACAGGCCCAGTCGATCCAGTCTCTCCTCATATGTCAGTCCTGCCATCCCGGGAATCAGTCTGGTGAACCTTCGCTGCACTCCCTCAATAGCAAGAACGTCCTTCCTCAGATTAGGAGACCAAAACTGAACACAATATTCCAGGTGAGGCCTCACCAAGGCCATGTACGACTGCAGTAAGACCTCCCTGCTCCTATACTCGAATCCCCTAGCTATGAATGCCAACATACCATTTGCCTTCTTCACCGCCTGCTGTATCTGCATGCCAACTTTCAATGACTAATGTACCATGACACCCAGGTCTCATTGCACCTCCCCTTTTCCTAATCTGCTGCCATTCAGATAATATTCTGCCTTCGTGTTTTTGCCCCCAAAGTGGATAACCTCACATTATACTGCATCTGCCACGCGTTTGCCGACTCACCTAACCTGTCCAAGTCACCCTGCAGTCTCCTAGCATCCCTCTCACAGCTCACATCGCCACCCAGTTTAGTGTGATCTGCAAACTTGGGGATATTACACTCAATTTCCTCATCCAAATCATTAATGTATATTGTAAATAGCTGGGGTCCCAGCACTGAGCCCTGCGGCACCCCACTAGTCACTGCCTACCATTCTGAAAAAGACCCGTTTATCCCGACTCTCTGCTTCCTGTCTGCAAACGAGTTCTCTATCCATGTCAGTACATTACCCCCAATACCATGTGCTTTAATTTTGCACACTAATCTCGTGTGGGATCTTGTCAAAAGCCTTTTGAAAGTCCAAATACACCACATCCACTGGTTCTCCCTTGTCCACTCTACCAGTTACATCCTCAAAAAATTCTGGAAGATTTGTCAAGCAGGATTTCCCTTTCATAAATCCATGCTGACTTGGACCGATCCCGTCACTGCTTTCCAAATGTGCTGCTATTTCATCTCTAATAACTGATTCCAACATTTTCTCCACTATTGATGTCAGGCTAACCGGTCTATAATTACCCGTTTTCTCTCTCCCTCCTTTCTTAAAAAGTGATGTTACATTAGCTACCCTCCAGTCCATAGGAACTGATCCAGAGTCGATAGACTGATGGAAAATGATCACCAATGCATCCCTATTTCTAGGGCCACTTCCTGAAGTACTCTGGGATGTAGACTATCAGGCCCCGGGAATCAACAGACAATATAGCCCAATTTTAAATTGGGGCACGAATCAGACAGGAGAGAAAGTAAAGCAAGAGGAAAACTCCTTTAAGGTCACAGGCGTAAGACCCAGGCGATATGAAACCCTGCAGTTACATTTAATATGATTGATGATCTGCCCGCCCGATCGCATCAGGAATCAGGCAGCCCACCCACATGACGCAAACAATTTTATGCCCACCTCCCGAGGCTTATTTAAAGCGGGAAAGCACCTCTTAAGGTGTGGTTTAAATATTGTTTGAACAGTACTGGAAACAACTGTGGCACCAGAGATGAGTCAGGGGTCTGCGCCCAGATTTTCTGATGCCTCCCTGGAGATCCTGGTGGAAGAGGTCAGGGCAAGGAGTGTTCCCCAACATCCCAAGACTAATAACCAGAAGACCTGGATAGAGGTGGCTGACAGGGTCAGTGGCACCAGCATCATCCCCAGCACTTTGGGGGGTGTACTTTGGAAGGGCTAATATAGAAAAAGAGTATACTATAAATGGCACGATTTTGAAATGTGTAGACGAGCAGAGAAACCTTGGTGTCCATATACACAAATACTTAAAGGTGGCACGACAAGTTGACAAGGCGGTTAAAAAAAATATGGATTACTTGGGTTTATAAATAGAGGCATAGAATATTAAAGCAAAGAGATCATGCTAGAACTTTATAACTCACTGGTTAGGCCTCAGCTGGGGTATTGTGGACAATTCTGGGCATCACACTTCAGGAAAGATGTAAGGCCTTAGCCTTAAAGATGAGGTTTACCAGGATGTTACCAGGGATGAAGGATATCAGTTATGAGGAGAGGTTGGAAAAGTTAGGACTGTTCTCCTTGGAAAAGAGGTGAAACATAGAAACATAGAAACATGAAGAGGTGACCTGATAGAGGTTTTCAAGATGAAGAGAGGTTTTGACAGAGTAGATAAAGAAAAACTATTCCCTTTGGCAAATGGGTCAATAACCAGAGGTATTAAGATTCAAAATCATTGGCAAAAGGTCTAATGTGTCAATGAGGAGAATTTCTTTCACTCGGAGAGTTGTCGGGGTCTGGATCGCTCTGTCGTGTACATTTCTATGATTGTAGGACTTGGCTTTAATGTAGGAAGAGATTCAATTATCTCACAAGAGCTGCAAGGGCGAGTAGAGCTCTTCATTGCTTTACCTCTCGCAACGACACCTGTCGAACTAGTCATGCCCCCATTAAATTCTCTCACTGACGTTGTAAGGGCACTGTAATGGCAGATAAAACTGCCATTTGCAAGTCATGTGCGCAAACGTTGCAGTCAATGTGACCTGCGATGTAGGAGCCTCATCCCTCCATAGGCTACCAATATCACCTGATGCACCCTGTAAACACCTGGTTTTGCAGATGTTTCCTGGGGCGGGCATTAAATGAGGCATTAGGGCCGAATTTTGCTTCCGGGGCATTGCACGACAATTGATGTTATGATCTCAGTGAAACTAGACAGCGGATCGTTAAGTTTTTGCACTGCCGCAAACCATGAGCCGAATTTGCCGGCCGGGCGGTAAAAGCTGGAGGCCCGGTGTTACGCCTATAAAACATCATTTACTGCCCACAGAGGGGCAAGCAAGCCGAAAGTCCAGCCCCAAATATACATTCATGTAGTACTGTTAAAATCCTCAGGACGTCTGAAAACACTTTGCCCTCAATTAATAATTTTTGAGGTGTGTTCACTGTTTTGTAGGCAAACATGTTAGCCACTCCATCAATGTCCAGCTGATGTGCAACCATAGGCAACAAATCTTGCAGTTCAATGTCCAGTATCCTGGCAGAGCTATGATGCTTTCATTCTGCGGCAATCCACTGTACCAGCAGCATTTCAGCCACTATGGCAAACTAAAAGGGTGGCTACTGGGCGACAAGGGCTATGCACTGATGACATGGCTCATGACTCCGGTGCGCAACCCATGCACACATACACAGCACGTATACAATGAGAGCCATGCTACCACACAAAATGTGATGAAAGAGACAACTGGCGATTTGAAACAACAATGCCGCTGCCTGGAGTGTTCTGGAGGAGCCCTGCAGTACTCGGCAGACTGTGTATCAAGAATTGAGGTGGTCTGCTGCATGCTGCACAACCTTGCCATTGTGAGGACACAGCCTTTGCCATCAGCTATACGATGAGCAGCTGAGGAGCAGAAGGAAGAATGGAGGAGGCAACCTAGACAACCCCTTTGTGCCCGGGCTGTGCATGAAGAACTGATCTGAGTGCGACACCAGTAACCACATCCCCAATTCCCCATTCACCAACAGTCCCACACCTTATCTTCCCTCTGTCACTGACCATCAAAGCATCCACTTGGCCAGAATGCTGAAAAAAACGCCTCCACAAAATAAACATTCCAAACCAAATTGATAAAATCAAATCATGCCATATTACATCCAAACGTAAACTCATGACCCATGTGCAATCTTTAGTGCTTATTGTTTATGTACCTTTGCCTGTCCTAGTGCATCTGCACAGTGTTACCCCAAGGGCTGTAGCATGGCTGGAGGAAGGCCGTTGACTTTCAGTGGAGGAGACTGCAGATGGCCTTAGAGGACAACCTCAAGCAGCTCTGGGTCTAGAAGGCCCGGCTGCAGACGGGCACCATCTCGTCACGGGCAGCATGGTTGTAGGACAGATTGCTGGACTGCTGTGACACCCTGCAAGTTCCTTTGAACACTGGTATCCACAGCCACGACGGCATCAGTCTGAGTTTGCATGGCAGCGCTCAGATGTTGGGTGGCTGCTGCTTGTGCTGCAATGGAAGTTGAGACATTGGCCATCAGATGCTGTTTCATGGCTGAATCCATAAATGTGCTAATAGAGTTGGCCACTTTCATGCGAGGAATAATGGGCTTCAAGCTCTGTGCAAAGCCCAGTGCCAAGTTGGTGCCAGACTTCACCACACTCCTTGATATTACACACAGGCTTTCTATCAGGATTCCCAATGTATCAAGTATTTCATTGTGCATGCCCATCAGCGTTCTTCTATAGCCCACCCCATTAAAGTCCTCATCTGAGTCTTCTGCAGCAAACTCATGTGTGAACTCACCCTCCGGCAAGCTGGCACCTGTACTATCTTTGCCCCCACTTTAGCTGTGGGCCACTCGTGCCCGATGTCTCACCATGAACAGATCCTGCCTCTATCCTCTAAGTTAAGCACAGTGTCAGTATTTGAGCAGGTGGTTGCGAGTGTTAATCGAGTGATGCTGTGTCTTCATCATTACTGTCTTCTTGCTGTTCCACCACTGACTAGGCAAGTTGCAGTTCTTAGGTAGCTGAAAGGAGAAAGGCACAAGGGTAAGGCTGTGGTGAGGGGAGGGGAGGGGAGGGGGGGAAGTAAGAGGTGCTGCTTACACCATCTGCAGCTTGTAAATCAGAAGAGATTGTTGGATCAAGGGGAAGTGGGATGTGAGAAGGAGGATTAACCATCAGGATACCGTCATCTTCGATGGTTTTAGTCCTTCCGCTGGCCAGTGATGGCCAGCACTGTTTCCTCTATGCGGCATGTCCTCCTCCAGTTAGGTCCTGCTGCCTCCAGTTCTGTGCCAGCGAGAGGAAAGTGTGACTGTGAGTGTGGTTCAATCTGTTTGGCTGATGTGCCTGTCATGATTGAATAGCTGGTAGTGTGTGCAAGCCATGAGATGTGGGTGTGAGGCTTGCAGCAGTGAGGGTGAAGTGAAGCTATGAATGTTAGTAGGCGTCCTGATTGATAAGACATTGTTGGTAGGTGAGTGATGGAGATGTGGTGATTTGAGCCGTGGCTGAGGCTAGTGGTGCAATTGGTGGGATATGGCAGTTGAAGATGCATTCACTGACTGTGACCACTGGTGTGAGGTCACTGAACTTCTTGCGGCACTGCATCCGGACCCTTGTGGCTTCACTCCTGGTATTAATATCTATGGCTACCTGGTCCCACTGCATTCTGAGTGTGTGTCAGGAGAGCCTCCTTGGCCCCCTGCAGATATAGGACATCTTTCCTCCTTGCCACCTCCTCCACCAAAGCCTCCAGTGCAGTGTCGGAAAACCTTGGAGCCCATTCTCTCCCACGTTGTGCCATTCTTCATTGTTTTCCAGGTCAGATTCACTTCCTGAACGACTGCCAGCACCTGCTCCAGCCACAATGCACCTCCCCTTTAAGAGGTGCAGGCTAGCTTTAACTGGTGTTAGCAAGTCACATGTTGATGCATGCAGCCAATGGACAGTGCTGTCAGCACCCTGAAATCATGGACAAGAGCAGGCAGCATGAAGTAGTGTTGCTGCCTGCATTGCAATCAACGGGCGTGGGTTAATCGCACATCACGCTCACCGTGCCCGTTTTCGGGGACTATCGAATTTTGCCCCCCAGGTTTTTTGATTAGCTCAGTGTAGTGATTTATCATCATATTTTGGAAGCTCCTAAATGGCAGCTGTGAATCACATTATTTTTATATGCCTGTTTGTGTAAATACTTAACAGTGAGTGCTAACAACCAACACATTTGTAACAGTGCACCTAGCAATACAATAGAGAATAGAGAAATCTCAGACAGGTGATCATATTCTTCAATATAATATTTTCAGATACAGGGCTATTTCCAGGCCACTCAGATTCATTCAGATTTGTATTAATATTCAGATTTGCAAAATTCCACTTAGTTATATCTGTTTTACAGTTGAGTTAACTGGAAAAGAACAACGGTATATTTTGTTTTCATTTTTAACATTACCAAAAGTACAGAAGTTACATCAAAAACCTTCCTTTACAAAATTTAAGTTTCTATTTGCAACTGACAGAAGTTAAGTTCAATATACCCTCCCCCAACCCCATGTGCGCGCACATAAACGCATCTCAAAAAATAATTCAAAAAAGGGAATACGTTGTTCCTTTATTCATGTGAATCCTTTCCTATTTTCAGAACAGCTAATTCCTGAATATGGCCACAGTTGACTTTCAGCATTTGGATAGATTTTTGGCTAATTTTTACACTTATCAAGGTGAAGGATGACAGTGCTAGGGAATGGAACATTGCGTTCTCTCTGCTACAGTGACAGTGTCAAGCATTCCCAGGTCAAGTAAACCATGGGTCAGTAGCAACTTAAAGCTTTCCTTACACTCCCCAACACCAACCTCAGAAGAACACCCCTGACCTGAGCATTATGACACTGGTCATTCCTCACATCATATACTACATCTCTGAGATTAGCCAATTAGTACTGATTTATGGTAAGTTCTGCGCTGTGGTCTAATAGAGAAAACTCACTCAGCCAATACAAGCGACTTACAAAAGTCCTGGGACTTATGACCTTCTGGTTGGAAGTTCAATCATTTCAGCACCCACACACAAAATTATACATACACTGAATAAATGTGGATATGTTTATACAGCCTATATTAGTCATAACTGGCCAGTGATTCTGCAGTCATAGTCAAATGAACAGTGTCATATGTGTTGTGCTCCACTGCTGCATAACATTTTACACATGTGCAGCATATATTCTCAGTTTCAATATGGAAAATTTGGGCTCACTTACGTAATGAGTATTTGGACAACATGTTTTGATTATCTAATGCTAGTGTACAGCAAAAATCTTCACAAATTATTTAGGATAGACACAACTATTTTCAGCTGATTTATCAATAAACTTCCTTCCATCATAATGTGAGAAATTGCACATCAAGAAATCGTTGATGATTGCACAGTGTTCAGCCCATATTCACAATTGCTCAGATAAGGAAGCAGTCCATACCCACATGCAGCAAGATCTGGACAGCATCCAGGCTTGGGCTAAAAAGTGGCAAGTAACATTTGTGCCACACAAGTATTTGTACTAGGCAATGACCATCTCCAACAAGAGAGAGCTTAATCACCTCCCCTTGACATTCAATGCCATTACCATCATCAAATCCCCCCGAGGGTCACCAGTGACCATAAACTATACTGAAATAGGCACATAAATGCTATGGCTACTAGAGCAGGTCTGAGGCTGGTTATTCTGCAGCGCGTGGCTCATCTCCCAACTTCCCAAAGCCTCTATACCATCTATAAGGCAGGAATGTGTTGGAATACTCTCTAATTGCCTGGATGGGTGCAACACTAAAAAGCTCGATACCCTCCAGAAAAATGCAGTCTGCTTGATCGGCAGCCCATCCACAAGCTTAAAGCTCCACCCCCACCACCGGCTTACTGTGGCTGCAGTGTGTACTTTCCACTGGAAGTAGGCAGCAAGTCACCATGGCTTATTCAGCAATTCCACCTAAATCCACAACCTATACCATCTCAAAGGCCAAGGGGAGCAGGCACATAGGAACGTCATCATCTCCAAATTCTCTTCCAAGTCATACAGCATTCCGACTTGGACATATATTACTGTTTCTTTATTGTTGCTGGGTCAAAATCCTGGAACTCCCTATCTCACACCATTGTGGGAGTACCGTTACCACATGGACTGCAGTAGTTCAAGAAAGCCTACAACCACCTTCTCAAGGGTATCTAAAGATGGCGATAAATGCCGACCTTGCCAGTGATATCTGTTATATATGTATACTTGCATTTACTCTGTACAGCCACCAGAGGGCTCATCCCCTGGAGTCCCAAGGGATCCCATAATCCCTTGGGAGCACAGGTATTTAAGGAGGTTTCACAGATTGGAGAGGCACTCTGGAGACCTGCAATAAAAGACTACGGTCACAGTTTACTTTTAGCTCACAGTGTTCAGTCTGACTCTTTCTCCATAAACAACAACTGGCGATGAGATACAGATAGTGAACCCAAAGATGCAGAGAACAGTGTGCATCCTGGAGAAATTTTCGGAGGGAGATGATTGGGAAACTTTTGTGGAGCGACTCGACCAATACTTCATGGCCAACGAGCTAGATGGGGAAGAGTGCGCTGTCAAATGTAGAGCGATCCTCCTCACCGTCTGTAGGGCACAAACTTATGGCCTCATGAAGAATCTGCTCACTCCAGCAAAACCCACGGAGAAATCCTACGATGATTTGTGTACACTGGTTCGAGAACATTTGAACCCAAAGGAAAGCGTTCTGATGGCGAGGTATCGGTTCTACACCTACAAAAGGTCTGAAGGCCAGGAAGTGGCGAGTTATGTCGCCGAGCTAAGACGCCTTGCAGGACATTGCGAATTTGAAGGACATTTGGAGCACATGCTCAGAGACTTTTTCGTACTTGGTATTGGTCACGAAACCATACTTTGCAAACCTTTGACTGTAGAGATCCCAACCTTGAGTAAGGCCATAGTGATAGTCCAGGCGTTCATTGCCACCAGTGACAATACTAGGCAAATCTCTCACCACACAAGTGCTGCTACAAGTACTGTGAACAAAGTGATGTTGTTTTTGAATCGTAATGTACAGGGCAGGTCACACATACCTGCAGCTGCATGTCCGCAGATGTCTCAGAGTCCACCAGCAAGGGTGATGAAAGCAAGGCCATTAACACCTTGTTGGCACTGTCGGGGTGATCATCGTTTCCATTCATGCCGAGTCAAAGGGTACGTTTGCAAGGGCTGTGGAACAATGGTACACCTCCAATGAATGTGCAGGCGAGCTGCTAAGTCTGTTAAACCTGTAAACCACCATGTTGCAGAGGAGGACAGATCCACAGAGGATCACGACGAAACAAGAGCCTCAGATAGAGGAGGCACTGTAAATGGGGTGCACAAATTCACCATGAATTGTCTCCCGATAATGCTGAATGTTGAACTAAATGGACTCCCGGTGTCAATGGAGCTGGACACAGGTACGAGCCAGTCCATCATGGGCAAAAAGACTTTCGAAAGGTTGTGGTGCCACAAGGTCTCAAGACCAGTCTTAACTCCAGTTCGCACGAAACTAAGAACTTACACTAAAGAATTGATTCCTGTAATCGACAGTGCTACCATAAAAGTCTCCTACGATGGAGCAGTGCACAAGCTACCACTCTGGGTTGTACCGGGCAATGGTCCCATGCTGCTCGGCAGGAGCTGGCTGGGAAAGATATGCTGGAACTGGGACGACGTCCGAGCACTATCGCCCGCTGATGACACTTTGTGTGTCCAGGTCTTCAACAAATTTCCTTCGCTGTTCGAACCAGGCATCGGGAAATTCCAAGGAGGAAAAGTGCAGATCAACCTAATTCCAGGGGCGCGACACATCCATCACAAGGCGAGAGCAGTACCGTACATGCTGAGAGAAAGGGTAGAGATCGAGCTCGACCGGCTACAAAGAAAGGGCATCATTTCACCGATCGAGTTCAGCAAGTGGGCCAGTCCTATCGTCCCAGTGCTCAAGGGAGACGGCACCGTCAGAATCTGCGGCGATTACAAAGTAACTATCAATCATTTCTCCCTGCAGGACCAATACTCACTAACAAAAGCCAATGACCTCTTTGCAACACTGGCGGGAGGAAAAATGTTCACGAAGCTGGATCTGAATTCAGCCTACATGACGCATGAACTGGAGGAATCATCGAAGGACCTCAGCTGCATCAACACGCACAAAGGTCTTTTTGTTTATAACAGGTGCCTGTTTGGAATCCGATCAGCGGCGGCGATATTCTAGAGAAACATGGAAAGTTTACTGAAGTCGGTCCCGCACACCGTGGTCTTCCAGGACGACATCTTGGTCACAGGTCGGAACACAGTCGAGCACCTGCAGAACCTGGAGGAGGTTCTTAGTGGACTCAACCGCGTAGGGCTCAGGTTAAAATGCTCAAAGTGCGTTTTCCTGGCGCCTGAAGTGGGGTTCTTGCAGCGGACGGCATCAGGCCCACCAACGCGAAGACAGAGGCAAGCGAGAACGCACTGAGACCACAGAATGTAACGAAGCTGCGGTCGTTTCTGGGACTCTTGAACTACTTTGGTATCTTCTTACCGTGTCTCAGCACACTGCTAGAACCACTACATGTCTTACTATGAAAAGGTGGTGAATGGGTTTGGGGGAAAAGCCAAGAAAATGCCTTTGTAAAAGCGAGAAAATGCTCAAACAAATTGCTTGTGTTGTATAATCCATGTAAGCGTTTGGTACCAGCATGTGATGCATTGTCATATGGCGTCGGGTGTGTATTGCAACAAGCTAATGATTTCGGGAAACTGCAACCGGTTGCTTATGCATCTAGGAGTCTGTCGAAGGCTGAGAGAGCCTACAGCATGATTGAAAAAGAAGCATTAATGTAGGACTATGGGGTAAAAAAAATGCATCAATACCTGTTTGGGCTAAAATTCAAATTGGAAACTGACCATAAGCCACTTATATCCCTGTTTTCCGAGAGTAAAGGGATAAATACCAACGCATCGGCCCGCATCCAGAGATGGGCGCTCACGTTGTCCGCATACAACTACACTATCTGCCACAGGCCAGGCACAGAAAACTGCACCGATGCTCTCAGTAGGCTGCCATTGCCCACCACGGGGGTAGAAATGGCGCAGCCCGCAGATCTAGCCACGGTTATGGAAGCATTTGAGAGTGAGCAATCACCCGTAACTGCCCGGCAGATAAAAACCTGGACAAGCTAGGACCCCTTTTTATCTCTAGTCAAAAGCTGTGTGCTTCACGGGAGCTAGTTCAATGTACCAGTGGAAATGCAGGAAGAGATAAAGCCGTTCCAGCGGCACAAAGATGAAATGTCTATACAGGCAGACTGCCTTCTGTGGGGCAATCGAGTAGTGGTCCCCAAGAAGGGCAGCGACACCGTCATCAATTAAATCCACAGTACCCACACAGGCATCAAAATGATGAAAGCAATAGCCAGATCCCACGTGTGGTGGCCCAGTATCAATGCGGACTTAGAGTCCTGTGTTACAGATGTAATACATGCTCGCAGTTAAGCAATGCAGCCAGGGAGGCGCCGCTAAGTTTATGGTCTTGGTCCTCCAAACCGTGGTCGAGGGTAGACGTCGACTATGCAGGCCCGTTCTTGGGTAAAATGTTCCTTGTGGTTGTAAACGCGTACTCCAAGTCGATTGAAGATGAGAAGGGGGATTTCATAATGGGAAATGTGGAAATGGCTGAGACCTTAAACAATTATTTTGCTTCGGTCTTCACAGTGGAAGACACAAAAACCATGCCAAAAATTGCTGGTCACGGGAATGTGGGAAGGGAGGACCTTGAGATAATCACTATCACTCGGGGGTAGTGCTGGACAGGCTAATGGATCTCAAGGTAGACAAGTCCCCTGGTCCTGATGAAATGCATCCTAGGGTATTAAAAGAGATGGTGGAAGTTATAGCAGATGCATTGGTTATAATCTACCAAAATTCTCTGGACTCTGGGGAGGTGCCAGCGGATTGGAATGCAGCTAATGTATCGCCTCTGTTTAAAAAAGGGGGCAGACAAAAGGCAGGTAACTATAGGCCGGTTAGTTTAACATCTGTAGTGGGGAAAATGCTTGAAGCTATCATTAAGGAAGAAATAGCGGGACATCGAGATAGGAATAGTGCAATCAAGCAGACTCAACATGGATTCATGAAGGGGAAATCAAGTTTAACTAATTTACTGGAATTCTTTGAGGATATAATGAGCATGGTGGATCGAGGTGTACCGATTGATGTGGTGTATTTAGATTTCCAAAAGGCATTCGATAAGGTGCCACACAAAAAGTTACTGCAGAAAATAAAGGTACGCGGAGTCAGAGGAAATGTATTAGCATGGATAGAGAATTGGCTGGCAGAAAGCAAAGAGTCGGAATAAATGGGTCCTTTTCGGGTTGGAAATCGGTGGTTAGTGGTGTGCCACAGGGATCGGTGCTGGGACCACAACTGTTTACAATATACATGGATGACTTGGAAGAGGGGACAGAGTGTAGTGAAACAAAATTTGCAGATGACACAAAGATTAGTGGGAAAGCGTTTGTGTAGAGGACACAGAGAGGCTGCAAAGAGATTTAGATAGGTTAAGCGAATGGGCTAAGGTTTGGCAGATGGAATACAATGTCGGAAAATGTGAGGTCATCCACCTTGGGAAAAAAAACAGTAAAAGGGAATATTATTTGAATGGGGAGAAATTACAACATGCTGCGGTGCAGAGGGACCTGGGGGTCCTTGTGCATGAAACTCTTTTGAGTTTACCTGAAAAAAAACATAAACATTAAACCGTGCCACCCGCCTGGGTGACACAGCAGACATTTTCAAGGCCCCTTTTTTTGCCTTTTTTTTTTGGTGTTTTTTTTTTGTGGTTTTTTTTGTGGGTTTTTTTGCGCTAAAATCACATTTTTCCAAGTGCCCCCTATAAAAGGGGAGGGGGACACTAAAAGCACCGGCAATTAAAACAAATTAAACTTAAAAACGTAAAATCAAATTAAAATTTAGTTGCCGGGCTCCTTGTGCATGAATCCGAAAAAGTTAGTTTGCAGGTGCAGCAGGTAATCAGGAAGGCGAATGGAATGTTGGTCTTCATTGTGAGAGGGATGGAGTACAAAAGCGGGGAGGTCCTGCTGCAACTGTACAGGGTATTGGTGAGGCCGCACCTGGAGTACTGCGTGCAGTTTTGGAGACCTTACTTAAGGAAGGATATACTAGCTTTGGAGGGGGTACAGAGACGATTCACTAGGCTGATTCCGGAGATGACGGGGTTACCTTATGATGATAGATTGAGTAGACTGGGTCTTTACTCGTTGGAGTTCAGAAGGATGAGGGGTGATCTTATAGAAACATTTAAAATAATGAAAGGGATAGACAAGATAGAGGCAGAGAGGTTATTTCCACTGGTCGGGGAGACTAGAACTAGGGGGCACAGCCTCAAAATACTGGGGAGCCAATTTAAAACCGAGTTGAGAAGGAATTTCTCCTCCCAGAGGGTTGTGAATCTGTGGAATTCTCTGCCCAGGGAAGCAGTTGAGGCTAGCTCATTGAATGTATTCAAATCACAGATAGATAGATTTTTAACAAATAAGAGAATTAAGGGTTATGGTGAGCGGGCGGGTAAATGGAGCTGAGTCCACGGGCAGATCAGCCATGGTCTTGTTGAGTGGCGGAGCAGGCTCGAGGGGCTAGATGGCCTACTCCTGTCCTAATTTTTATGTTCTTATGAATGTGAGATAATGTCGGCTACCACGTCCACTGCCACTACTGAAAGCCTGCGGGCCATGTTTGCCACACACGGCTTACCCAATGTCCTGGTGAGCGAAAACGGGCCATGTTTTACCCGGGCTGAGTTCAAAGAATTCATGACTCATAACGGGATCAAACTTATCACATCTGCCACGTTTAAACCAGCGTCCAATGGTCAGGCAGAGAGAGCAGTGCAAACCATCAAGCAAGGCTTGAAGAGGGTAACTGAAGGCTCACTGCAGACTCGCCTATCCCGAGTCCTGTTTAGCTATGGCACGAGACTCCACTCACTCACTGGGATCCCACCTGCTGAACTGCTCATGAAAAGGGCACTTAAGACAAGGTTCTCGTTAGTTCACCCTGATCTACAGGAACAGGTAGAAAGCAGGCAGCTTCAACAAAGTGCATACCATGATAGCGCAAATGTGTCACGCGAGATTGAAATCAATGATCCTGTATTTGTTTTAAATTATGGACAAGGTGGCTTCCCGGCACTGCCGTGGCCAAAAAGGGGAGCAGGGTGTTTCGGGTCAAACTTTCAAATGGACTCATTCACCGGAAACACTTGGACCAAATCAAACTCAGATTCACGAATTACCCTGAGCAACCCACCTTGGACCCTACCTTTTTTGAGCCCCCAACATACACACCAGTGGCAACCGGCACCACGGTTGACCACGAAGCAGAACCCATCATTCACAACAGCCCTGCAGGGCCCAATACACCAGGCAGCCCAGCAAGGCCAGCTGCACAGCAGCCCAGCGAGGGCCCAACAAATGATTCAACAACACCAGCTTTCAAACCGAGACGATCAACCAGG
Source organism: Pristiophorus japonicus (assembly GCF_044704955.1). Classification (NCBI taxonomy): domain Eukaryota; kingdom Metazoa; phylum Chordata; class Chondrichthyes; family Pristiophoridae; genus Pristiophorus; species Pristiophorus japonicus. Next base: position 274,051,051 of record NC_091977.1, on the reverse strand, counting down.
GCAAGAAGGGCCCCAGATCGACTCACATTGTAAATAGTTACACTATTGACCTTGGGGGGGCGGGGAGTGTTGTTATATATGTATACTTGCATTTACTCTGTGCAGCCACCAGAGGGCTCATCCCCTGGAGTCCCAAGGGATCCCATAATCCCTTGGGAGCACAGGTATTTAAGGAGGCTTCACAGATTGGAGAGGCACTCTGGAGACCTGAATTAAAAGAGTAAGGTCACACTTTACTTTGAGCTCACAGTGTTCAGTCTGACTCTTTCTCCATACACAACAATATCCATATCCCAAAGAATGCTTAAAAAAGGATTTGCTACGCATAGTGACCAAAGAATGTTTACCCATATTAAGAATAATTTTACATTGAAAATCTTTACTAATGATGTAAACTAACCATATAATTAAAAATAAATCTTCCATCAAACCAATTTTCAACCAGAGTTCCTTTATCAGCAATGAATGGTTCTCACCAAAACATTAACTCACCTTTTTCTGTTCGGTGCTGGCTGACCTGTATAGTTCCAGAATGTTCTATTTTTATTTCAGATTTCCAGCATTTAGGATTTTCTTATCACTACTTTTATCAATAAGCTGAACTTCAAACAAGTCAGCTGCACTAGATCACACAACACTCCTTTCTCTTATCTTGTGACTTTTCACTCACAGTTGCCATTCTGAGGTATTTTGGTTAATTTCAATTCCAGAAAGCTAACTCATGATTAGCTAGCTTTTGTGCAGTGCAATCTGTGTATGAAATTCACACATCATACCAGTGTTTGCAGTTCCGATATAAGTAAGCTGCTGGTCTAAGCAAACTGTTACTAAAACCCAATTTTCTCCTGGCTGGGTTTACTAGAATAGCATTGTATGTAAGTCAGGTTATCAATCAGCAAACTTTTTGTCCACACTGGCTGGATTCCATTGTATAGCAGCAGTTATATTTAAAACAAAAACAGCACAGCAAAGGCCTAATAGCTGCAACAACAACAGAAATTCCATGCACGCAGAGTCCAGAAGGTACAATGGGAAACAAAACTTGAAAAGAAACATTTTGTTCCTACTGCCCTTGATGCTTTCCCATACTCTAAGAACTCAGCAGATATAGTAGATGAAGTGGAGGAGACACTGGATGATCAGAGTTTTCACTTAATTATCTTTAAGAGTTATGGGAAAATACATTTTCTCTTCTTCCACCTAGAATCATTCCACCAGGAAATGAAGTAAAATAAAAAGAGAATCCTTACAGGGAAAACTGCACATGAATGGAAGATTTCTTAGTGAGCTATTTGTAATGAAACATATACAGAGAATATTGTTGAATCTATTAAAACAGTGAAAAAAGGACACCTTTCCCCATGGTCTGTTGGAAGGAGCAGGCCTGAATTGCATTCTTATTTTATTACTGTTGTGCTCGGCACGACTTAGACCCGTGACTATCTGAAGTTTTACAATGGTATTTTTCATTTGCTGTCCAATTGATAAGTTGTCATAATTGTGTAATTTAATGACAAATTTAACTACCCGTATATACATTAACTTATTAACTTATTAACTTGGTGTTTTCAATAAATGCAATCAACCAAGTGAAGAAGGCTGCATGAGAATTACTGCAGCATGACCACAAGGAACACAAGATTAGAATTTGTTAATTTTCGCAACAGTGTACTGTAAACATAGGAATACTTTCATATCTGAACCTTCTCTTCATCATCTTCTGTAAGAACTACGGGAATAGTTTATCCCACATGTGGAAGATCTCATAACTCACAAGCACTGATAAAAATCTTCACTTGTGGGATAACGTGCATTATCCCATGATGCCGCCAAGATATTCTATTTATACCACAATAAAAAGTACTGGTGCATCAACTTGTTTAAAAATGAAAAGTTTTGAATTCTGAATAAATGTGGATGTTTTTTGGTCATGAAACAGGTGGAGGTTGACTTGACACCAAAGTACCTTTGTTACATAACAAAGAAAGCAGCTGAGAGACTGGTTGGTTACGTGACTGTGTTCATCTGTGGTACAGTATAATAAACCACCAAAGGAAGTTGTGCGTCTATTAGCTCCATGATCCAAGAAATGCACCTTGCCATGAATACAGCAACTTCAGTTTTAATAAAAACCCATCTAAGGACTGTTACAAATGCATTTGTAAGAAGAGGATTTGAAGCAAGCAAACAAGTTTAGCCTACTTTACTATTAGATTTTAAAAAACTGGCCACAGAATTTGTACATAATTAACCAGAAATTATTTCTTGTCAAACTTGCAGCAACGTGTTAATCCTGCAGTGTGAATATTATTACATATTAACGACAACAAATACACTTACTGATATTCCATGATTAAATGCATTTGCTGTCATTAACATGTAACTGCTAGCATAAAATTGACCTACAAATGGATACAACCACCCATAAAATTATATATACAGGGTATAATATATATTACTGCTGTGAAATCACTAAATTATATATTTTATTTATATATATATATCCTGTAGTGATTTCAAGGCAATAATCCCATTTTATGGTTATAAACCAGTATTGTTGGTGTTTGTTACATCATCTGCTCTGGTTAAAATTACTTTTGTTAACAACCACTGGAATAAATTACTCTCCACTACTTCACTGCATTCCCTCAAATCATTGGTATTCATATACCAAACTATGACAATGAACAGAATCATTGCTTAAAGCTCTTGTCCAGCACCCAAAAGACCTGCAGCTCTTAAAGAAAAACAAACTCACTTTATTTCCTCTTCTACATTTTTTTCATAGGAACCTACTTTTTCTTAGATTTCTGCTGTAACCAAGTTATCGTAATTTTCCTCAGCACTTAAAACAATGACTCAGAGGCAACCAGCTTAGGGATAGCTGTCAGAGAATGATGGCTCGCATTCAGGCAGCAGCAGGTTTGTTCAGGGCTCCAGATAAAAAGACGCTCCACAGTTCAATGCTGATTTGACTGGTAGCATAATTTTCTTAGACTATTTGCAGATGCAGGGAGTTATCAATCCGAACAGACACACAATCCAGGTCCAGTGTCACTTCTCCTCATTATGTTAATGGTTAATACATGCAAATGAAAACATTCCAGCAATTTGATTTCTTTGGAGATAGTTTGCATATTGTCTTTACCATAATGACAGCACACTTTTTTTCAGTGTCGATTAATGCAAGGGTAGTTAGTTCATTTTTATCTGAAAAGGTTCACTTCTGCAGCTATCGGAATGTTTCTACATTTTTTTAACTAATTATGATTCAGGTACCATAAGCAGATTTTTTACGCTATTGGTGTTTTTCTTAATTAAGAAACAAATGAATTCTCCTCAGCACAGACAGAACAACAGGATGTGATGCCAGAGGCCAAGCACATATTTCTTAATTGAAGTCACTTCATTGTCAGTTTTTTTAATGAAGGCACAATCTAAATGGATATCAAAAAAGCTGCTGGAAAAAATCCAGTTCTTTTTTATATAAAAAAGAAAAAAAAGATAATGAGCTAAAAAAAACAGATACGAGTTGGCAGCCTCAGAGTTACACCTACAGTTCTGACTAATGTAACCTAGTTCTTATCGACGGGTCTGTGAGTGACTTAACATTACAGAATGACAATAACTTCATTAATTCTTCACCCACTGAGCTCACCTTACGTTTGGAACTTTATTCAATCAATCTTTGATGCTCTGACCTCCCAAATGGCAAATTCTGGGGATGAAGAAAGAGGGGAGGTCGCTTAACAAGCACAGATTGAAATAGCACAGCCTTTGATTATCCTGCCATCCCAAAGATTGTAACACGTGACAGTCTTCTCAAGACCCCCTTTTACTCCTGGCAGCTGCTTCTTGTACTTGACCATGAAAAGGGAGGGCGTTAGGGGAAAAAGCCCAAGCAGTGCCAGCCCAGTGCTGCCTGAGACTGAGCAGATAGTGACCTTTTCGTCCTTCAGGTTTGCCTACCAGGCCCCACTCTATCACAGAAGCCAAATCATCTGATCCCAAACTAACTGACAACTGCTTCTGATGGTAGCAAGCCAGACATCAATCAATCAGTTTTTATCAAAGCTGGTCTCCGTTTTTCAGTTGTGCTCATCTTATCATTTGACCCAGTTGTAGCCATGCCTCAGAAGCTTAAAGAACTTGATGTGAAATATGCATCTGTTTGCCTGAGATGCTCTCTCTGTGAGAAGGGGGAAAGCACTTTTTGCAAGTGGTTAATGCTCTTTAACAATTATGATGGCTTCAGTTTTCTCATTTATCAAACTATTTCTGGGATGAGAGAGGGAGTGGCAAGGGCCCAACTCTCATTTTAAAACTAGGGTTCAGGTGCAGCAAAGGCGAGACAGCCTCTTCAAAATAATGCATAAATGTATGTGGCAAAACTTTTTTCACAACTATGTACTTGTACTACATTGCCTTTAACCCTTTTCACTGACAGAAATCTGTTTACAGGGATGGCAGACAGGAGATAGTTCCGTTACAAATTACACTATTTCAAGCTTTCCACAGAAAATAACAAATTCACACTAAACTCCCATTACCACCCCAGCTATAAATTCAGATGTATTGTACAATTACAGCTAATTCACAGAAAAACTGCCAACATGAAGGTTCAGGAATTATTCACTCTGATCTTAGTAAAGTGTAAACATCAGCTGCCAGCTTAAGATCTGATTTGGATCCTTGTTGGTCTAGATCTGTCCTGACAAAACCATCTTGCATGCATTGAGCCAATAATTGGGGTTTGGGTACAATATAAATGCTAGGAGATGCCAGTTCAATTTGGATCAGCTTAAGTGGAACTGAAAACCACCTCCCAGTGGACACAGAGCTGAAGATGCCACACACCACCCACCATCAACCAAAATAAGTGTATAAAGTTTGGATTGCTGTAAGTATTTGAGATTCTAAAACACCATCATTCCAAGCACACCACAGATCCTCAGAGAAGAAACTGAACATTTACATAATTTGTACAAAGACATATGTGTTAGTCAATCTCAAGTGAATCTAAAGACGTTGGCATTCATGAAACTAAATATGACATCACCAATTAAAGCACATGTAAAGTGTTCAATATGTGTGGCCTTGAATCTCCAGAAGCTAGAAAGCTTTCATTAGAACTGAAAGCTGTGGTTTGAACCCCTTAAATCCGTATTTCTTCTATTAGGCATGGAGTGATAGGTTTTAGTATCACCTGCTTCATATTTTCTCCCCAATCCTCTCCATACATTTGTGAGAGAATCTGGAAAAATCATTGAATCATAGGGCCCAAGTTTCCACACGCGCCTAGAACGGCGCAGCCCGTTTTTCGTGCCACAAAGTGCGCCTAAAAAAATCCTCCGTATTCTCCACCTCCCTGCAGGTCCTCTGGCCCTCAGCGCAGCACAGCAGGAGCTGTAGGGGGCGGAGCCAGGTCCGTGCGCTGAAAACAGTGCCGGGACCTCTGCACATGCGCGCTACAGTGGGCACGCAAGTGCAGTAGCTCCAGGCGCCCGAAACACGCAGCCCCTAGCCCTGGCCCAATGGCCTGAATAAGGCTCCTCCCACGGCCAGCTCCTGTTTCCCCGCCGCCCCCCCCCCCACCCCCCCGGACCAGACCCGACAACCGCTCCCCGCTCCCCCCCGCCTCCGGACCCGACCCGATTCTCGCTCCTGCTCCACCCCCCCCCCCCCCCCCGACTGGACCCGACCCGACCCACCCCGCGCTCTCGCCCCCCGACCCGACCCGACCCCCCCCCCCCCCCGCCACCACTGGACCCGACCCGACCCGACTCCCGCTCCTGCTCCCGCTCCGCCCCCCCCACCGACTGGACCCGACCCGACCCCGCTCCCCGCCCCCCCCCGCCCCCACCCCCGGACTGGATCCGACCTGACCTGACCACCTCTCCCTCTCTCCCTCCCTCCCCCCCTCTCCCTCCCTCCCTCTCCCTCCCTCACCTCCTCTCTCTCCCTCCCTCCCCCCAACCCGAACCGAACCTCCCCGACCCGACCCAACGCCACCTACCTGTAAATCTGGTGCTGGGGACGGGCCCTGCCCGAAGTCTTGGGCCGGCCCGTTCAGCCTTCGGTCCCGAAAGGCCTGTCTGAAGCACTTTCACACTGGTAGGAAGATGGTTTATTTCTTTTCTTTGCTTATAAATGTTTATTCAGGTTGAATTTATTTGTATAATATTTGTATAAGTATAAATAAGGATTTATTATAGAATTTAATGACTTCCCTTCCCCCCCCTCCCCCCCCCCCCACCTCATTCTGGACGCCTAATTTGTAACCTGCGCCTGATTTTTTAATGTGTAGAACAGGTTTTTTCAGTTCTACAAAAATCTTCACTTGCTCCATTCTAAGTTAGTTTGGAGTACGTTTTCACTGTGGAAACTTTGAAATCAGGCGTCAGTGGCCGGACACGACCCCTTTTGAAGAAAAAATTCTGTTCCAAAGTGGAACTGTTCTACCTGACTAGAACTGCAGAAAAAAAAATGTGGAGAATTGCGATTTCTAAGATAGTCCGTTCTCCACCAGTTGCTCCTAAAAATCAGGCGCAAATCATGTGGAAACTTGGGCCCATAGAATTGTACAGCACAGGAGGCCATTCTGCCCATCAAGTCCGCGCCGGCTCTTTCGAAGAGCAATCCAGTTAGTCACCCCCATGCCGCTCTTTCCCCAAATCCCTGCAATTTTTTCTCCTTCATGTATTTATCCAATTCCCTTTTGAAGGCTATTATTGAATCTGTATCCACCACCCTATCAGGCAGTGCATTCCAAATCCTAACCACTCAGTTTTTCCTCATTACGCCTCTGGTTCTTTTGCCAATCATCTTAAATCTGAGCCATCTGGTTATCGACCCTTCAACCGTTGGAAACAGTTTCTCTTTATTTATTCTATCTAAATCCTTCGTGATTTCAAACACCTTTGTCAAATCTCCTCTTACCCTTCTCTGTTCTAAGGAGAACAACCCCAGTTTCTCCAGTCTATCATGTAACTATATTTCCTTTTCCCTGGAACCATTCTAGTAAACCTCTTCTGTATTCAAAATTAAACCATTTCTTAAATCTCAGAATGTGTTGTTTTCTTCTGTTTCCTGTTTTCAACCTTTTAGAAATGTAACATTTCATGCCACTAAGAAAAAAATCTTTAACATGGCCTTAAGACTTGTATCTTCCGTAAAACAATTGTTCTGTCAGTTCCATCAAAGGACATTTGGAACAGCACAGCAGGAAAAATGGTATTCAATATAAAAGAATCACAATTATAATAATCAGCAAGAGCGATCATAATGTTCCTCCTACATTATAGGCAATATAATTTATATCATAAATGATTGTTATAAATGTTTTTTCTTCAATTTGTTAATTGATCCATTGGATTTGAGCACAGTTGAGGAGCTGGTCTGGCAAAGTTGGCATAGGTTTAAAATTGTAACAAATCACATTCCATTGTATGGTTTCAAGTTTAAAATTAAGCAAGTTTACATAGTAAAGGGTAATATCATTCAATTTACAGGTAATGGACATTAATATCCCCTAATTTGTGAAGTGTTCACATTGATTTCCGATGCTACCTTGTGAATCCTTGAATAGGAGGAACTAGTTGCACAAAATAGAAGTCAATATCATTTGTAAACTATCAAGCTATTTTAGACATGTTACATGCTAATTGAAACCAACCCACCAAGACAATACACAATACTAAGCTCTACTAGCTACTGACGTTATCTAATTATTGTCATGCATAAAAATATTTAGGATTTCAATCACAACTCTGAAAATCAAAATTCTGTTCTTCCTAAACTGGACATATTACCAATCCCGTGATTGGTGGGTAAACTTGCCTCCGTCTAACCTGGGATTGTGACCCCTCCAGGAATATCCTGGAGTCTCCAGCAATTGAAGATTAATCTCCTGGACACTGCTGTGAGCAACCCAGCAGAAAAATTATAGAGGTATTAAAAACATTGTGTTTTTATTTTTTT